>NC_133932.1:77662400-77968203 GCF_031877795.1 Strix aluco
ACACAAAACTCTGGCTCTCCTAGTGTTGTTTGCAACTATAACTCATGACAGCATTCGTATAGGTAGGAAGCAGAGTTAGGAAAAACAATACTCTTCCGATAATGAATGAAAAGAGACAATTTGCAAACTACAGTTAATTTCCATCCCTGTTTCAGTGCAAGAACCCATTCCTGTGGCCAGTGTATTCTATGGCATCAGTAAGCCAAAGCTGAAAAGCATGGCCTGAAAGGGAGGGCCGTGGTAAAATACTGTTCATCAGACAAGGAAAACTGTAGGAAGGAATCAAGCCTAAATGGACATCATCTACTCTAACAAGCACTGCAGAAAAATTGGATGTTATTAAATGACAAGCCTAGTGGTCAGCAGAACTATGCCAAATACTGCTAATGATGGATCTCAAACACTGTGCCAGGGAAATTGGAGTACATTTCTACCATGTAATGAAGAGATGAACAGAGACCTTAAACTTGTCCCAGCCACACAGATAAGTCCACAGTATGCAGTGCAGAGCTGTGCAATGATTCAGTAGATCTGTTTACATGAATATAGTTTAGGTATATTAAATTGTAATTTTATTCCTTCTGCCTGCTGTTCACAAAAGTGAATCGTTATTGTGTTTGAAGATAGATGAATACATAGCACAGTTTATTCAATGAGGTCTTGCAATATGAAAACAGAATGCTGCATTCTTGTCAAATTTTCTCTTCTCTCCAAGAGCAAATGTGCATGATCTGACTTTCCTTTTTGAATTGAAATAAGTGTTTGCAAATTGGTTTTGCACTATTCAACCCGCATTAAGCACATACTTTTGGATTTCCATGCCTCAAGAGTAGAATCAATGATGAGTAATATTTCTGATAAATGTAGCTTAAAACAAGGTATTTACACATTCCTATTAAGAGGGAGAAAGCACTAGGAAGGATTTTGTGAAAGTAATTACTCTGGCTTTCTATAGTTACAGTTGCCAAGGAAACCTCACTTTTGTATGAACAAATCTTCTTAAAAATATCTTATCCTTAAAACAAGCTTGGAATGACTGGTTGCACTTAGATGTAAACCTTACATGCATACTTTCCTTTTCTTTGTAAAAAAAGAAATCTGACCAAACATTTAACTAATCCCAGTGCCTAGTAGGATACATTCCTACTGCTCCTGATAGCAGTGCAATGGCTTCAGAAACTTTTCACATCTTTTTTGTATTGTAGTTGATGAAAAAAATTATGATGGAATCAAAAGCTGGGATTCTGCTGGCAGATTTGACTCTGTCCTTCCTTTGTGGTGCCTTAACTGTGACTAGTTCCTCCAGTTTCTCCTGGACTTATATCAGTATTTCTGAGTTCCACACTTGCTGAAGTGATAGGAAGTGTTTAATACATACATTGCCTTATTTCCACTTCAGCAACATTCTGTTTTTATTTCTCTAAAAATCTGCCACTATATATATATATGGTGTTGGTTTTGTGTTCAATATCAATCTGACCCATGATTTGTGATGATCAATAAAGCAAATCAGTTTTTTTTCTTTTATATTAGGAGTTTAGAAAGTCTTTTCAGTATTATAATTACCCACTTTCTTGAAAAATTGTCTTGCATTGTAAAAGAGGAGTAGATTTTCATTGCATTCTTTCTTTTTTTAAGATATTTTACCTTCTCAAAATAATTGAAAAAAGTATATATTGCCATAACCATGACACAATCAGTTTGAAATCATTTTCATCTATGTCAAATCAAAATAACAGCTTTGGAAAACAGATTTCTCTGCTATACTCCTTTTTTCTAGTCAAGTCTGTGAGTTCCAGAAGTTTTTCTAAGTCTTCCAAATTTCTAAACTATTATCAAAGTAATAAACCAGCCAAACGCTAATATAAAAAATTACTTTTGGATACCTAAATGCCCTTTACCTTTTACACATCCCCTAAGAGTTTTCTCTTAATGTGTGGGGTCTGAGTGAGTGTATGGAGATAGACTGTGCCATGTTCATTCTTCTACATCCAGTGCCAGCAACACACAGGCTATCTCAGTTATGGATGCTTGATAGGCAGCTTAGCATGATGCTTTGGTTGAGTTGTTTATGATTATCTGTATCTGTGTGTGGGAATCCCAGTGAGAAACTGGGATTCTCTGGGGTTCTCTGAACTTAACACTGCTGGAAATGCAGGATGGTCAGTTTTTGCTCTCTGCATGAGGTCCTGAGCAATGATGATCAGACCAAGCTGATGTGGTCTGCAGGCCATGAGTTGAAGAGCTCTGGGTCTAATTAGAGAAACCAGGACTGTCCAGGTTGGTGAGGATACCCCTGTTGTAGTAGAAAGTACCATGAAGATACTTTCTGGTGAAAGAAGGAATACTGCTCAGGAGAAGTGCAGGTATACAGAGACAGTGCTCTTGTAAAATTAATAGAAAAAGTATCTGAGGAAAGGGTTAACAAATGAAAAGAGGGAGTTAGGGTGTTACATGAACATTGTAGATGTGGGAGAAGGGGAGTTTTAGAGACACAGAGGGAAGTGTTCTTTTATACTTCCACATTTGTATGAAAATTATTCACAGTATGCTGGGAATTTCCTTAGCTAACCAATATTTCAGTAAATTCTTGGACAGGAGAACTGGATGAAATATGGAAACATATAATTTCTGTGTGAGTGGGTGGATGAGAAGAAAGTAAGTTGGCAGAAAATAAAGACGTCGCACTGTGGTGGCTCTCACAAGAGCCTGAGGGATAGTCACAGCAAGTTTCAGGAGACGAAGAACTAAACAAGCTGTAAGTTTTACAACAAATCAGGTGTCCAGTAAAATACAGCTGATTTGGCCATAGAGCATTGTCCTCGGCTTCTTAACTTCAAGACTAGAATCTGAGGAGCACAGAAACACCTCTGAGTTCTTTCCTAAGAGACACACAACTTTTAGAAAGTCCTGCAGAAAATTGTTGTAAGGACACTCCGGAACTGGTTACTTATCTTTGGCCACACAACACAGCACACTGCAGTTAAATTAAAGCTCAAAACTGACAGACTCATTAGATGAACTTTGAAAATGCCTATGACTCAATATGTACTCCATATGCATGTTTGCAGCAGTGGCACAACAGGAGTGAATTACAAAACAAAGCAAAAGAGCATTTAATATATCCATGTATTTTATAGTTCAGAATTCGAACATCTTCCATATAATCAAAGGAATATAAACAAGCCAGCTCCTTTATTTCTGCATTTGTAAGATTAATTGGATAGTGGCAAACATATTTTCCTTTTCTGTCCTCTTTATCATCCTGTTTCCTTTCTGTTTCCTTTCACCTGTATGAGTTTTGGTTTTAGCTCTGCAAGGAGTGAAGTTAGTAGCCATCCTTTCTCCTGTGGGAGCCAGATCCATCATTAAGGTCTAGTTCCTGTGAAACCTCAACTTCCCATGCCATATGCTTCTCCCACTGATTTCCTGCTTACAGCAGAATGTAGCTGTATGACAGGAGGTCATCGTCAGAAAGTGAGGGCTGATCTCGGAGGTAGCTAGAGCCATTACCATGGAGGACTATGAATATTAAGCAGCAGACCTTGCACTGGATTCTCCATTCTCTGGGGAGTCGAAGCACCGGAGTGATATGTTCATGATGACCTTTGTTGCCTTGCAGGTGGGCTGCTGAGCTTTGCACCTGCTTTTTTTAGGCTATTTGCGTTCATTCCCAGATATGAACCTGCTGATATCCATTAAAGTTAGATGGGATGGAACACAAACCTCAACTCAATTATTTAAGTCTCATCCTGGAAGGGCCTCAGCACTTCCTTGGAGATCAACACCCTTTGGTTTATGTAAAAAGCATGATCTCTCAACACCTCAGGGAAAGTTTATGATTTTATCTGTTTACAGTTTCACACAACAAATTCAACACACAAGATTGCCCACAACTTTTAACGCGTTTGGTTAACATCATAGATACTCCATTTATGAGCTGCTGACACATGCCACCTATTCTTGATGGTGTTTAATCTGGCAGTTTATTCCAGCATGTCTTTTTTTGAACTGTGCTCAGCTTCTTTCATTAACTATTCTGTTTCTTGTGAAAAGAACCACATATATTCTGAGAGTATTCTGAAAGGACTTTTCCTTACAGAAAATACTTGTAATTGTAAAAGCTGAAATAGCCTTTCAGCTTTTCTAAAGCATAGCTTTTAGCAATGAAGACAGTGTCCCAAGATATCTTTTAGAAAATCATCAGGCATGAAGACATACTCATAAAATTTATTTGTAATTTTTCCTTCTTGGAAAAAAACAAGGGTAGAATATTTATTCATAAATTGTAATTTCCAGAATTTCTACTTGTTATTGTAATAAATTTATGTCCCAAGTTAATCAACCTCTTCTGAACTTTATTTTGGGCATTCTGTTGTGCAAAGCAGAATTTTGGCACAAAACCTGATAGCATTCTGTTGTGTTCCTGATTATTCTTTTCTCTAAGTAATTTGAAAGAATAATTTTATCACATTAATGTTGAATATAGCAGAAACTAATAAAGTGTAATTGCACATGAATTCCAAGTAGAAAAGATTATTTATTTTTAAACACTAATAAATACTACATTTTTTCTAAAGTAATTCTTGCAGAACTTTGTGCATAAATATCAACAAAAATCATTCAAACTTTATCTTAATCTCCCTTTACTGAGTATCTGAGTAGAACTCTGTCCTACAATTTCAGTTTCCATATACTGCTTGTTAATTAAACACAGCCAAGTGCTTCAGTCTTAGCTATTTACGTCATTGTGGTGGTTTGACCTTGGCTAAATGCCAGGTACCCACCAAGTCGCTCTATCACTTCCCCCTCCTTCCCTCTTTTTTCTCAACAGGGCAAAGAGGGGAAAGAAAATAAGATAGGAAAAAAAAAAACCAAAACCATCCCTTGTGGGTAAAACAAAAGCAGTTTTAATATAAGCAAAGCGAAGCAAAGGTCCTCGCGTGGAAGCAAAAAAGAAAACAGATTTATTCTCTACTTCCCATTAACAGGCGATGTCGGGTCTTCTCAGGAAGCGGGGCTCCAATACACGTCGTTGTTGCCTTGGAGGACCAAGGGTGACCCCACCCCCTTCCTCCTTTCTCCCAGCTTTATACTTGAGCAGACATCATATGGTATGGAATATCCCTTTGGTCAGCTCGGGTCAGCTGTCCTGGTTGTGTCCCCTCCCAAGATCTTGCCCACCCCGTCCCACTGGGGGCGGGAAATGTCGGAAAGAGCCTTGGTGCTGTGTAAGCACTACTCAGCAGTAGCCACAACACCAGTGTGCTATCAACACCCTGCCAGCTCCCAACATAAAACACAGCACCATGAGGGCTGCTACAGGGGAAAACCAATACTGGCTCAGCCAGACCCAGTACAGTCATTCACAGGATATTGCCAAAATCTATCTAGCTATAACATTCAGAAAAGTCATTAAAACAATCTATCTGCTGGAATGGCTTATGAATTCAGCATTTTCTTGCTCATTAGTCCTGATTTTCAAAGATTATTTTTGTTCCATGTCTATTCTCATCAGACCTTTCTAATGAAGTTAATATATGTAAATGCAGTGATGTATTTCAGGTTTTCTGAAAATTAATCAGGAGACCTCTTTTTCTATTTTGCATTTTTTTAAGATTTTATTTTCAGAAAAAAATGGATGTGTAACAATGTCCCTATGTCCCTGTGTCTAAATAATCAATTCATAGAAAAAGACACTTTCTCATTAAGTATTTTTCCACATACACATAACTTCCCTGATCATGTTTCCCTTCAGAGCAGAGAAGACAGAACTGCAATAGTAACAAGACTCTGTTCTTGTTACGGTCTGTCTCTCGCTTCTGATGATTTAAAATTGACACTCTTGACTCTACATAGTATGTTCGAAATTCTGACTGGAAAAGACCAATTTTCAATTACATTCTGAGAGGAAGGAGGCTGGGGACTGGATACTTTTCCATTTTCAAAAAGTGCCACAATTCAGCACTTGTTTCTGGCATTAGCTTTCTCCTTCATCAGTTTTGAGCTAAAACATTTCAAGGGTTTGATACAAAGGCTGTGAAGATGCATTACAACACAAGGGGCTGATCCTGTTTCTTCAATCAAACAAAATACAGGCATGGCAAAATTTTTAGGGCTGTTGTATTTTAACAGAAAAGAGCATGCATTAGTTTGGAGTGAAGGGAGAGTCAATGGGGGCTGGGTTACAGGAAAGCCCTTCTATTTGAGCCTTGTACTCTCCCTTTCCCTGCTCCTACTGAGGAATCCAGATCTCCTTCTCCAAGCCCTTTGGTCTCTCTCACACAGTCACAGGACTCATTCACAAGAATTGATTAAATACAGTCGTGATCACTTTGTTCTAGTGAAGGGAATTATATGCATGTGCTTGTGTAACCAAGAGTAATGTTCTTACTTGTTCCCCCAACCCAATTTACCTCCCACTTGAAACTCTCAGCCTTTATCAGTCCTCTTCCATTTCCAATCCGGTCCAGCCTGGCAGTCCCTTCTTCCCTTAGACCCTCAAGATCCCTGACTCAAGGTGTGGAGTGGAGCCTTATCATTGCTATGCACCCAGCAGAATGTATTACAACTCCACATCACCTTGGCCAGGAGCCGTCACTTCCACCCTGCTGTTGGCTGTCATGAGTAATCTACCCAGCCCTCTTTACTAGCTTTTCCCAAGGTCTCCCTGGCTCCTGCATCAAGATCGGGGGGGAAAAAAAAAAAAAAAAAGAAAACCTATTCCAAGTTTGCACTTGGCAGAATGATCAGAGGGCTGGATCACCTTTCCTATGAGGACAGACGAAGAGAGTTAGGATTGTTCAGCCTGGAGAAGAGAAGGTGCCAGGGAGACCTTATAGCAGCCTTTCAATACTTAAAGTGGGCCTACAGGAAAGATGGGGAGGGACTTTTTAGTGGGGCCTGTAGTGATAGGACAAGGGATAATGGTTTTAAACTAAAGGAGGGTAGATTTGGACTAGATATAGGGAAGAAATTTTTTACAATGAGGGTGGTAAAACACTGGAACAGGTTGCCCAGAGAGGTGGTAGATGTCCCCTCCCTGGCAACATTCAAGGCCAGATTGGACGAGGCTCTGAGTAACATGATCTAGTTGAAGATGTCCCTGCTCATTGCAGGGGGGTTGGACTAGATGAACTTTAAAGGTCCCTTCCAACCCAAACCATTCTATGATTCTATGAAAAACCTACCCATTAAATTGCTGAAAGTAAAAAACTCAGATATGCCAAAGGGAAAAACCCAACCATAGTATGACAATACATAAAAGACAGGGATTCTTCTCCTTCCCTGGAGCTGCTCCCCCACCTGTCTGAGATGGACTATTATCATCCTCTTTCAGTCTTTGGGGGTTTTATGAATATGCTAATATTAGCCTTGTCCACATTCTCAGACTTAATTGAAAAAGGTTCTTGGTTATGAAAGGACATGTAAAGTTTCCAGATCAGTAGTCAGATAATTAGAAGAACATGGCTTTCCTTAAGAGACAGGCAACAATCAAGGGCTACAAAAGGAATTAAGGCTATTTCAGGTCAATGACTCCCAAGAGTTAAGGAGATTATGCGCACTTCTCATTCTAGACTTCTGATCAAAAGGGACAGCCTTTGACTCCTCCTGGCACTTATCTAATGCTGAATCACTTTCTTGACTGTTTAGCCATCCTGTTTCTTATACAGGACTACCTTACCAAGGGCTAGGTTTTCAAAGTTGAAATGAAAATAGTTTTACTTTGAGAGAGGGAAATGGATTAGGTGATCTCTAGAGGTCCCTTGTGTTTGCATCCTTCATGATTCTGTAGGCATTAAGCAAAGTTTTCAGCAGAGCTTAAGAAATTCCCCATTGATTTCTACGGGATTTAGTCACTTAACCTGCTTAAATTCTTTTGAACATTTTGTTAGGTACCTACCATCAACTTGCGGTCTGGCCTTCCATCACTCTTCATATTTTTGTCATATTCCTTTTGACAGAATCTGATCTCTTCAAGCCAAAGATGCATAGGCAGAATGTTGTTGAACAAATAATAATGTTTGCATTTGAGAGGCTGCACAGCAAACTCCTGTGGGCCAAAAATATCCTATATTAATGGAATGCTCAAGTTTTGAACAGATTCTGCTCAAATACTTCCTTACCATTTCTTAAAAATCACGCTGATATATTTCTTGTTGTACTGACTCTTCATATTTTCCCTAGAAGCTGTACATGTTTAAATAACAATATAATACCTAACAATCTGTTCATTCTGCAAGTCTACATAAACCATCAATTGGCATCCAACAAATTCCAAACTGAAACGGAAGCTTTGGATGATTTTTTTTTTCCTTGCTTGGAATTTCTGGCATGGTACAGAAGATTATTCCCATATGGCCCTGTAGTTCCCTATAAAAAATTGCTATCAACAGCACTAAGCCAAAATTCCTAATTTTCATATAACATTCAAGAAATTACATTAGGAAAATATATTGCGTGCACTTTTTTTTTTCCATTGTCAACCAAACATTTCAGACATTTATATCTCATTATTTACTTACGACCTTGTCTCACCTTGCGTTGCAGAACACCCACCACTGCTTGTCTGTTCTGCCAACTCTGCAGTGGTCTGATACAAAAATAATATACTACATCACCACAGTTTTTACCTGTTGATAACATACATTTCTCTGTCAAATTCAAGTTGAAAACAGTTGCTTTGTGCAGCGTTTTCTGAGGTTTGTGCACTGCAAACATGTAACTAGCAAACTATATCAAAACCTTGACAGTGAATAGTATTTCTCAAAACTTAAAATTACTGAGCCTTATCTTAGCTGTTACAAATTGGCATAGATCTGCCTAAAGTCAGCAGCGCTGTGCCAGTGCACCTAGGCTATAGGACTGATCCACAGCCATTAACTGCCATCTACCAAAGGTACCATCCTGTGTTGCTTTGCTCTTAATCTTATGCCAAAGATGTTCTTTTTCCAGGGTACAAAGCCTGGAATTTTTAAATACACTATTGTCATTGATTTCTGCAGTACCTTTTCAAAGCAGCGGGTGGCACTTGCAGAGCAACAATGTTCTGTGATTTAGCTTCTTTTACAAGAGTTGCACTGGTTTATTGGTTTGTCCTTGTCGGTGTGGACAAACGGGATTTCATAGGATGTAGCATTCAGATCAAGTTCACACTGACAGGACTGAGTCATTTTATCTGCCTGAAGTCTGCCCTGCCAACAGCAGCAGTGAAGGGTGCCAGCACTTGTGGATGAAGCGCTACCTGCAGCTTTACTAATTCTGTGTCTACAGGCACATCTGTGTAAACAAACTCAAAGGAATGTGGGAACCAAGACTCGAGTTTATTCATGCTTTCGTGGGAGCACATGCTTTCCATCTAAAACCTTTTCATCCAGGAAATATTATCGGTAATTTGCTGACCTGTCACAGCTGTTCCTTACAGATTAAAGTAACCTGCAGGAGTTCTTTAAAATGTGTTGTTGAAAACATATTTAACAGTAATCAGATGCTGTTAGGTGATTTCAGGACAGTGTTTTATGCTAAAAAAAAATAATACTCTGTAGCAGAACACTATATGGCACTGTTATCTCTGCACTGAGTGTACTTATAGGCTGCATAAAGAAGTAAATAAATAAATAATGGCTAATAAAGATACACTGAGGGTGTCCTCACAGTACATGACAACCTGTAATAAAAAACTCAGCAGGCTAAACAGATATACCCTAAAATAACCTCAGTAGAGTATACTGTACTTATTTAATTCCACATCATCTGATCAAGTAATATCTTTTGTACATTAACACTGCTAATAATTTCCTCTGCAACATTCAAGAACTCGGCAGGTATTATAAGTTTTAATTGCCAACCTCCTTCTACACCAGCATGCAGCATCTAGACATTATTAAACAAAATACTGATCATCACCCCCATTTTCTGTTTGTACAGTTCCATTGCATTTGCCTGGTGTGCTGTGCAAATTTGGAAAATTAAATAGGAAGCAATTTGGTTTATTTATCTAATATAGAAATAAGGACACATATTTTAAAAATACATACTAATGTTTGATGTTCTTCAACACGTATATTGACATATGCATGAGAAACGGATCAGTCGTGCATATCTAAAAATACTATCTTGTATTGCTTCTTCTGGATATTTCAAATTTAAGATAAATTCACCAGGGTTCTGCTGAAGCAAGTACTCCTTAGTCCTAAAGAGCAATGAGGACCATCATCTTCAAAAGCCATAATCATTGGAAGTGCCTGGCTTGTATTATCAGTTCCATTTTGGACGACTGAGGTCCCTAGGCAGCAAAGTGTAGGATCTTGTGCATGCTCATGTATTCCTGGATTAAAGAACTGGATACCTGGCTCCATTCTCAGTTCTGTCACAGTGCAGAGGCAGACAAGATGATAACAAACCTTCAAAACTTCACCTAAGGCTCAGTCCATTGGGTATGCTTAGACCATGGTCAGTGCCTACGGACATACTGCTTCAGGTGCAAGTTTCACAGCTAGTCCATCTGAAAAGAAGTGCAAGAAAAGTAAATGCACTCTTTTCACAGATAACCTAGTGCAACACCCTGTGGTCTGGTCCCTTCCCTCATTCCCATGACTTCTTAGGCATTTATTTGTTTAAGCATCACTGAATAAAATTAATGAACAGCTTTGGGAGCAGGAACTAGAACCCAGTCTTTTCTCCCCTGTCTCAGTGCCTCTGGACATGGGCTCCTTCCTACTGCTTCTCTTCACCTCTCTGGCTCCATCGATGTTGCACCTCTGGCTGTGCAGTGGCCAAATAACAGAGTGCAGCACTGTCCTTGCAAATCTCCAGCAGATGACTAGTGTGTTCACTAAAGTCTTCAAAAACAGCGGGTCAAACCGTTTCCAGCTGAGGCGCATAAGGGATTGAGCAGTATGCTTTTATGCAGAACATACACCACTGCCTCCTTCTTTGTTAGTCTTGTTACCTAGAGGGAGGATTCAGCAGCCCCTGGTAGACGAATGTGCCAGATCTAAGTAGCCCTTGACCTAGAACTGCAAGCAGCTTTTCTTGAGATGTTCTTCTTCCTTGCTGGCACTAGATGGTGTAACACTTGTCTTGGGAAGCACTAAATGTATCAGCACAAGTGCTCAGCCTCCCTGTAAAGTCTTTGAAAAGAAGTAGACTCCCTGTTCCTGCACGTTTCCTTGTTGACGACCAGGGTGAATTTCCCTGCTCGGGCCACACACTTAATGCCAAGGTGTTCTGACACCTCTTTTAAACACCAAAAAGAAGTGGTCTGTGCCAGATAGGAAGCTGTAGACAATTTCAGGAAAATTTATTCGCCTCAGCTTTTTTCACAAATCAGAGGAGCAAAAACTGGAAATTTGGAATGAAATTAATGCTACCTGTGTTTGAAATCTTTTCAGTTTCTAAGATGTTAACAAGCAAAGAATTGTTATTAGAAATAAATGGACATAACACATTAGTAGGTAGCACACTTTTTTTTCCCTGATGTTTGATGTAATTGCAATTATTCTAAAGCAATTATTTATAACAGGAAAAAACATCTGAAACAAAACAGCTGTTTTTCCATCTTCATTATTCCCATAAGTTTGATGTTCCTAGTTGAGCCCTAAAAAAATTATTAGCTAACACCTTGCAAAAGAATAGATACCACTGTGGCTTGGAGGTTTCTTTCTGCAATCCTGATAAGGGGAAAAATCAGTTATCTGGAATTGCATTGACATTAATTTCACTAACATTAGAAGAAAAAAAGATGTGAAAGAGTTGCCATTGCTTTCACCATTGTCAGTTATTTCTAAGTCCATAATAAGGTACCATGCTGATAAATCCACTAAACCTGTGCTGAGGTGCTGCAAATGAGTTAAAACCTACACATACATGTTTCAGTATATGAAATACTTACCCCTACACAATATTTAATATAATAGTATATCTCATATGGGGATTTTTAGTTTGTTTAGATGCTAACCATATCCAGGCAATGGAACAAGTTTTTGGTTAATATTCAATTATTCAACAATTCTGTTACTATATTTTTAGTCTTAACTGAAATTCCAATACCTTATTTTCCAAACTACATTCTGAAGTGTTCAATACTTTGTTTCAGCTTTCAAGTTGCAGTTTTTTAAGGAACCAACAGAATCTCAAAATAGTGGTGTTTTCAAATCAACTGTGTTCTTACTTCCACAAGCTGTACACAGATGGGTTAGGACTTGAGAAAGGTTAAAGGGGCCACACTTGAAAAGGTAAAGGTTAGGTAAGAGATTGTATGTTGCTGTTACAGGTGTGGCTTAAAAAGCAGTACCCATTTTATTAACAATAACCAGTCTAATTAACAAGTTTTAAGGTATTTTCTAGGCTTCTGTTCTTCTCCAAAATAAGACATCTTACTGTGAATCAGAGTAAATCTGAGTCTTGAGAGAAGTTCTAGGAAAATTATTTGTCAATGACTTTGGATTTCAGGTAGTGCTTTAGAAATCTATTACTTACATCCTTAGGTCAGACAGAGATCAATTAAACAAATCCAATATTTATAATAAATAGTTTTAAAGAAATATGCTTAAAGATTCCATTTCAGATTGATCAAAAACAGGGCACACATTGCTAGGAGTTCCCAAATCTCAACCATTTGTTTCAAGATAACGGTCTCCAAACAGTTGACAGAGTTAAGTCTTACAAGGTGCCAGAGGCTTTCTGTCCATCACAGGTGCAATTCCTCAGCTAAATTCTTCAGCTGTGATTCATTCCTTGATTTGCCATGTTTGTTAACCACTTGCGTAGGAATTAAGTGCTTGTTTTTTCATGTATCTCAGTCCGTTCATTTAATGTTCAGGAAGTCCTGTTCACAAGAATATGCCTAAAACATTATGACCAGGGGCAAGCACAAGCACATTTTGCTCACCACATTTTGCTCTACATTAGGGGGAAAAAATGGGACCTACTTTCATTTCACCTAGCTCTAGGCACTGAAATGATACATCTAAGCTTTGTTAGCTGGCTCTTCTGTATAGTCAAGGCATCTCCAGAGTATGATCCATCCTAGTCAAAATACAAAGTGAAGGAGGAGTAGCAAGGATTAAGACAAAGGTGCCACTTGGCCAACCAGAGAAGAAAAATCTAATAAAGGCAATAATATTACTGCTAATCAGTAAAACTTATCTGGTTCTTTCTACCTAGAACTAGCTAGGGATTGGGATAGGGAGGCCAAAAGCTGCAAGATAAGGCTAGGATCTTAGACATTCCTCAAGGAATTTGCTCTATGTGACCATTTTGATCTTTTCCACCATCCTTTTCCTGGAAAAGGACACCCATGCCACAGACTGTGAACAACAGCTTTATGATAGAAAACATTATGTGTTTGATTTTGCATACACGGAATCATAGTGTTTCATTGGTCTATCACATACATATACTATATTTTATGGCAATTAAAAGGTACACTGTCTTTTTCTTAATTTTATAGCTCCGTAAATCTGTTTTCAGCATCAGAGCAAGAAACCTGCTGGAAAAAGAGACAGCAATCAATAAAATTCTAAGGTAAGAGTCAGCAGTGATTTGATTTTGTTTTGACTATGATCTGTTTTCTCATAACCTTGTTTTTCATGAATGTTACTGTATGTATAATATTTATGATAGTGTATCCCTTTGTAGTACACCTATTGCCTTCATTATCAAAGATAAATTGCTCTTTTCTCTGGCTATATTATATGCTCGAACAGCAACAAGAAAGAGATTGTTCTTCTTTAGTATGTATTTGAATTCTGTGTCATGCAGAAAGATCATGTTTCAGCTTTTTTCACTTACTAACCAAAAAAAGTCTCTTCATTAGCAGTGTTATTTTGCCTAAAGAATTCCAGTCTAGTTCTTGCATATATATGCACATAAACATTCACAGGGGTTGTACACTAGAAAACAGACCACAACTAATTATATTCCAATTAGGAAATGTACAATGAAGAAGATTTCCAAACTGTGTCTTCCAGATTTCTTGAATGTTTTAATAATGATCACACATTTCGGTATTCCATATCAAGTAAGTACTCAGCACCATAAGTAAATAATGCAAGCCTCCAAGACCTATGCCTAAAATTACTGTATGGGTGACACCATGCTGCAGTTTTCCATGCCACTATTGGTTTTAGATTAGAAAGACTTATCATTGATGTAAGGCGCATTAACAATGCCAACAATTTTTAGATCATTCTTTTTTTCATATTTACATTCTCACCAGAGCAGGTGTATCTCAAGAATATTGTGAATGAGTGGTCCCAGATAAATGCCCAATATAAACAAGAACAACTGATCTGAGAAGTACAGCTGTGGGATTAGATTAAGTATGGCAGTGTTTTATGAGGAGCACTGCACTAGGAATTCAATGTGACTTCTGAATTACGAAGTTGCTTGAAAAGTGCCTAGCAATTACATGCCATTTGAGAAATACTACAGCTCTAGTTCTTTTTAATACTCTATAAGAATACAGCACTGGGAGAACTGTAGAAATTAATGTGAAACTTTATCTGTCTTTAAACCCATGGTAATGAAAACATGAACAATTACTAATTCAAATTAATGCTCTTTGTCAAAATATTGTCGAGAACTGTAACTACAAGACCATAAGTATTCCATTTTAACAAAACTTAGGACTCTATTTGTAAGCATTTCTTTCAGTTATGTGAATGTACCTTGATGTTACAGGCATTACTGTTACAGATAGGTAAGTGCAAGTCTCTTTGTCCTAATCAAAAAACATTTAAAAATATGGTTTAGATACAGGCTTCATGGCAGTGTTTCAGTAAAACATTTGTAATGAAATTCTGTGTTATATTACAACTGTGAAATGTTAGTGAGACCTCTTGGGTTACACAAATGTCAGTTTGTTTGACACGTTTCTTACACCATACCATAGAGAAAATACGTAGACAAAGAGAATACCCTACTTATTTAAAAAAAACCAAACACCTGTGACATCTGCTCCATTCTTTCTTACATAGAAGAAAATATTAAGTCCTGCAAATTGAAATTCAGAATTCTGATGAATTTTTCCATCAGAACAGAACTTTCTCCTTTTCAGGAGAAGTCTAAAGCAGAGTGGGAGGAGAATCCAAGCAAACGGTTTGGACTTCACTAAGAGATACCAGGAGAGAAACAGAAATCAGTCCTTTCAATTTCAATCCTGCTGAATTCCTCTTGGTCCTTTGCTGCTGCCAAAGTTTTGTATCTAGGAGGATTTCTCATCAGTTCACCTGAATTCCTCTGAAGAAATGTTTCAGAGGCAGAAGAAGGAAGTTTTCATTTACTAATCTATTAATTTATTTTAATTAATCTATTTAATCTATTTGTTTAATCTACATTTACTGTGCTTTCCCATCTAATTGCTGGGTCATCAGCAATGAACTTTTGAGGAACAGAGAGAAAAGGAGGGAACTTCTGTCAAGTAAGAAAAATGGGGAATCATACATCCTCTAATGCTCTCTCAGGATGTTTGTAAGTAATTTACAAAGAGGCAGTCTTATTCTCCTCCTGAGAAAAAGGAACAAATATTATTTATTGTTCCTTGTTACTGCCTCAAAATTGTTAAAGAGGCTGTGAACTGTGGCATCTCCAGTACATCTGTTCCAGCATAAGAAAATTGTGTTTGTGGTATATCTATCTGGTGGGCATGCTGAAAGAGAGCACTGCCAGTCTTGGGCCTGCTGGTCCTGAGCCCTGTCAGTGTTTCTGTGTTGATTCCAGTGTTGCCAGTGTTGATGCAGGGGAGTTTTAAAGAGAAAGGCAGTTCATACATTCAATCCTAGGTGCCTCACCTGCTCATCTAATGTTGCATTATGCAGCAAAATGGAGGTCTCAGGTCTCTTCATTTTCCTGCAACTTTCTTACTGTGCTCCAAAGGAACTATGTATTTTCTGAAAATCCTTGCTTGGAAGCTAACCTTCACCTTGCCCCCTTGAGATCTCGGTGCAGTTGGTCTTGGGAACAGAGTCAAGGATGTAGCAACTACTGTCTTGCATACTTTGACTCAGTTACTCAAGCATGTTCAAAGAAGGGCAACAAAGCTAGTGAAGGGTCTGGAGGACGTGTCTTATGAGGAGCAGCTGAGGGAACTGGGGTTGTTCAGTCTGGAGAAGAGGAGGCTGAGGGGAGACCTCATCACCCTCTACAGCTACCTGAAAGGAGCTTGCAGAGAGCTGGGGATGAGTCTCTTTAACCAAGTAACAAGCAATAGGACAAGAGGTAATGGCCTCAAGTTGCACCAGGGAAGGTTTAGACTGGATATTAGGAAGCATTTCTTTACAGAACGGGTTGTTAGGCGTTGGAATGGGCTGCCCAGGGCAGTGGTGGAGTCCCCATCCCT
Organism: Strix aluco; assembly: GCF_031877795.1. Classification (NCBI taxonomy): domain Eukaryota; kingdom Metazoa; phylum Chordata; class Aves; order Strigiformes; family Strigidae; genus Strix; species Strix aluco. The sequence goes on from NC_133932.1 coordinate 77,678,743, forward strand.
GGAGGTGTTTAAGAGCCGGGTTGACATAGCGCTTAGGGATATGGTGTAGTTGGGAACGGTCAGTGTTAGTTTAATGGTTGGACTAGATGATCTTCAAGGTCTTTTCCAACCTTGGTGATTCTGTGACTCTGACCGGTGATTTGAATCAGAGCTCTGTGCATTTGCACAGAGGGGCTTAACTATTCACATAAATCCATTCTGAGGTGGGGACTTCACCCTTCCAAGGAAAATGAAAGAAGATAAAAGTGAGTTACAGACAGTTAGAACTTTTTCAAAACACAATCACATTTACTAGTGCCTCTAAATTACAAACAGCTCCACTTCTTTCTGAAAATCATGGTGCATTTCCCTCAACAGCAATAACCACTTCTACAAATCCAGTTCTTCCTGTGTATTTTCAGTGTTTCCCACTTTTGTATCACTCTATCTTGGTGTGAGCACTGCTTTTCATCTTAAAAGCAAGTTTTGTGCCTGTGGTTCTTCTGACCCTCATTCCTGATGAATCATTATCTAAGAATGGGTGTCTAGTCCATTATTAGTCCCACTGGCTTTTTGAAGTAGAAAGCGTGGAGAAGGTTCAGGCGAAATGTTGTGTACAAACCAGTCCATTCTTTTCCATGCTGAGGATAAGCTGTAAACAGCACAGAGTGGGGGGGAAACTGAGCAAATTAAAATTAGTCTCACATAGTCCAAAATATAGTCAAAGTATCAGTAGTGCAGAACCTGATTCTGTGTCTGTCATGCTTCACAGAATGGTTGAGGTTGGAAGGGACCTCTGGAGGTCATCTGGCCCAACCTCCCTGCTCAAGCAGGGGCACACAGAGCCAGTTGCCCAGGACCATGTCCAGGCAGCTTTTGAAAAACTTCGAGGATGGAGACTCCATGACCTCTCTGGGCAACCTGCAGCAGTGTTTGGTCACCCTTGCATAAGGATTTATGCCCTTATTTTATAAAACACAAGGAATAACTTAAAAGTTCTCTGGTCTGTTGGTAAGAAAATGAAACTCACCAAAATCACAAAAATTCATTTTATTATAAAATATATATTGTGACAGTTTAGGAAACTTAGTATTTTTTAAATGGGCAGCTTTTTATTTGCTTTTCATTACAATTGATGCTATATTCAAAGTGTAAGCTGATGCTGGGGGTATGCAATAAGATTTTCACTGTTCTAGTCAAGATTTGTCTGATGTATTTACTGGGCCTGAGTGAATAAGATGGCTCATGCTTAAGTGGAACTTTCAGTTTCATAAACAGCTAATTGAGTGAAGTGCATTTTTCATATGTTTGAAACTGAGACTTCCATGAGTGCATCTTGGGGGAAAAAAAAAATAATTACTTGAATTAAGTATCCAGTTTTACTAATTTGGTAATATGCTAGAAGATAATTCAGACTGTGTTCATACAAATATTTCTGCAAAATACAGTGATATTTTTCTGAATACTAGAATGAGCAAGAAATAAGATTCTTTGTGCTTCTAGGAAAGTTATAAAGTTAATCTCTGAATAAATTCTCTCTGGACACTAATACATTAGTATAATACACCACCTCTCATAAAAGAATGAGCAAACATTTTCATTAGTTTGTGTTGAGGAGGCTCTCAAATAAGCGAAAAACAACCAAAGAATAGAAAAAAATTATTTCCCACACAACCAACTAACACTCCGCAAACACACAATGGCAGATTCGAATGTCCGTAAGAGGAGAACAAAACGATCCCACAAACTTGGTAGAGTTTAACGACAACCCAAAATGCTCTGTCACTCACCTGAAAAAAAAAAAAAAGAGGGTTCTCAACCTCAAGAAACTTCATAGGGCAGCATCCTGACCCATAGGAACCTCAAGGAGTTTTCTTGGGTGGCATCCTGACCCAAGGGGAGAGTCCTCAACCGCAGTGCAGTGCTCAAAATGGCTCCCCCAAGGTACTCCATCTATACCCAAGCCAAATCTGATCTGTAGTCAGTATTGGCTCCCATTGGCCAAGGGCCCCAAGTACCATAAAGTCCTGAGAACAAGGGCATAGAAAAAGAAGATCAATAGCTGCTACACTTCAGCAGCCAAGAAGCCCTATTTTCATCAGGTGGGTGCACCTGCCACAGTTTGTTCATCACAGGAACATAAGGCATATTTGTCAGAAGGGAACTTTGGAGGCCATGTTGTCCAACTGTCCACTTCAAATAAGGTCTATTACTATCCCTGGATCAGATCAGCTTTGCATCTTCCACCTGCTCTGGTTCCAGCACTGCATTAACCTACCCTTGAGAGAGAGTTTTCCTGATGCCCAGTCTGAAGCCTCCAAGACACTGTTTCTGGCCATTGCTCACTGCTCGGTCATCTCACAGTAACAAGTGTTTAACTCTATGGTTTAACCTCCTCTTCACCAAAGGAAAAAAGCCCAGCTCTCTAAAGTCTCCCTGGAGGTCATGTGTTGTAGGCCACTGACAGCTGGTACCTGCTCCTGTGTTTCAGCATCCCTTTTGAAGTACCCAAAAGTGCATCACAGGTGCAGTCTCTCCAGCTCTGAGTAGAGGAGGGGTAATAACTTCCCTCAGTCTGCTGGCTACACTCCTCCTTAATATAGTAGGAAGTTTGCCTTATTGATGGCAGGAACACATTCATCCAGTTATCATCCAAGTAACTCCATCCCATTCAGACCCAGTGCAAAATGTAACTCCCAGATTCTTTTCTCAGCCAGCCACTCCACAGTCTGCGTGGACGCATGGAGCTATTCTGCACCAGGTGTGAAACTTTGCACATTTCCTTGTCCAACTTCCTGAAGCCTTTGCTGACCCAGTCCTCAAGTTTATCAGGGTCCGTCTGGTTTAATGCTCTACCATTCAATGTGTCAAACACTGCTTTTCAGTTGTCCACATAGCCAGTTATTTCATCTTGAATATGGTGGCGATAGGGTTGAGTGTTTATGAGTAAGAATCAGGGGGAAGGCCAACAAGGCAGATATCATGGTGGGAGTCTGTTACAGACCACCCAACCAGGATGAAGAGACAGACAAAATAGTCTATAACCAGCTGGGAGAAGTCTCACAATCGCTGGCCCTTGTTCTCATGGGGGACTTCAACCTACCAGATGTCTGCTGGAAATACAATACAGCAGAGAAGAAACAGTCTAGGAGGTTCCTGGAGTGTGTGGAAGATAACTTCCTGACACATTTGGTGAGGGAACCAACTAGGGAAGGCACCCCACTGGACCTGTTGTTTGCAAACAGAGAAGGACTTGTGGGTGATGTGATGGTTGAAGGCGATTTTGGGCATAGCGATCATGAAATGCTAAGAGTTTTTGATTCTTGAAGAAGTAAGGAGGGGGCCAGCAGAACTGCTACCGTGAACTTCTGGAGGGCAGGCTTTGACGTGTTTAGGAGCCTGGTTGACAGAGTCCCTTGGGAGGCAGTCCTGAAGGGCAAAGGAGTCCAGAAAGGCTGGACATTCTTCAGGAAGGAAATCTTAAAGGTACAGGAGCAGGCTGTCCCTGTGTGCCAAAAGATATCCGTTGGGGAAGAAGACCAGCCTGGCTGAACAGAGAGCTTTGGCTGGAACTGAGGAAAAAAATGAATTTATGACCTTTGGAAGAAAGGGCAGGCAATTCAGGAGGACTGCAAGGATGTCGTGAGGTTATACAAGGAGAAAATTAGAAGGGCCAAAACCCAACTAGAACTTAATTTGGCTACTGCTGTAAAAGACAATAAAAAATGTTTCTATAAATACATTAGCAACAAAAGGAGGGCTAAGGAGAATCTCCATCCTTTATTGGATGCAGGAGGAAAACATAGTGACAAAGGATGAGGAACAGTTTGAGGTACTTAATGCCTTCTTTGCCTCAGTCATTAATAGTAAGACCAGTTGTTCTCTGGGTACCCAGCCCCCTGAGCTGGAAGACAGCAATGGAGAGCAGAACAAAGCCCCCATAATCCAAGAGGAAATGGTTAGCGACGTGTTACAGCACTTGGACACATACAAGTCTATGGGGCCGGATGGGATCCACCCAAGGGTACTGAGGGAGCTGGCAGAAGTGTTCACCAAGCCACTTGCCATCATCTATCAGCAGTGCTGGCTAACTGGGGAGGTCCCAGGTGACTGGAGGTTAACAAATGTGACACCCATCTACCAGAAGGGCCAGAAGGAGGATCTGGAGATCTACAGGCCTGTCAGTCTAAGCTCGGTGGCAGAGAAGGTTATAGAGCAGATCATCTTGAGTGCCATCACATGGCACGTACAGGACAACCAGGTGATCAGGCCCAGTCAGCATGAGTTTATGAAAGGCAGGTCCTGCTTGACTAGCCTGATCTTCTTCTATGACAAGGTGACCCACTTAGTGGATGAGGGAAGGCTGTGGATGTTGTCTATCTAGACTTTAGTAAAGCCTTTGACACCGTTTCCCACAGTGTTCTCCTGGAGAAACTGGCTGCTCCTGGCTTGAACAGGTGTACTCTTCACTGGATTAAAAACTGGCTGGATGGCCAGGCACCAAGAGTTGTGGTGAATGGAGTTAAATTTAGCTGGTGGCTGGTCACAAGTGGTGTTCCCCAGGGCTCAGTACTGGGGCCACTTCTGTGTAATATCTTTATCAGTGATCTGGACGAGGGGATCGAGTGTATCTTCAGTAAGTTTGCAGACGACACCAAGTTGGGCAGGAGTGTTGATATGCTTGAGGGTAGGAAGGCTCTACAGAGGGATCTGGACAGGCTGAATCGATGGGCCGAGGCCAACTGTATGAGGTTCAACAAGGCTCAGTGCCAGGTCCTGCACTCCAGTCACACAACCCTGTGCAATGCTACAGGCTTGGAGAAGAGTGGCTGGAAAGCTGCCCAGAGGAAAAGGATCTGGGGTTGTTAGTCAATAGCTGCCTGAATATGAGTCAGCAGTGTGCCCAGGTGGCATCCTGGCTTCTATCAGAAATAGTGTGGCCAGCAGGACTAGGAAAGTGATTGTCCCCCTGTACTCAGCACTGGTGAGGCCACACCTCGATGGCAGTGTTCAGTTTTGGGCCCCTCACTACAATAAAGACACTGAGGTGCTGGAGCATGTCCAAAGAAGGGCAGCAAAGCTGGTGAAGGGTCAAGTCTTATGAGGAGCAGCTGAGGGAACTGTGGTTGTTTAGCCTGGAGTCACCATCCCTAGAAGTATTTAAAAGACATGTAGATGTGGCACTTAGGCACATGGTTTAGTGGTGGACTTGGCAGTGTTAGGTTTACGGTTTGCCTTGATGATCCTAAGGGTCTTTTCCAACCTAAATGAGTCTATGATTCTGTGATCATAGAAGGCACACCTTTGGTATCCTTTATTAGAAATTTGCCTGCATTGAATAACTGACTTGCATTAGTCAGTTCTAAATCACTTACAAGTTTCTCTGTATATATTTTAAGTTTTCTCTCTTAGGAGTATGACTTCTTTCTTAATAACTGTGAGGCTTTGATACCATGCATTTCTCGGAACAAATATAGTTAAGCTCAGTTGATGATTGTTGTCATCAAGCACAAAATCCAGACTTAGTCACCACCTTCTTAAATCTCCACAAGTGTATGACATCGTTGGATATCACCTGCCTCCTGCAAAGACGAACAGAAATAAATACTGGAATGCACATATCCCTTGGTAAGAAGTTACTCTATTTTATGGGGTTTGTGCCAAGTGACCACCATGTTATAGATTGCTGTAAAGCATTGTTGTGAAGGAGAGTTAGTGGGCTGTGGAGTCTCCAACACTGCAGGTATGAAAAAGGAAATTAACCAAACATCAGCCCAGGATAGTTGTAGATATCATTGATCCTGCTTTGAGAGAAATGATAGACTATATGGCCTTTTAAGGTTCCTTCTTCTCCATTGTTTCTATTAATTCTTCTGTAATCCAAGGAAAGTAATTATTATATGAACATCTGGTAGACAAAAAACTGAAACAGAAAAGCCAAAACGACAATGAGAATATGAAATGGCTAAAGGAAAGAAAGTATGCTGCCATAGTTCAACAGACTGAGCAGACAATAAGGAAAATAAGTGACACTCTGTTTTTTCCTTTAGAGATATATGGAAGGGAACAAAAAAAAAACATGGAAAAGGAAAACCATGAATTGTCTAAGTTGCATTAATAATTCATTTCATTTCACCAGCCAAATTCAGATTTCTTTTAAAAATAGTGTATTTTTCCCAAAGAACAGTAGTGTAGCTGTGTTGAAAATGTGCATTTTGCTTGCTATTCAAACAGTGCCTTATTGAATTAAATTTATAAAATGAAAGAGAAAAACACTAGAACACCTATCAGGTGGATTCACCATGAATATTAGGATGTCACATTTAACAATATATTCCAAGTTAGATGGAAGTATAATGAGAGCATAAAAAGATTTAGTAAAGATAGAGAGTCACAGTGAAAACAGTGCTGAATGAGGCTGATAATTGAGTGTTTTACTGAAGTGTACCACACTGCTAAGACTTCAGTGTGAGTACATTTTCAGGGAGGACAAGATCAAAAGTACACAGTAATACGTGCAGTTGCTGCAGTTACTACATAAGTATTCACTCATTAAAATAATACAGAAAAGCAACAAATTGGTGAAATACTGGAATGCAAGAAGATGAGTAAACACTTGTTGCGGAAAGGATGCCAGTCCAAGCATGAGCCATATGCATACCCTCTGCAAGACACCTCGGAATATTCATTGAAGGTATAGTATTTTGAAGTATTGATCAAAGCATTTAACATTTTACATTAGCTCGAAGAATGTTACTTGGACACTCTGTTCATTACTTATTTTTCAGGGGTTCCAAAGCATGAAATAGTTGGAAGACTTCAGAAGTTTGGACCTCATAATTGTTCACAGGTAATACAAACTATGTGGTATCCCAATATTGTATTGTTCTATGTGGTCTTCACCTGTAGCCTGGCTTTCTGATAACCTACTGCATCGCATTTTCTTTTTCAGGGCTTTTTTTTCCATTTTTACTTTTCAAGGCAAATTTGGAGCATGTAGTTTGCAGCTGCTGGACTGTGTTCAGAGTTCTGCAAGGTGAGTACAAAATCCAGAAGCTTGACATATTTCTTGTCTCTTCTCCTTTGTTTCATAACTTCCTCATTCCTCCACAAGTGAACATGAACCTCTCTGATATTTCATAGAGGTGGTATAGGAAGATGGAAAGGACAATTTTAACTAAAAAAAGGTAATTTTGCCTGCGTTGTTTGAAGAAAGGTCAAAAGATTCTGACCAGCTACAGTTGCATGAAGATGTATCAAGTCAAGAAAACTTCTTTTTTTATCTCCAGTTTGCAAACCACATAGGAATGAATTTTTAACACTGTGGCACAGTGATTGTCCCAGGTGTGGGATTCACCTCCAGATTACCAGATCTTCCTGTGAGCTAAGGGATGACCTCTGTAATCTACTTGACAAAAGTCTAGTCAATACAGGCAGTGTAGCCCAGTGAGATCTGTAGCTGACTGCTTTGTCTTTAGATGGCCACTTTATGATTACTTGAATAGCTTCCAAACACCATTAATTAAATTAATTGACCAAGCATTCAATGAAGTTGTCCGTATATGGACATCTAGTAATGTATGAGATGCCACAGGATGTCCTCTTGAGGATGGCAGGTAATAGAGAAATTTGTAGGGGATGCACAGGGGACCTGAAGCAGCACCTGGAAACAAGGCAAAATACTCCCAAGTCATGGCAGGTGGCACTGGCCACCTCTCTACAACCAATTTAATTGAGTCCTACATCTCCACTGAGTATGAGGGAAGCCTGGACACATGGCTCACATCTAGGCACTGGGAGTAAGCACATAAGTGTAAGTGTCTATAATAAGAAAACAAATCCTATTGTAGACTTTGAAATTGACAACTGTTCAATTCTGAAAACTTCATGGTGCCTGCCTGTTTTTTCAGAAGTCCCCAAAGATCTGCAACTCTAGGTGTCTAAACAGCTGAAAAATATACAGATCCTGAGTCAAAAGGGTAACAAAGCATACCCTTTACTAAGAGTTAATACAAGGAAGATTAAGGCACTAATTCCCATCAAGTGGAGAATGCCAGGAGAGAGGCTGTCAAAAGTAGCTACAGCCTTTTCAGCACAGCATTTTTTCACTGAAAATACAAGTTTCTTTGCAGTTACTTGATAAAAATTTCTGATCTCTGTGTTATACAACTGGCATTTCATTATTTCTCTGTTGACTTCAATAGGAGCTGCAGAGCTTCCAGAGTTATTGAAAATGAGGCAATGGATATAAATTCTAAATATGGATTTAGGGAAACCTAACTTAGACAGAGATCATAGACAATCCTAACAGTCTTTCTACAGGTGTTACCCTTTATGCATACCCATTCTGTATAATGTATGGCTAAATGTATTTTGTTATACCATTAATAATCAAATAAGCCATCTTGTTCATTAGTCAGGTAAAGAATTTATTGTTTGAGCGTTTGATGTTCTCTTTTATTATGGACACTAAGAGTTTATGTAACTTGGTATTCAAGTAATGTATGTACAAGGACATGAAAAGTTTATGTGCAAGTCACTTTTTGATGTCAGGAAAATAATTTTTGGCTGTTAAAAGCAAAGCACAATGATTTATATTTACAGGAAAAAAAGGTAAGTTACCCACTTTGTCACAGCAAGAAGCCTCTATACAGAAGTCAGGCCCCACAACTTTCCATTGTCTCTGCTGGGAAAAAACGGATTGTCATTTTAATTGAGTTAGGTAGGTATTTTTAGGAAATAATTTTTATCTGGGTTTTTTTTTTGTTTTTTACAAGAAAATTGCAGAGGTATTCAAATGATATCTCTGTTGTCTTCTGATAGTGTTCTGTAGTCTCATCCTTCATAATATAATGCTTAAAATCCATTGGTATTAAAATGTTAACGACTTGGCTGAGATGAGCTGTGTCTTATAAGACATACAGTAATTTTCTTAAATGGCATGATGCTTCAGTTCAGTGTAGTGTAGCCTAATGCCTTTTATAACAAGTGTAGCACATTCACAATCATATGATTGTCAGTGATGACACTGACAGACATTCTAAACTTCTCATTTTTGTTCCAGATCTCACTTTGGATCCCTACTCATATCATTTATGTGTTTAAATCCAAAAGAAGAAGAAATAGTGGAGAAGAGTGAAAAATAAAGTCACAGTCAGGAAAGAACATGCCTGGGACACATTTTGCCATCAAGCATGATCATCCCATGCTGTCAAGGACAGCCTTTATCTAAGCCTTACAGTAGACTGGTGAATAGAGTGGTTACTCCAGTAGCATGTAGTTTTTTTCATGTTTTCAAAAAAAATGGAGATTCAGTTCATTAAAAAGATAAAATATTACCAGCTGGGTGTTGTGTTTCTCTGAATGATTGTGTAACACAAAAAGAGCAATAAGGCATGCACTGTGTAAATCTAAAATTGCAGCATTCATGGAAAGTTAAAATATTTTTCTAATGTTGAAATTCCATTTCTCAGCCATTGGAAGATTTATGTGAGTTCTTTTAGTGGAAAACTCTCTTTTTCTTAAGCAAGTCCATTTCATTGTATCCATCAAAATAAAGATATACATGCTCTGTTTAGCTGTATCACACTTACTAACCAACAAATACTCATTTCTGCTAAAATGTGTAAAGTGTAAGAAGTGTTAACCAAAATTTAGCAAAAGCAAAATGAAACAAATGAGCAAACAAGTGAAAAAATCCACACAGCAAAATTCTGCAAGTTCAGTGCATTCCCAGAGAGCAGACATTGCACATGACAGGATATCAGCAATGTGAAGCTTTTAATTTCAAACTATATATGTTCCTAGTTATGTAGAAGAACGCTCAAAGGTATGTTGTAAGTCTTGAGTGTGTACATAAATATTTTGCCACGTACAGCCCTGAAAGGGAGCTGCCCTAAAATGACAGCTGTACTTGTATTGTTCCCTTCTTTATTGCTGAGAAGTTGGTTTTACTGATTAGTGCATTGCTTAACCGTTTTCACACTTCGTGAAGTCTTGACGGACCATAAATTCTACAGCAAAATGAAAAAAAATCAAAGATGGCCCTTGCTAAGGCATGGAGAAGGTTCATCAGGTGAGCAGTTATGTTGCAGAGTAGGGACCATTACCTTGGAAATATGTTTTGTTACTGTCTGTTAAGCTGTGCACTTGCTTCCCAGAAGGCCAAGCTGACTTGTCGAAACATGCTACCTCCGACATTATCATTTAAACTGAAAACTCTGTGTCATCATGATTATATTTCTTCACAGGGCCTGCACTAGACAACGAATGCTGAGTGGATCCTTTGAGGGGCAGCCTGCAAAGGAAAGGTCAATACTTAGTGTCCAGCATCATATACGACAAGAACGCAGGTAAACATGGAGAGAAAGGATGGTTTAAAAATATTCTTAAAATAAAGGTGATGAAAAGACTTACATTTGAGCAATACCTAACGTGTGAAAAACTGAAATTACTTACTTGTACAAAGAACTGAATTCTACATTCTTCTTTGTAACCATAATGAAATTCATAGTACTGTATAAATGGAAAAAAATGCCTTTTTATATCAAATGTCATTTCCTTTGCCGACTACAAAGCTATCAATTTAAAGATCAGAAGGAAAGAAATTGGCTTATGTTAGACCAGATTGAAAACAATTGAAGAACATATAAGCTTCTGATGTTTGTGAGAGAAAAATGATAAGAATTTGAAATACTGGGTGGCTGGAGAGCAGTGCTTTATAATGGCCATCCTATAAAGGTCAAAATTTCATCTTGAGATTTATCATTAAATTGATTATGATTGTTTCAGGTCACTGAGACATGGTTCCAACAGCCAGCGAATCAGCAGAGGAAAATCTCTTGAAACGTTAACTCAAGATGTAAGTCCTCATAGAAATGATGGCTTCAGTTTGAGAATATAAGAAACATGTACTATCTAATAAATTATTATGTAGGACTAACGTATATTTATGATCTTGTTTACAACTTCTCTTGTGAAATCTTGAAAGGAAATCATAAAACAAAGACTGTAACTGCATCAGAATTATCCTCAAAATAATTGACATTGTTATTTCACTGATAGACTTACTTGTTTTGAAACACTTGCTGAGATAGATTCACTGGAGCTGTAGACACTACATTAGGAACACAACAATTGCTACCCAGGACACCTTAAAAAGCCTTACTCTGGAATTACACAAATTACTCAGGCTGGTAAAACAGCACTTCAAAATTTCTGATGGAAGATTAACAGTGTTTTTCAAACACCAGAACCATCAGACAAAAGGACAAAGACTGAAAGGGAGAATAGTAATCACAGATTTCACTGTGGTATAGTGTGATGCAGTTAAGTGCATTTTCACTTCTGCAAATTCATAATGATATTTGGTGGATCTCTATGACTATGAAAATTCAAGGGGCAATGTTAATCCCTCCATTTCCAAACTCTGGCAGTCATTTTCTAGATGTGCTTCATACTTAAAAACAACTGCATAAGAAGTAGTTAATGAATTATCCTGCATGGTGGTAGAAAGAAACTGTAGGTAACTAATCTTTTAAAGCAGATGTGGCTTTGCTTGTGTCCAATAGTAAACATTACCCCTCCAGGAGTGCTCCAAAGACTTACTTAACTCTGAATAGTAATGCTGATTGTACCCTCCACTGGATGAGCTCAGACAACATTCTCTTCTCCCTCCCTGCGCTCAGTAGTCACTACCTGTATGTTCTGCACAACTCACTGCCTGGCAGCACATGCAGCAGGCTTGAGAAGTTGAAAGGATGTCTAAAGCCTTTTCTTTCCTAGTCTTTGCCCTTAGTAACTTTGATGGTATTCCTTCCAGTTCAGAGAGATTGGCTGAGTTTACAGGACCTTTGCTTTTAAAGTTCAAAGTTGCATTGGATGGGACTTCACGCATTAAATTAAAACTGAAAATAACCTTCATGAAAATAAGCAGCTTTGTGCTGTACATAGAAAATACTGTACAATTGGCTTGACTAAGTTGATGTGCAGTGCATTTGGAAATAAAGATTTTGCATTTGAATCTTTCCATGTAAAATACCATATCTTGCTTTCATCTGAAATATTAAAAAACAACAACCCACAGACCTCATTTAAAAGGAATCATTTTGCTTCTAGCACTCCAACACAGTGAGATACAGAAATGCACAGAGAGAAGACAGTGAGATAAAGATGATCCAAGAAAAAAAAGAACAAGCTGAAATGAAAAGGTATTTAGAAATCAAAAGTCTGAGTGCACATTTTTCTGTACTGAGTATTCTGTGTATGAAGTAAAAAGTATTGAGAGTCATGATGAAGAAAGAACAAAGTGTAAGGGATATTTTTGCCAGGTACAATACATATTACTTAATAATTTATGTTCTGTCTTTCAAAAGGAAAGTCCAGGAAGAGGAGCTGCGAGAGAATCATCCCTATTTTGATAAACCACTTTTCATAGTTGGTCGTGAGCACAGATTCAGGAATTTCTGCCGAGTGGTGGTACGAGCTCGCTTTAATGCGTAAGTTTATTCCATATCAACAATTGGCTCAACAAGCATTTACTTTCATGTCCTCAGAAGTCTGGGTCTAACTTTTATTTTGAAAGGAAAACTGCATATAATGTGGTCACCATGCGAGCTGGCAGTCAGTTGCCTATGGTGTAGTCTTGCTGTTGGAAGAAAGGAAGCAATAAAATGCTGTGTAAGGGCAGACACATTTGAGCAGGCTGCGATGACGAGATGGGACAAGACTGTGGGGAAACTGCAGGTGTGAACTGAGGGGAAAGGGTAATGTTTTATACCCCATTTTTAGACCTTGGGGAAACAGTTTGCTATTCCCTTCCTATTCCTCATCATAAGGCAGGAAGTCTTTATACACCAACAGTTACCCAAAGAATAGAAAAAGGTAAAGAGAAGTGAATCCCACCAGTGCTCACCTGAAGACTCCTTAGCCCATAATTAGAAACCAGAATGGGATGAGGAGGTGTTCAGCTGTGAGAGATAAAAGGAGAAAAGCTGACACCAGGTGAAAACCAGGAAGACTCAGTAAGTAACCTGTAGGTGTATGCGAGTGTGGCAGATACTGTGTACAAGCAGCTTGATATAATCTTACAGCTCTTCTTTTAAACCTCTGTCTATAGCTGGCACCCTAATTTTGGAGGTTTAATGCTTGTCACCTTGCAGACAGGCAGTGTAAGACAGAAGATATCTCAAGGCTATTAGCTAGGCACTTGGAAGACCTGGTTTCAGCACCTGCTTTACTGTTGGTTTTCTCTGTGCCCTTCAACAGATTACTTCTAGGTAGAATGAGAGGAAGCTTAGATACTCAGTTTTACAATACCCATATTTAAGTGTTCTGCCACCTATGTAGAAGCACATCCTTGAGTTAGGTGCCTGCTTTTCTATGCAACTGCTAACTTGATTGCAGTTCACTGGTCCATGAAGCAGCTGCAAATTAAAACAGCAAAACAAAACACACAAACATGCATTCCAATCCACTTGTCAAATACATGTCAGCACCTCTTAGCATTGTGGAGTGCCTGAGGGTAACAGGATATTTATATTATCAACAGTTTAATTAAAATGTTTGCAATTATAAGAGTAAACTGATTTTGTTAAATAGTCATTTTTTTTTCATATATTTAAATCCTACCTACTTTATTCATTGTCCCACCCTGATTGCCAAGTAAGATATCCTAGATATCTTTTTCAAACTGGTAGGATACATATTTTCTTCTAGTAAGAAAGACTGAAGAATTGCACTATACACAATGTGGGGAAGAAATATGAGCTTAAGACAGAGAAGTCACTAGATTCAGTGGGATGGCACCAAAAGGAGTATATTCTGTATACTGACTGGTGTAAGTGGGTGAACCTGCCTCGTGGAAGATGCTTCTTGTTCTTGTATGCATCCTGCGTTCTTGTAATTCATAACCATGAAATCTCTTCTGGTGGTAATGCCTCGTCAGGTCAGTCCATTTTTCACTTTAAGCTCAGCAAGGAAGTGATGACAATTTCACATCCCAATGGCTAGATCCCTCACATGGAATATAGGATACCTCAGTGCAGATCCTGTCTTGGCATGGCTTGCTACAAGGATTTGAAAGATAAGTAAAAAGTGCCCCTAACCACTGGGGCAGGGGAGGCTTCTTGGATAGGGTTCTTGTAGCTTCTCCCGCTGAAGCCATTCTGCTTTGAATAAAAAGGCTAAATAATTGCTGGAGTACAAATTTAACTCATGTCGCCTAGATATGTGCTTATTACTTATAGAGTGGTTCTCACTCTCTCTGGCTGCCTAATGGGTGTTTGGATGTGGTAGGTGAAGTACAGCAATTTCATAGGAAAATTCAGATATGGAGAATCTAAAAATATTCATCTGAAAATGATTGGGGAAGTAATAAAAGAAATAGGGCTTGTGGAAGGATTTTTTTGTGCCAGCTGAGGGTATGGTCCAAGAGATTTTGAAGCAAAAGGAAGGAACTCCCAAGGAAGCACTTGCGAACATAAAATTTAGTAGCAGGTTGTCCCCACCCCATCCCCAAGCAAAATACAAAATTAAGTCCTTGCTTACAAAAGCAAGACCCAAAAAACTAGCAGTTTAAAGAATCATTAGAGGAATTACAGGTAGGCCATGAATTAAAGTGATACTGGCTGTGTTGATAATGTGACTAAAATAGCACAGAATTAAGTGAAACTTTTACAGACATTTTAAAATAATCCAAGATAAAATGTAGCCTTGATTTTGGATATAAATTACTTTGAGGTGATGGATGCATGGTATAATTATAATACTGGCTAAAATAAGATGCAAATGACTGTATCTTTTCTTCTTTTTATAGTTCTAAAACAGATCCTGTTACTGGAGCTGTGAAAAATACCAAATACCATCAGCTTTAGTAAGCACTGTAAAAGTAACTTTGCTTGGTCACATAAGCCTGCAGTATAAGTGTGTGAGTGCACACATGCATGTATGTGTGTATGTGTGCATGCACGTGTGTATTTCTTTTTTTCCCAGAAAAGGTTTTTCTTTCCATCAAATTGTTTGGGGAGGAGGATGAATAGGAAGAGGATGTTTTTATCAAACTTTTCTTCTTCACTTGCATGTAACTTCTCTAGTTTTACTACGCATTTCTGAAATACTGAAATATTTGACACTCCTCAGCTTACTTTATTCTTCATAGGAAAGAACTTAACTGTAGTGTAGACACAGTACAAGTGACACAGCACTCTTGGCATTTCTGTAATGGCTATCCTTATGTGTTGTTCACAGTGACTTGCTGGGTTTGGTTACTTACCTGGACTGGGTCATGATCATTGTTACTATATGCTCCTGCATTTCCATGATGTTCGAATCCCCCTTCAGAAGAGTCATGCATGCTCCAACCCTCCAGGTACTGTCACTGAATCATTTTACATTTAATGAAGCACAGTCACCTTGGTTTTCTCCACCACCTATTCTTAAATTATGACTGTTCTCTGTTTTGATTTTCAGATTGCTGAATATGTTTTTGTAATATTCATGAGCATTGAGCTTAATCTGAAGATTATGGCAGATGGCTTGTTTTTTACACCAACAGCTGTGATTAGGGACTTTGGAGGAGTTATGGACATATTTATATATCTTGTAAGTTTTTATATTTATGGGAGGTTTCTGTAGAGCTCTTATTTTTGATATCTTTGGATATATAAATATTTGGGAATGTTAAAAGTTTGGCTGTGCACCCTGGTGCAAATGCAGTAGTGTAATATGTGTGCAGACACCACTGTTTTCATGTGCAGTCCTGTCAGTTAGGTGTACAAATACTTGTTTAGACATCTAAAAATGTACTGACATGTGATAAGCACCAGGCAATTTAGTATGGGGCTGTTGTATGGCCCCTTTTAATTGTTTATTACAGGTTTTAAGTATCAGATCTCATTTCATTTCAAAGTAAGCTCGAGATCTCTGACCTCGCTTCAGCATTTTTATGTAGGAGAATCTTTCTGTCTCTTAGCCGTCCCTTGCTTCCTCCCCTCTTGACAGTTCTCCTGCTTTCTAGAGAGCATTTCAAAAGCCTCTGCCATTTGACAGAAGGGCATGTCCTTGGTGGTGGTGTTGCTATAGCAGAAAGAGAGCAAAACAGTATCTCTATATTCCATACCTATCAGTAGTGATTCTCAGGAAAAAAATGTTCTACTGTTTTCTTTGTCCCCTGGAAATTTCTTGCATTGCATTCAAATACAAGAGAAGGGTGTCTATTTACTCTTCACATATGACAACAAACACCACAGAATGTGTCAGAAACAGTGCTCAGTATAATACAGTATGAAATATTTTCTAACTGAAGAAATTACTAAGCAAAATGGCTTTGATGGATTTAGATTAAATCTTTCAGAGATTAGTCCACCAGACAGATGTGCTGCATAAAATTTGTCACGATCAATTTGTATCAAAGATTCCTTTGTTAGCATAAATAAGAACATGCATACTTATACAAAACTCCTACTGTAGTATGCATAATCAGTATGTGCATTAGTTTCTTGAAATCCCTTTGAACCCCTCTGCTTGTCTGAAGGAATATTTAGATGGTGTGGCTTGAATATTCCAAATGTGCCTGTGGTGGTCTTAAAAGAATATGAAAGTCAGAAGCACTGTCAAATCTTTTTGTTTTAGTGGGGTGGCTGTCTTTACCACTGTATCTTTTAACAAATCATACTATGTTGTAAAACATTGGTGATATCAGCTTGATCCTCCATTTTTTGTGCACTTAACACTTAGTAACACTCCACCTCTGTCCCCCTCTAATAACATTGGGTTTATAACTACTTTTTAAAAAATAGGAAGTCATTAACAGACCTTATAATCAATAATGATCTGTCAGAGATTGTTCAAGCTACAAGACACAACTATGCTGTTTGAAAACACTTCAAATGCATAATATTTGTGTGATAAAACCACATGGTGACAAAACTACTTGCACCTGTAACAAAGTGGAAGGAAGAACTGGCAAGGAAACTATTAAAGGACTTTCCAGGTGAGGATAACTCAGTTTCAGGATAGAATCTCTGTTTGAAAGGAGAAGGGGGGAGAGAGATGATGCTGCCTGCTCCAAGAATGTAGTTCATGTCCCTGCTCTGAATCAGCCAATTTGATTTCTTCTTTTGGAACTGTTCCATCTGCTGAAAAGAATAAAATAGATTTTGAGTCAAAGGGGAAGATGATGCCCATTAGTTAGGACAATCAGCCAGGGCACAGGAGATCCAAGTCCTTTTTCTAACTTAGGCTTTTTTTGCCTTAATCTTCCCTTTAATTTTAAGGAAGAGAGGTGTTTATTGATCTTCTGTGCTGTGTCTATGTCAAGTAAGACATTGTAAGCCTAATCCTTCTTTGCCTTTTCCTGCCCTGTCTCCTCAAGGTGAGTTTGATATTCCTGTGCTGGATGCCTCAGAACGTCCCTGCCAAATCCGGAGCTCAGCTCTTAATGGTACTCCGCTGCCTCCGACCTCTTCGAATTTTCAAACTGGTCCCTCAGATGAGGAAAGTGGTGCGAGAGCTGTTTAGTGGCTTCAAGGAAATCTTTTTGGTATGTGCCAGTTATTTTGTTCTTGTTGTTAAAAACGTATGGAGGAGTAATAAGATGCCATTTTGCTATAATATATATGTTTTCTAATCTCTTCTCCATTGTTGTCTGTTTACTTTTAATTGTAGCTACCACTGCAGATGACCACAGAACAGGTTAAAAATTAGGAACATAAGTAACTCGTTTACATTTATACTGAATAAAGCTGCTGTAATAATTCTTTTATAACTTGTATTATTCATTCAGCATATACTCGGCCATAATTACATAGGAGCACTACTGAAATAAAATCTACCCCTTATTCACACTTCTAGTTGGGGAAGGAAGATGCAAAGTAGGGTATGGCAGCTATGCAAGAGCAAAAGTAAACCTGGCTTCCAAGCTGAAGGTCTTTACCTCCAAATTCTTTGAGAGGTAACCAGAGACAATACAGTTGTTCATCACAGATCTGGATCTCATTGTTATGTCATTATTATTATGATCATGATTATGCACTTATAGTAATCATAACAATAATGGAGTCTGTTATTGCTTGATCAGAACCTAATCTGTTGTCTTGGGACCCTGTGTGATATTTGTCACCCTAAACAACAGTTAAGCTAAAACTATCAAATATTTCCAAACAGTAATAGAGCAAGGACAAAAAGTATAAAGCTAGTTAGCATTTCATAGATACTGTATTCTATTAAAGATATTTACATCATAATCTGCTCATGTATGTCTTTATTGTAGCTATCCTGGAATTAAATATCTAACATGGCTTAATCAGATGATTAATTAGTAAAGCCTGATTCAGCAAAACAGAAGCAGCACATACTTAAGTACTTGAAGAGTTCTTTTTAAAGTGAAGGGCAGTTCTTATGTGTACAGAATTTAGCAAGGTGGTAACTGAGTGCAAGGAAGCTTTGATCCTTATCTACAATTCTTAGATGCCACATTAGTAATAATACCAATAATAACACAGCACCTGGTTAGTGGACCAGAATCTGAAGTAACATGTGTGTCATGAAAGCCATATCTCCAGCTTTATGCAACAAAACAATCCTCCCTGCAGTTCATGGAAGGATATGACCCCCTTTTTCAAGTCCGCAGGAGGAGAACTTGACAAGTCTAACTTCATCTTTACAGGTTTCTATTCTTTTGCTGACATTAATGCTTGTTTTCGCAAGCTTTGGAGTGCAGCTGTTTGCTGGAAAACTGGCTAAATGCAATGATCCACACATCATCTCTAGGGTAGGAACTGCTTTTCTGCTTCAAAATAATAGTATGTTGTGCCATTTCTTCCTGCTGGGGAAAGAAAGTGGGGCAATCAGAGCTATCATATGAGAGATGGAGATCTTGGGCACTTTGCGTGTTCAGAAGCAGGATGATGGAGGGAAGGGTAATAATGGAATGAGTGAATGAGGGTAAGGCTGGGTTTTCATGTAAAAAAGTTAAGCAGGTCCAAATATTGTGGACTGTCTAAAAAAGTTGTCAAATTCCTGCCAGATTATCTGCAAAGGAGTGGATGTCAAATGGAATTAACTATGGAAAATGTCACCTTTGCATTCCAACATCAGCAGCTAAAAACCAGGTTAGGCTGCTAAACAAAAGCACTGGAATACTATGTAGATTACATAGAGAAAGATAGCTGTGTTTCTTATTCCATTTGGAGTGATCGTCATCATCTAAAGAGGTGAAAGGCTAGATAGTCTTGCAAAATTAAAAGCACTCTCAGTCCTGGAAGGAGAAGGGTTTCTTGAACCTTCCTAAAATGCATTTTTCATTTGGGTAAAGGTCCATGACGATTAATCCCAGACTTGTAAATAACCCTTCATTTCTGTTTACATTGCTTCCCTATCATGACAAGTGTGCTGTCTATACTGGCATTTTGGCATCTCTCATAGGCCACTGTATAATCTCAGGCTGTGGTTTATTTCACTATAGGAAGATTGTCATGGCATCTTCAGAATAAATGTAAGTGTTTCCAAAAATCTCAATTTAAAGTTAAGACCTGGAGAGAAAAAGCCTGGATTTTGGGTTCCGCGAGTCTGGTGAGTTGCTACATGTTGGCCTGTCTTTCTTCAAAAACTCAGCTGTTGATGTAGAAAATGGCTGAAATCTCATGGCATTAAACTACTGATGGAGGGTTTTAATTGTAAATCAAATGATATTAAAGGTAAAAATTCTGGTATATTTAATAAAAAGTCAGATATATGAAACTTTTCCAGACTTAACCTGCTGTTCTATTCATAAAGCAGAAAGGAAAAAAATGCCTGTAGGTACTGAACCTAGATAGGAATTACGTGTGATTATTATTACAGTGGGAGTTATTGTCTTGAACCAAGATTATCACTTAATTGTTCTTTAGCACTATTATGAAGACATCCTGAGAGCCATACATCAACAACAGAGCCTAAGAATAAATAGGAAAAGACAGGAAGAAAACCAAATGGAAATCAACCTGCCTACAACTACCCATAAAAAAAATTCAGCAAGTCATGCCTAAAACCAGCCTTTCTCTTCTATGGCCATCAACCATGCTAGCTAGCAGCTTCTTTCTGTTTCCAGTGCAATCCTTGTGGTCTATTGGTGCAGTAGTGCAGTAAAAATTATTTAAGAGCTAACGTTATGTTTATGACTAGTATTCTGATAAAGCCCGTTTAATGTTTCCCAACACCTGAACAGGAAAAAAATGCTCTTTTTAATTGTTTACATTTTTATGTAGGTTGGCATTTTGCAAAATCAGCTTAACAGCCACAATTATTTTAATTGACTATGTGTGTGGATAAAGAATGTACCAGCAGTGGTAGATTTGGAGCCATCCTACACTAATGAAATAATATGCTGTGATTTGAACAGTCAGTGAAACTCTGACATCTGCAGAAGTCTTTGTTTCTGTATGCTTCAGAAATTCTTCCTTAAATAAGCAAATTCAATCCTCTTCAGCTTGATCCAGAAATAAGCAAAAACTGTCTTAATCAGCATAACTGTAAACTTCGGGGAATGTTTTGTTATTGCAGAAAAATGTTTTATGGCAAGGACATTTATACCACCTGTTGGTTGTGTCAGGCCAGATTTTCAAAAGCCAGATGGCGGTATAAGGACTGCATTTAAAAGAAATACCTGAGAGCTCTCTTTTTCACTGCGTGGGTGGATTTTCAGAAGTACCAAACAATAATTCTTCTGGAATACAACTATTTACCTTATAAACTGTTGAAAATTAATTGGGATCCTTGGGTTACCTGTCTCAGATTGTAGAGCCAGAACAATGTGCTAACCTAGCCCAAAGAGAGTGCTTTTAACGTTCAACTGGAAGCATCCTCTCAAATCTCAACTGATACAAAAGGTCAGAGCATATGGTACAGGAAAGCCAAGAAGATGTGATGCCCTCTCAGTAAGTTTTGATTTTGATCATCAGTTCCTGATGATAATGAAATAAAAGAACAGCATTTTCTAAACAATCTTGCTGACTTTGGAGTCAGAATCATTTATGTGGGTTTAAGGCTGGTCTCCAGGTAAATTTATTTTAGAATCTAGCCAATGCCATCAGATCAATTTTTTCATGAATGCTGTATTTTGCTAATTTCATTGACAAAACCACTAAAATGCAGCAACGTGTTACAAGCTTTATTACAGTGAATCAGATTCTGAGTAAGAAAATATACATAGGAATCAAAAAAAATAGGCTGTACGTATTTATTGCTGTTGATATTGTTTTCTCATTCTTGAGACAGAACTTTGAATATTTTAAACGCATTCACACCAACTTTGCGAGGTATTTAAATGTTAGACTATGAACAATCAAGGTAACAAATAGAACAGCTTTATTGCTGAAGTTATACCTATTCATGTACTGCATTTCAGGGCAAATCCTCGGAATTTTAATTTTGACAATGTGGGAAATGCGATGCTGGCACTATTTGAAGTTCTTTCATTAAAAGGCTGGGTGGAAGTCAGAGATGTTATTATTCATCGCGTTGGGCCGGTAAGGAAACACATCAGAGTCTTTGAATTCTACAGCACATACTTTGATTTGTTTTAACTATTAATCTTACTTTTGTCTATTCAGATCCACGGAATCTACATTCATGTTTTTGTATTCCTTGGCTGCATGATTGGACTGACCCTTTTTGTTGGAGTTGTCATCGCTAATTTCAATGAAAACAAGGTACCAAGTGAGATGGCTTATTGTATGTAGAACTGGCTCCGTAAGAAACCTGAAACTAGTATTACACTGTCTACATTACCTGGCAGGTCTGCCTTTAAGACTGACTTGACAATCTTACATTCTACAAGCCTGCAAGTATGGCTTCAGACACACCTGATCCATATTTGCTACAAAACTCAAACCTGGGATGATAGCAATCCATCACACACTTTCAAAGCTGTATGAGTTTATTTACAATGCAGCCATGTTGCCAAATGGAGATTGAACCTAAAGCACAGTGTATTTACAGATGCTCCACGTTCTGCTGTTTTAGTTTGATGCAGGCCTACATGCAGCGGCAGGTAAAAATTTGTTAGGCTTGTATGTGTTACAACTAATGGATCTCATTAGAGGTCTGCCATTGCCATATTTCAGATCCAAAGTAAAGCTGTGTGGCTTTTTCCTGGCAAACAGCAGAGTACATTATAAAATTGTCCATCACTCAAGCAAAAAAGTAGCTAGTGTTCTAGGAAAAAAACTGCAGTTCACATGGGCTTTTTGGATTAGCCTGAAAAGTAGAAAAACCTGTCCCCAGATGAATTGTTGCAGAGCAGCTGATGTCTACACTTGTTAAAGATAGCATCCTCTGGATGGGACTGCTGCACACACACTGCACCACCCTTAATCTGACTTTTTTTGCTGAGCCTTTTGTGGTGCCCCTGTGGCACCAAGACATAATTACTAATTTTTTTCATCTTTCAGTTCAAAGTCCCAAAAATAATGAGATGTCTGTGTTGCAGCTAGCTAGAGTGATATTTTTGTCATTCATGGCACTGGAGAGAAAGGGTGACTGTGTGCTCTGGGGCTTGGAGATGCAAGACAACCCAGAGTGCTAGTGCTGGAGACAAACTGGGTGCCGGCCATGGCCCTACCATGGCCCTCACCCAAACTCTGTAGCAAACACAACTGTTGAGTTTGCCCTTCAAGGAAACCACTTGACTCCTCCTGGAAGGGATCTGAGCAGCACACTACTGTGTGTCCAATGTGGGCAAGCAAGGCATCATGAAATCAAGTCAAGCAGATTGCAAAACAAATAAATAACCTAAAACCTCTGCTGTTCAGAAGGTAGTTTTATATTTGCGTGACTTAAGTGTAATTTTGTCGAGATGAAGTGCAGTCATTCTTGTTAAAACACATCTGTTCTAGAGAACAAGGAGCAATATACTATTCATTTGTTTTCTTACTCACTAAATTTTAAATAGTGAATTAACAAAGCTGAAAATTCCCCATTATGAGAATTCCACTGGATTTTTATAGCTGCTTTTGCCCCTGTTCAGCTTTGTAATGTTACTTTTCCTTCAAATGTGTCAACCTTATACTGATGAATACAAAATATTTTTCAGCAAGTCTTGAAAAAAAATTAAGTCATTTAAATTATGGGTAATTAAAATATTATTTGAAATGTTAAAATTATTTTTGGTTTTCTTCTATAGCTGTGATGTATTTAACTATGTGAGTTTCTGTCGTGTACGTCATAGTTCATGAAACTCTATTGAGATGTTAGCTGAGCATTTCTATCATATAAGTTGTTTCTTCATTCCCCTTTACACTTTCTACACAGGTAAATTTCCTCAAAAACCTGTTCATAGGCAGGAGTACAGGCAAGAAGAAGAAATACCAGATTACAGAGTTCGCTCTTAAATAGCTTTTGATCATGGCTGATCAAACATCTTTCCTTTACCCCGTTGAAGTGTGGTGCATGTGGTGTTGAGGAGTGAGGAAGTGGTACATTTCCCCTTTGGTTTTGCGTGTGGTCTTGAATGTATCTGTCATGAATTCTGAGCCAGCTTTGTGGGCAATGGAGAATCATCAGGAGCCACTTGCTGCTCTGCGTTGCTTTGCTACACCGACACGCATCTACTTCTGCCATTGTCATAGAAAAAAAGGTACTGGAGGAGGTGGATCTTTGCTCTGACTAGTATGACTTTTATTATGCTTTTGTGACAATAGGCCCAATCTTACTAAGTGCTGTCAATCTCCTAGACAGTGTTTTTGCTCTTGGTTCCCACTCTTTCAATAGGAGTCACTCACAAGATTAAATTCACTGTTTCAGCCTGTCACCTGTAAAGGTTGTCTGTGAGATTTCTTTCACAAATTAGTGAGGTGTCATTAACTCATAACTCAGTATTCATCTGTGTAGTCAACTGTCAGCTATGGAATAAGGTGATCTGGGCCAACCCACAGGTTACTTTTGAAGTGATTTATCCAATATGAACATGAACAGGGGAAAAATACCCTTAATTATATGTGACTGTGTAGCAGATTCATATTTCATTCCGTCCTCCTAGATATGCCACTTTAAAGACACAGGACAGCTCAAACGCATGTGAAAAGTAAAAGTTTTTTTATGTTCACTGTGATTCAAAAGGAGAGGGAACAGGAAGGTGGGAACATGAGGCTTACAAGGATCATGAGCGCAGGAGATAACTAAACAATTCATTTTAGCCCGGATTACCCCTGCATGAGCTGCCAGTGTAAATGTGGAAGTCTGAGGTGTAGGGCCTGAATTAGGGTTCCCATTATTTTCAGAAAATTATCTGATTTTTACATTTATCATTTGGGGTGGTTTTCTCTGCTTGTACTTTCCTCAAACTACAGCCACCTTTTCAGCTATGATTGCTCTCCTCCCTCAATTCCATATCTGAGTACAGGGAAAGCGTTAGTCTGAACATCAAAAAAGCTACTCAATAGTAAAAGTTCCCTGTGAATTACACTGAACAGGCACATCATAAAATATTTCTGTTGAATTTACATGATACTAAAAATGCAGTCAGTATAAATCATTTATGTCATCTGGTTCAGCTTCTTCAGTTGTTTCTTAGTAACCTCAGGTAGCTGCTGTGGCATGTGATGTTTGTTTTTCTCTTTTTACTTGAATACTTGTTACTTTTTATGTATTTACTGTAGGGAAAAGAAAATGTCTTTAGATTTGAGTTGAAAAGATGAATATGTTAATTATGCAGTGGGGGGAAAAATCTCAGCCCAATCAATATTCGAGTAGAGTGAAGAAATACCCAGGAACTGAAAAAAATGTGAAATAAGATAGAGAGAAGGCTGACAACTAGTCCAGAAAGAAGAGAGCAAAACAGTCCACTGTGTGAAGTTAAGTTTCATCTTCTTAAAACTAGTTACTTGGCCAAGCTATTGGTGTTTTAAGTAGATGTTGGCTTTAGAACATTCATGGCTGATACATTGTTAGAGCAGTGCCAGGAGTTGTTGAGGAGGGTCAGAGTTGGACAATTACTGAATAAACTATTTTACGTAGGAATGAACAATTTTCTAAAAAAAAAAAAATAATAATAATATTTTCAGATATTATGTAGTATTTCATGTGAACTGTTGGCGCAGCAGGTGTGGAGACATTGGACTGGGAGGTACCACAGGGGGCTCTGGGCTGGTTCCTCAGCTGTCCCAGCAACAGGGCAGTAGCCCAAAGCATTCCACCACCACCCCATTTCACAACCCCCACCCATCACTTGTCACAGCTCCCAAGTGCCCCGTGTTCAGTTGGCAGTGAAGATGTGATCGACTCAAATATTATCTGGCAGTTTTGAGTTGAAGTCCAAATGCAAACACAGCTCCTTCAGCAGTAGTCCCACTCACGGGGCTCTGCTCAGTGGTCCCCTCATACTGATCCCACTGGTAGAGGTGGTAGTTTCTCAGCAGCAGAGCAACTTGGCATCACTATTCCTAAATTCTACAAAGGTCCACTTTTTTTGCCACGTTTTGTCTTGTTTGCAGTGGAAACTCTCCGAGAATATAAACCAGACACGCTCACTGCGGTGAATGAGTTGCCTTTTAATTTAAGCATTTTTAAATGGTATGGTTTGGGCCTGACTCAGGTAATAGGCATCCCTACATCTGTCGCTTTGTCCACATTGTGTTGGAAAGCACCTGCTCCCAAGGTGCCATCTGGGGACCAGCTCCATAAAGAGATTATGGCCACTGAGAGGGAGGAATCCTGACCTTATCAGTCACACAGCCAGTCACTGTTCCAGCATCTACACAAGCCAATGCCAAGGTGAGCCCCAAAGATCACACCAGCCCTCGCCCAGTTTGGTGCAGCTCCCTGCTGACTGGGGGAGCAGCCAAGTGTCTGGGAGACAGGCTTGTGACATTTACCTTGGAAAGGTCTCCCTTGTTTTTGTAACTCCAGACTTCTTCCATGAGATTTTACACTTCTCTGAAGTGATGAGGACCTCATTTTGTTTTGAAGGTCATTTTAAATAACATTGAATTCTGTCTGGGGTTTGCTTGTTTCTTCCTAAGTTATGAAAACACTTAGATTATCATCTACCACCGCCCACCCTAAAGATGTATTTCCACTTCTCCTTGTGCTTCCTTTGTGGAGGGCTCTTGTAGATTCATAGCATACTAGTATTTTATTTCAATTACACCCCAAGCAGAAGAGCTGTGGAGAGTGGGAGCGGTCTCCTGGAGGGCTCGTTCCCCCAGAAACTGTAGTGGTACTGACAAGCCGCAGGATATTCTGCGGCAAAGTCCGGACAAAATTGACCACTCTTTAA
Source organism: Strix aluco (assembly GCF_031877795.1). Classification (NCBI taxonomy): domain Eukaryota; kingdom Metazoa; phylum Chordata; class Aves; order Strigiformes; family Strigidae; genus Strix; species Strix aluco. Next base: position 77,704,973 of record NC_133932.1, read on the forward strand.
AACAGTGCTTCCTGGCAAATGATGTTCAGTCAAATGGAAGATCTCCTGCAGCGTTTCACTGCCCACACTGGGCTGCTGCTACAAAGAGCAACAACTGTGCCTGCTGAGTTGAGTCGCAGAAACTCACAGCTAATGCATCCAGAAATCCTCTTGAGTAACAGCTGATACTTTAGACTCCTTTACCCTAACAGTGTGTTATTTAAAGAGAGTTGCGTATGTAACTTTATTTCAGGCACCAAAGAGAATGTTGTTTTCATGTTTACAGCATTAAATGTTCTAGCTTTTATATGACAAAAGCTTTATACACTTCTCTTTGTTTATTAAGGGGACAGCTTTACTGACTGTAGATCAGAGACGATGGGAAGATCTGAAAAGCAGACTGAAGATAGCACAACCTCTTCATCTCCCACCTCGTCCGGGTATCAAAGATATTTTGATTTTATTCATGTTGAGCCCTAGTGTTCATAATTCCCCAGGAGTCTGCAATTCAAATTAAAATTGTAATCGTGAGGCCACTAGGAGGTTGTGCATAAGTTAATATGGAAACAGGCTCCAACTACAGATCTCTGCATAAGGCTATTAAAATCAACCCAAAAAAAGGTTGTGCTTCGATGGTTTTAGGATAAGCCTTAATGAAGAAATGAATTTCTAGATGAAAAATATTTGCAGTTGGCTGTTAATGATATGAATGGAATGTATTAACCTGACAGCAGTTGAATGATGCACTTGCCCTACAAGTACCAAAGCCTTCATGCAACACTGGTATTCAGTATTTGAAATTATATGTTCTGAAGCTCTATTTGATATGGAAAATTGTAGCAGAAAATTAGAAATGTATTTTGAAACTGGTAAAGGATTATTTTGCCACTAATGAACATGGATAATATGTCAAGAAATAGGGGGAAAATACCACTGTGTATTTTAATTCTCCTCCTCAAACTTTCTTTTTCAGATAACGACGGCTTTAGAGCTAAGATGTACGATATAACTCAGCATCCATTTTTTAAGAGAACTATTGCCGTACTTGTTCTGGCCCAGTCTGTGTTGTTATCAGTTAAGGTAATTGTGTTTCTTTTAAGCGTTTCATTGTAGTACAGCATGTCTTGCACGTTTCCTAACACCAGTTAACGATCAGTTGAGCCATTACTGTGATGAATGTACAGAAACATGATTTCTAGATACAGCAATCTCAGTTGGCACAGATCACTGTAGATTAATTGTAATTTTTGGAGCTGAGTCAATTTCTGCCTTTTTGTAGACTGGTCCACTGTTTTTGATTTCCGGTTAAGCTGTAAATCCATGAGAGAAGAATATACAAAGATGCCGTTCTTGTCTGAGTATATTTTAAAGTGAAATCTATTCATTAACAAAACCTGCAAGAAATGTTAAGGCAGTGAAGAGGCATTTAGTTCTGTTTAAGAGCTACTCTTCTATGAATGGATTTTGTTTGCATTTCAGTGGGATGCTGCCGATCCGGTGACTGTGCCTTTAGCAACAATGTCTGTTGTTTTCACGTTCATTTTTGTCCTTGAGGTAAAGTAATATATTTTATGACTTCTTGAGATTAAGACTAGTAGGTATAGATTTAATTTTGTCTTTAGGGACGTTGTCTCATTCTTCACAACGGTTTTTATTTCTGAACATGTACATTTGGGACTCTCCATGACACTTGTCTTTAAACATGTGTTGTAGGAATTAACTTTTAATTTGTTATAGTCATACTTCACCAGCTTGAGCTTTGTGTCCTTTTATATATATTCAACTCTGAGCATTTCAACGTGTGTTTTGGTGAACCCAGTGAACTCTTTTCTTGCAGAACATCTCAGATTAAATTCACTCGCTACAACACAAAGTGTGTGTTGTATCACGGAAGTTCTGCTTGATCCATTCATTTATATTTTGCCTGGTGTGTTAATCCCCACTATTCTGTACCTGTGTCATCATCAAACCTCTCTCAGTTTTGTGTTGTTTTTTTAAAGTATCATATTTCATTTTAATACCTTTTAATAAGCTGTGTCAAATTCCAGTACTGTCTATATTTTGTTGCACAGATCTGGACCCTGTGCAGTAACAGTTCTCTATCTGTGAGAAAATTGTGATCGCAAGCAACCGTGCGAGGTGTAATAAGCCTGTTTTCATAAGATTGGAATCTAAGGACTTAAACACATTTTAAAAAGCATTTTTTTTTAATGTATAAGGATATCCGTAGTGTCACAAAGCACACATTTATGAGGTTAAAGAAGATGCTTCCTCCGTGGTTAGGTTAGTACATAATTCTTTTATAAGTTTGTGGTTGAGTATTTTTCTTTTCAGTCCCCTCTGAATAGCTGATACTGACCACTGTCAGAAACAGCAGTCTAGACTACATTTCCCACTGCTCTAATGCATTATGGCAGTTCCTGTGTTCCAGTGATAGGTTTTGCCAGCGGTGATGAATAAACAATGAAGTGAATACCTTGTAGAAGCTGTAGCTAGAGTATGTCCATGTTGTTGCTTTTTTTTTCCCTACCCAGGAGAAATGAGTATCTCTTGGGAGACTGAGCAAACACAGAAAAGTTTGATTTGTATCATACACAGACAGGTTTTAATTTACCTAGTAACTATGTCTTTAGAAATATTTTTTTCTCTTATCCTGCCAGGGGAAACAAACACACTTCTAGAATTTCAAAGGAACTTTGTCAGAGCCAAGAAAAATTTGTTGACTGTCTCACCAGGCAAGCTATCACACTGTGAGTGCACACAATTTATGGAGAGAGGAAGCAGCTTCCTGCCCAGGATCTTCCCTAATGCAGGGTTACAGAGTCTGCAATGTACGTGGTTGACTACCACTAGCAGGCATGGTCCATGAGGAAGGCCAAGGCTTTCTGCATAGCTAATGGCCCTGTGTCCAGTCTAAGGATTCAGTTTTAACCTCTACTGCTCACATCAGTATGTGTGGTATAGAAGAATAGGAAGAACTCGGAGACCTCACTTTTACCACGCTGATGATCACAGAATAAAGTGAGATGTGATTATTTATTTGCACGGTGTGGTATTCAGTTCAAGACTATAAACACCTGAACTTAGGTGTTTAAATTCTACACGTGAGGTAGGTGTTTAAGCTGTCACTGTGATCAAGGGAGAGGTAGGGTGAGATTCAGTTGCCTAAATAACTGAAGGCATCAAAAGCTTTTTTGGGTACCCTGGCTGATCTCCCCTTACCTCCACTAACCGCTACAGAAGGTCAAGGATGTTTACCCGCTCCCTGTCAGCCCCATGCATCTAGCTCCAATATTCTAGGGCATCTCAGCTGTCTGGATAGAAGGAGGCAAGATACTTTCAGTTACCTCGAATGATAATTAGAGATTCAGAGACCATATTCTTCATTTTGTAGTCAGACTTCAGAAAACATTATATGAAAAAAACCAACTGGAAAATCAGCCTTTTACCTCAGACTAGCATCCTTTGTATACGGTTTAGATTTCAGAATGTAAAGAATACTGCTAAGTGGCAGTGTTGCAAGGTAGGATGGAAAAAATCATGCAATGAATGCCTGACATTTATAGCCTTTATATAGTAACACTTGCTTTGAGGTTTAATACAAACTGTGTATGAGAAACTCTCCAGTGTTCCCTCTACATTCATCACCCTACATAAATATCTGTTAGCTGTTGTGACTATTTCTTATCAGTATCTATTCTTAAGCTTCCTGTCTGCACTTCTATTACCTGCATCGGAAATGTCAAGCACTTTGGCTGCTGTCTTTTACCAGGTACATTGTAAAATGTACAGCATTTGCTGTTCTTAGCTTTCATCTCTTATATGGTGCTGAGTACAGATGGTGCTGAGACTATTCCTTAAAGCAAGAAATATTTGCAGTATGAGAAATCTTTTTAATTAATTTGAACTGTAGGTGCTACAGAACACAATTAGATTCTTGAGTTCAAATGTGTGTATGTGATTTTAGCCTGCTTACAGACAGCTAGCTAGATACGATATTACTACCTCTTTTAGCTACATGTTATTGACATAATCATTTTCTAACTTCATGACTTGCTTAACTATAGGAAATCTTAAGCCCACATTCACCTCAGCAATCTATACATTAAGCATTCAGTCTGAGGTGGTCAGCTGCACTCCTTCCTTTGGTACTTGATGGAGAAAGAGAGACACTTCCAGAATACTGTTGATCCGCTGGTCTTGGTCGTGTGTGGTCTTCCAAAGAACCAGTTCTCCTCCACCTAAGGGAAGCTTATATGATCTGGTTAGTCTAGCAGCCTAACTTCTCCACATGGGAACAGGTAGCTGACAGGAAACCTGCCCTCAGTTGTTTTAAACTATTTGATAAGACGAACTCAATCAAACATTTCAGAGAATGGAAGAGGTTCTTATAGAAAGAAATAACCATTTCTTCAGTACAACTGAGAAATTGTTTTTATCTATAGGTCACAATGAAGATTATTGCCATGTCACCTTCTGGCTTCTGGCAAAGCAGAAGAAATCGGTATGATCTCTTGGTGACATCTCTTGGAGTTATATGGGTGATACTTCACTTTGCCTTACTGGTAAGATTTACAAAACACAGTTCCAGTGATTAAGCTTGATTTTATCTGTGAAGCACCAGCAGTAGGGTCACTGCGATACATCGAGATAAACCCTTGGGAGCTTAATAAGGCTGAAATATGGCTGAAACAAATTAAGCTTGATGCTAAGAAGAAGGAATTGTTGTCTTGAGGAATGATGAAGTACAAAAGTTGTCTTACTGATATGAGGTACAGTCTGTAAATGTGGTAGAAAACTAAAGTCTTTAGGAGGGATGTGAGTGAGGAGAGAAAGGAATCTGAAGAGACTGAGAGCTCTTGCCAACAGCAGTCTCTGGTGTATCAAGGAAGAAAGAGGCAATGCACAGAATCCAGTCAGGAGCAGAGAACTGGAAGAAGGCATAGATGCAAAAGTGCTGAACAATACAACCTGTCCCAAACCCAGCAGTGATTCTGGACCACTGGTTTTGCTTTAGGGGCTATGCTTAATGGAGAAGAGGGGAAGAAATCAGGTCTCCCTCCATCCCACCCCAGGTTTTAAATTTGACTTCACCCCTGGTTCCGTTATTTACAGGGGAAGGAAAAGGGATAGTTAATACTTGTCATCAGTCACAAGTTGTCAAAGTCACAACCCTACAATGACTGCGGGCTCCTCTCTTGCCTCCACCAAGCTCTGTTTGGAGGAAAGCCTGTCCTGTGTGACTAGTCATTTTGCCCTGACGTTCACAGTTTGCTCCCTGCTGCTGAGTAGCTTGGAAGACCTGAGGACTTTCTGTAAGCCAACAGCTGCCTAGACAAGTAGACTGGGGCTGCTGGACATAACTACTGCCCAGATAATAGAGGATTAAAGGTTTTTTGGTTTGATGTGTGGAGAGGTTGGGTTGGTGTTTTTGAAGTGGTAGACCGTCTTTGTTAGTTTCTTACTGCTCCACTGTTATTGAATTATTGGTGCTACTAGTTTATGAGTTCTTACTTCATATGGTGACTGCTTTACATTATTAAAAGACCAATTATCATGATCTTTCCATGAGATCTCTGGGGGACAATGTATTAAGTCTTCTGCGTTTCTGTTCCAGAATGCATACACATACATGATGGGGGCATGCGTAATTGTCTTCAGGTTTTTCTCGATTTGTGGGAAGCATGTAAGTATAAATTAGGAACTACAATCACTGCAGTGCTCATGTGTAGACTAAAGGACTAGTTGCTACACAACTCTAGTGCACATTCTGTAAGGCTCCATTTCATATGCAGAAAAAAAGGAGACTTCAAGCAGCAGTTTCCAATTTGACATGCTGTCGTTAAAATGTCAGGATTTTAGGTATATTGTGTATAATAGCACTACGTTATGGTTACTGGAAAAGCTGCATTTTTTTCAAAAAAAAAAGTGCAACTGTAATACCACACAGTTTTTTAAAAATGCTCTCTAAAACTCTGAACATACATTGTGCTATTTTCAGTCCTTGCCATTTCAGTGTGGTGTGATGTGCATGCTATTTACTTATTTTCTCTGCAAGACTAGTGGACTGGTGGATGATGCACTCATCTTGTTGTGATAGTGTTCTCTTATAGAAGTTTCTTCCTCCAGAGTGCAGGTCTGCATGTTGTGTCTCTACAATATATGTCTTATCACAGTAAGGGATTTATATTTGATTTAAAGGGGGCCAAGATATTCTTCTGGAAACATTGGCATGGCGACAAAGCAAGTCACTTCTAAAGTTTACATTTCTTTTGTGTTTGGATTTGCTCTGGTGTAATTGAGAGTTGGCTGGCAGAATAAGCATAAGCAGAGAACAAACACATTTGTTTAAGAAGTGGTGACACTGCATTCTTTTGCAGTAGAACTTCTTAGACTATCCAAACATTTTCTGTGAAGTCTGACATATTAAAGTAAATGTGATGAAAAAACTGCTGTACTAGGTTGTCAGGGTTAAGAACAGTAAGTCAGAGGGTTTGTTCAGTAAAGATAGAAAGTTTTCTTTCAATCAAACTACACAGAGCCTGTAGAGCCTTGGAAGTCAAATGAAAAATCCTTGCTTCTCCTATGCAGCCAGACCAAGTGATTGCCTTCAAAGCTTTCTGACTGATTCTAAAGTTTTTTCAAGGTTTTAACCTAGTCTGTTGTGCTTTCATGTTAGGACCTGTATCAGTTTCACTAATTTATCTGTTGTGATGCAATATGATCTCTAAAAATCAGCGTGAGTTATCAGTTTGGCATGATTCTAAAGAAAATTGCTACCCTCAGTCCCATTAAAGAGAATTTTCCATAGCATCCAAAGTGGTTAAGGGTGTTAGGAGGACAATCTAGAGCAATAACTTCCTCAAGAGTAAAATGTACAATATCCATGCATGGGAAAGTAATATCTATTACCTAGGCCTACAGCCTATGTAATTTCCAAAATCATGCTCTCTTCTTAAGTTTTTTGGCCAACTTGCATGAGAAGTTACTAGTTTAACCAAGCTGTGCTGATTTTAAGGAAATCCCCTTCTCTATACATCAACCCATTCCTTTAGGTAGGCTGCAATATCTGTGGTTTCCACCTAACAGTTAGCATCACTTTCAGATAAGCCCAGTTTACTGCACCGCTGTTCATGCAATGCTAATTTTGATACTTCTGGAGTATAGTCATCCTAGAATATTATAGTTAAGCTTATGTTGTATTATTGCTGTATTATCCTACACTGTATTACCTTATTTGTACACCTTGAGGAGCAACATCCTGACCTTGTAAATTAAGCTAATATGCTGATCTCCTTAACAAGTAAAAAGCACACTAAATTTCAGAGGAAGACACAAAATGTTCAGTTCCAATCAGATTCATAATGTACCATTTCACTGGGCTCACCCATGAACATGTATGTGTAAAGAATTCATTGTCAAAATGGCAGTTGCAGTAACTTTCTTTTCCCTTTTATCTCTGCTTTCCTGAATGGTGTCATGGATTGCTTTTTCTCTGTCCTGCCAGGTGACACTAAAAATGCTACTTCTGACTGTGGTTGTCAGCATGTACAAGAGTTTCTTCATCATAGTGGGAATGTTCTTACTGCTTCTTTGTTATGCTTTTGCTGGAGTGGTTTTATTTGGTACAGTGAAGTATGGAGAGAACATTAACAGGTACAGTATGTACTTACTGCCTCATGTTCTTTAAACAGCCTGAAAAAATCACATTCTTGCTAGGGAGAAGTTTATCAGTGGTAAAAACCAGACAAGTTCCCAGGTCTAGCTGAAGAGCTCTAAACAAAATTTCTGATAGGAGACACTGAGCCATCTTTCTAGTCCTTGTGCATTGGACCAAATGACCCTCGATCCAGCCCAGAGCAGACTGAGAGCTGTTCTTCATTATGCCAGCTGGAATGTGCTTCAAAGCAGCACTGTGCTAGCCACAAGCTGCTGAAACACAGTGTACCTACTACACCTTATTGGCATCCCCCAGGAACAGGATCCATATACCAGGCTGATATAGAGGGGGGGACACTTCTGTGAACTGGCAGTTAACTGGAGATTTCCCAATCAATAGCATCATCAGGCTTCAGGAAGAGAATGGAGACAGGAGATAGGATCTGGCTTTGAGTCTGCTTTAGCTCTTTGATAAAATGAGCCAAAACACTCAGACATGTGTCTGAGCTAAAGTTCAGTTATTATATCTTAAGTCATGGAATAAATAATTCAGTGAGCTCATTCAAATAATACTGTAACTATTTTTAGTTTAAAATAGTAGAACAGTAGAAAATGGAAATGGTTTGCATTTTTTCTTGCCAACGTTTTAGTTCTGGGACATGAAATGATCTCTCTCTCTCTCTCTTATTCTTTAAAACAGACACGCAAATTTTTCATCAGCTGGCAAGGCTATTACTGTACTCTTCAGAATAGTTACCGGAGAAGACTGGAACAAAATTATGCATGACTGCATGGTAAATACAATACTGTCGGAGATAAAGTAGGCAAGAAGCAGGAGACACCTTTGCATCGTAAAGTGTTTCCAGTATCTTGGCTTTGTACAGGGAATGTTGTGATTGCCTTTATCTCTTCAAGAGATATAATGTTCGCTAAACGTTAGAACATGAAACACAAACTGCAGTTCCAGTCATACACTCACAGTGTGATATTTCATAGGGCTAGGCTATTACATGATTTAAAAACAAAAATAAAAATATGTTTTCAAAATCAGAACTGCAGTAACTTGCTTTTCCACAGTTACCTCTGCTTTGACTGGGGCAAAGTGACTTAACAGATTAACTTTGTCGTTAATGTCTGCACTTTGGCTCATTCCATGTGAATGGTAGTCTTAATGACCTCAAAATTTGTCCTTGAACCTCTTTATTTTGCCCAAGTAAATTTCCATCTGTGGTTTCCACTGTGATGAAAATCATATTCCCTTCCTTTTTAAAAATAATGGGCAGGGAAGCTTTTTGAAAACCACCACATCTCAGAGCATCAACTTTCTTCTTCACAGTGGCATAATGCACAGTGTGCCTTGTGTGTGGTAGTGAGATCCACACCTAGGTGGTTTTTGTCATACCTTTCTGTGTCTTCTGATTTCTAACTACTAAAGGAACAACTAAAACCTGCCCACAATAATGCCCACAGTATTATTCCCTAATTGGGAAGCTTTAAACAAATGATAGTTGTAAGTATTGTACTGATTGCAGAGAAATTAAGAATCTCTTTTTATGACTGATCGACTTTGGGTTTTTTTGTTTTCAAGGTTCAGCCTCCATTTTGTACACCAGATAACAGCACCTACTGGAAAACAGACTGTGGCAATTATGCCGGTGCTCTGATGTATTTCTGTTCATTTTATGTCATCATTGCATACATCATGCTAAACTTGCTTGTTGGTAAGTGAAAATACACATTAACAACAAATAGATCCATCTTGGCATGTAGTATATTAGATGTGAGTCTGTTGTCCTCTATTCAGGTATGCGGCTACCTTGTACCTTCACTGTTACTTTATATGCATATCATGGTTTTGATGCTTCTCTGGCATGGTGTATGCTAAAGCTCAGGAAGTTTGGGAATTAAACGTTTTTGAACAGAGATGTGTTTGTAGAGTATCATTACCCTAAGAAATATTATTTTCTGAGCTTTTCCTTTCTCCAGTTAACATTTTTCCAACATCATTGGAACTCACCTAATTGATCTTAGAAGATGTTGGATTAGGCACCTCACCAGCATTGAAGATACGGCTTTTAAAGAGTGAACACAATGAATATTGATGTAGCATGACAGTGTATTACCCATTGAAAATCCTCATCTGAACATAAAGCTGAAGGCATTTATTAATGTGAAGTTTGCACAGCAGAATTCATACTCTGTTGAAATTCATTGTTGCTTATAGATGTTAACCAGTTAGAATGTAACTACAGGCTTTCTTTATAGTGTATTTTCCTTTTGTGGTTTTCAGCTATCATTGTGGAGAATTTCTCATTGTTTTACTCAACTGAAGAAGATCAACTTTTAAGTTATAATGACCTTAGGCATTTTCAAATTATATGGAACATGGTTGATGACAAAAGAGAGGTAAGAAACTTGATAATGAGCACAGAAATCCAGTAAATTTATATTTTGCCTTGAAAAAACATATGGGGAAAGCAAAGTGTTATGACGAAACTCAGAGAGGTTATTGTTCAAGTTCTGAAAGTTCAGTGAACATGATCTAACATTGTTCATGGCCCTTCAAATACTAACCTCTATTCTTTACTACTGTGAAGTACTTATAATAGTAGATATAAAAACAAATGTAGATATTTGTAGGATCAATACAATTCATTCTTTCCTCCCAGCTCCCTGAGAGTTGTTCCCTTGGAAGTCTACAGACACACATCCATTTATGTGTCTGATCTTCAGAAGGGCTTTGCTGAGATTTCGGCACTGTCTCCCATAAGATCTTCATAGAGAAGCTGGTGAAGTATGGGCTGGATGAGAAGACAATGAAGTGGACTGAAAACTGACTGAATGGCCAGGCCCAGAGGGTAGTGATCAGCAGCATAAATTCTAGTTGGATGCCAGTAACTAGTTGTGTACAGCCAGGGGTCAATACTGCAGTGCAATCCTGTTCAACATCTTCATTAATGATCTGGAAGATGGGGCAGAGTGCACCCTCAGCAAGTTTGCAGGTAACACGAGACTGGGAGGAGTGGCTCATGTGTCAGAGGGTTATGCTGCCATCCAGAGGGACCTAAACAAGCTGGAGAAATGGGATGACAGGAACCTGATGTGGTTCGACAAGCGGAAGTACAAAGTCCTTCACCTAAGGAAGAACAACCCCAGGCACAGTACATTCTGGGAACTGACCAGCTGGAAAGCAGCTTGGCAGAAAAGGACCTGGGGGTCCTGGTGGACACCAAGTTGAACATGAGCCGGCAATGTGACCTTGCGGCAAAGAGGGCTAACGGTATCCTGGGCTGCATTAGGCAAAGTATTGCCAGCAGGCCAAGGAAAGGAATCCTTCACCTCTGCTTAGCACTGGTGAGGCCACACTTGGAGTCCAGGGTCCAGTTCTGGGCTCTTCTGTACAGCAGAGACATGGACATACTGCAGAGGGTCCAGCGAAGGGACATGAAGGTGATCAAGGGACTGGAGCATCTCTCCTATGAGGAGAGGCTGAGAGAGCTGGGACTGTTCAGCCTGGAAAAGAGAAGGCTCAGAGGGATCTCATGGGTGTATATAAATACCTGAAGGGAGGGTGCAAAGAGGACACAGCCAGGCTCTGCTCAGTGGTGCCCAGTGACAGGACCAGAGGCAATGGGCACAAACTGAAACACGGGAGGTTCCCTCTGAACATCGGGAAAGACTTTTTCACAGTGAGGGTGACTGAGGACTGCCACAGGTTACCCAGAAAGATTGTGGAGTCTCCATCCGAGATATTCAGAAGCTGTCTGGACACAGTCCTGGGCAACTGGGTTTAGGAGGCCCTGCTTAAAGAAGAGGGGATTGGACAAGGTGAGCTCCAGAGGTCCCTTCCGACCTCAACCATTCTGTGATTCTGGGATGAGAAGAGCATCTGGGAGACTGAGCTGTTCAGATGCCCACACAAGTTAAATCATCATCTGAACGATTCATGACATCACTAAGATTTGAATATCAACAACATTATGGTGAAAGAACTTGATTGCTTGTAGTTGGCACGTGGTTGTGCTGGAGATGGAAGCCACAGTCTGTACTGATGGAGGTGAAGAGTTCTGCATCCATCATGCCCAGCACTGACAGTATCTCTCTCTGATGTGGAACAATACATTACAGAAAAAATAGTTCCAGTCTGGCTCATTTAGCAGAACAAAATATTTCAGGAGTATGGATACCACAGTTTCAGAGTGAAATACTTTCAGTCATAATTTTTTAACAGCAGATCAAAATTATTGTCACAAAAACTGCAACATGTGCTAGGTTGACTCTTATAGCAGAAGGCCTTTGAAAAGCCAGTGAACTCCCAACATTCTCTTGTCCAAAGATGCACAGAGAAGGGGACAGGTTTACAGCCAGGTATAGGCCTGGCTGTGAATGTTTAAACTGTAGTTTAATTTCAGTTTTTCAAAGGCAGCTCACTGGGCATATAATCCTCATTACAGATGGAGAAACTAAGTCCCCAAACAATTTTGAAAATTCCTGACAAAATTAACAGCACAGATTGTCATTGTTTATCAGTCAAATAACAATGAAGACTTCCATGAATGTGCTGAAGAGTTGGCTGCATGTATATATTCTTCAGTAATGTATTCACAGTGTTTTAAATAGGCCAGGATTTGACACAGAGTCTTTGGAGAAGTAGCATTTCTCTCACTGATGAAGTTGTATGTCTGAGTTGGTTGTTAGGTCACAGTAATAATTTACCGTTTATTATGCAATTTTACCCAGGGAGTAATTCCTACCTTCCGAGTGAAATTTCTGCTGAGGCTTCTGCGGGGCAGGCTGGAGGTGGATCTCGACAAGGATAAGCTGCTGTTCAAGCACATGTGCTACGAAATGGAACGGCTCCATAATGGTGGTGATGTCACTTTCCATGACGTGCTGAGGTACTCTGAGATTTTGTCTAAATTTGTACAACGGGTATAATGGCCTGTATTTCTCTCCAGCCTAACAGGTGTTCATTAGACTTGGGAAAAGGCAAGACTGGTAGCCACAGAGGGACTGCCGTTTTAAATGTAATATAAAAATTAGATTTCCCTTTTTTTTCCCTGCAAAAATTTTAGTGATAGAAAACACAGGTCCTAAGGAATCAGCTCTAAGTAGTTTTAATGTTTTTACTGGAGACAGTTTGTCATAACCAGCAGTCATGTGTTTGCCTTGTATCCCGAGCAATGAAATGTTGTCCCCACACATGTAGCAACACGGCAGTGAATCTGACTAGAAATAAATTAGAAATGGGAATGTAATCCAAGCATGAACACTTAGGGGAAAAAAAAACCAAACACCACAAATGCCCTAGTTGCTTACAGTTCAGCAACTTACCTGTGTTGGATAGCTAGATGTAGGTGGTAGGGTCTTCATTTGTTTTGAGCATCACAAATCGCTTCTGGAGGCATCTCAGCGTTTTTTAGCTTCAAATGCAATTTTATTGCACATACCTGTATTACATATTTTTGCACTAAGATTTTAATTATGAGTTTTGGGTTTCTAAAGTAAAAAAGTCACCAGAAGTTGAAAAAAAAAATGTTTCTTCCAGCATGCTTTCATATAGATCTGTTGATATCAGAAAAAGTCTTCAACTGGAAGAGCTGCTTGCTAGGGAACAACTGGAATATACCATAGAAGAGGAGGTGGCCAAACAGACCATACGCATGTGGCTGAAGAAGTGCTTAAAGCGAATCAGAGCAGTAAGTCAAGCTAAACCAGGATCTAAATGGTTGCAGAAATTGTACTGTTCAACAACGCTGGAATTTGCTGTCATTATGCTTCATTTACTCTCAAGTCACGATAATATTTATGTGAAGAAGTATGTAGCAGTTGCTAACTCAGCAAAAAAAGTATGTTACAGCTCAATTGAAAGCACTACAAAAATAAGCATCTTTTGAAGGCAAAAACTGTCTTCCTGCCAAAAATTTATCTGTCTTTTCAATGCAGCAGGAAGATGCATGCGCGGAGACAAAAGTCAAAGGAGTAAAGAAAAAACAATGTAATTTGATGAAACCCCATAGGCCTAATCCTTCCTCACAGAATGTAATTATATCATTTCCTTGCCTCTGCTGGCAGAAGATACGATGATCAGTCACCAGCAGATGACTCTTCAAATGGAACCTGTATCAAGATACATCATTTGAATAAGCCATTACAGTAACTGTGTGTGCAAATGAGCAGTCTGTACATGCAAATCAGGTATATGAACCTGGCACACAGTAGCTGTGTCTATGCCAGTAAATTAAGCAGGGCCAAGGCATTGGCTCAGGACTGGGCTGGGGTCACCCATACTCATTAGCATGTTCCTTGGCACAGTTTTGGCCCATGCATACTCATACGCTCCCACACCACTGCCTTATGGTCTCCCACACCACTGCCGTATGAGCATCACTGCCCTCCCACGTGGGTCAGGGTGGAGACTGCTCCCAGTAGGCAGTGGTTGAAGCTGTCTTGTGTGGTAGAGGGAAGATTAGTCAGATCATGCAAGTCCTGGCCTGTCACTTGGCTTCAGCACTGCAGAAAATCCCGGTCTGTTTAATTTACTAGTAGAGACCCAGCCAGTACTTCTGTACTCTGTTTACGCAGTGTTTCTGATTGTCAGAAACATTTTTGCCTTTGCTCAGGATAGCTACAGTATGTGCTGGTTGAAGTTTTTCTTGGATTAAATTTCTATTAAAAAAATTCAGGAAATTTGAATTAGGTTTTGCAGTTATTCTTTTCTTCCAAAAACTTCTGTTTCTTTATATGAAAAGTCACAAGCTGGTTGCTTTAATGACTGATTTTTCAGTTACTGTAAGGCTGAGTCCAGGTTTTGATGCATATATTTTTTATTTTTATAAAAGCTTACTTCTTGTGAGTGGAGGTTTTCCATAGAAATCTATGATCATGGGATCTGACTTTTTCAGTTTGTAAATTTATAAAAAAACATAACCGGACAATTTGAATGTAATGTACATTCCAGCTGAAATGTCAATGTTCAAGGCATATTCAAATAGATAGTTTCATTTTGATCTCATCTCTGTAATAATAATGGCAGTAAATTTAATCTCAGCTGTCAATCCTGGGTTTGTTCAACTCTGTTGTTCATTTCATTATGATATTGAATTACGCTATGTTAAAGTAAATATGCTATTCATTTCAATCTAATAATATGGTTCAGATCATTTCACATTATATGAACCTTTTATAAACTGAATGTAATTATGGAAGTTAATATATATTTTCAAATTCTCTTGTTAGTCTCTAAGTCTCTCTAGAGGGAGCATGTGAAAACTACCCAGGAAAGTGAAACCCTTCCTAAGGGCTGTTTATTTTAATTTAAAAGCAAATTAGATTGTAAGATCATAATGGTAGTGGTTTTGTTTTTCTATTTGTACTGTAAATCTATACTCGGTCCCAAGATTTCCACTACTGTTTCATTCAGTCTTATTGACAGCCTGTTGCAAAGTCCCTGAAAGAAATTGAATTTTTTCATTGTCTTCATGTAATTCTTAGTGCATCTCTACCAATTTCTTTGTTTCTCTTTCTTTGCAAGAACTTTTAACTCATAAATTCAAAACTTTATATGTTTTTAAACTCTAGGTTTAAACCAACAATTGAGCAACTTGCCCTCCCCTTAATACAGTTTATAAGTTTCATCCTCTATTCCATACATAAAGGTCAGACATATGCTGGAAGTCACTTTATTTAAATAGCAACCATCTGATACATGTATCTTTATCATTGCACCTGGTGTCCACATCTTGCGCTGCCTGGTTGGTTAAATATTTAGAAGGCTTTAAAAAGAATCAAACACCGTGACACACCAATGAAAACATCTTTGTTGTCACATATTGTACCTTGATAGAAACAACAACAGTCATGCAGCATTATCCATAGTCTGCGAGAGAGTCAACAACAGGAGTTGAGCCGATTTCTGAATCCTCCCAGCATTGAGACAACACAGCCAAGTGAAGATATGAATGCTATTAATCAGGATAGCAGTGCACAGCCAGAGGTATGTTAACCAGAAGACTATCAGCTACTCAGAACAAATTCAGAAAACATCCATGTTTCTTATTTGTTTTTTTTTTTTAAAAATCTTTTTAACTGGAGAAGTTGAAAGCAATATCTTGTTTTGCTTCAGTCTTTGCCTTCACATGTAAAGGCAAGATGGTCTAAGGCAGTAATTCCCCAGCTTAGTTAGCTGTCTTGCTAGCACCATAAAGGGCCAACTCAGCTGTACAACTCTGGCAGCACCAACTTTCAGCTCTAGCATGAGATGTGTACAGGCTCAGGGATGTGAAGCTTTCCTGTTCAAGCATTCTGAAGTAGTGTTTACATGAGAGTGATAACACTGGGTATGCTGGGTCCTCTGAGTAGGAGTTCTGGGCTATTCCAGGGTAGGAAATGAAGAAGGTACAACGTAAGGACTCCACTGTAGAAAGCTGAGAACAATTTTGTACCCCTCAGTGGGACTGTATAATGGAATTGAGCCCAAATGGTCTTTTTATTTTTTTCCTACTATTAGTAGTTTTCCAGGGCAGTAAAGAATAGAAACCATGCTGCCTTAACAAATGGCAATATGTGTTGTTTGTATTCATGTATAAAGCTTGGAAACAGAATAGAAAGATAACCCTTCTTAGGATTGTCCCCGTGCAATGGGGAACTATGGCTGAGATTCTTTTTTCTCTGTTCAGACAAGTAGCCAGCAGCAGCTCCTTAGCCCAACACTTTCTGACAGAGGTGGCTATCGACAAGACTCTGCAGATGCTGGGAAACCTCAGCGGAAATTTGGACAATGGCGTTTGCCATCAGGTAAGTAAAAAGCGTTTATCAGTAGAGTCCCCCCATGCCAAATCACTGCTGTACAGCAACACAGCCTTGAGAGACTTCATGATTCACGGTTCCACATTCCACCTGCTGCTTGCACCCACATCCGCATTTTTCTACCCTCATGTATGATGAAATACAGCAATCTCTCCCCTTCCTCAGAATTCTGAAAGTTTGGAAGATCAAGCACTGTAATGTGCAGGTGGTTGGGTTCTTTTACTTTTTCATAGATTTACTCAGGATCTTTGGATTTGGGGGCTGTACTGTCCCATATGTTTGGATAGCATCTTGTGCATTTAGAGTTCTCTTTTATCATATAAAGCACGGTGAAAATGGATGAAGTTTTTCCTAACAACAGTAATAACTGCTGAGTGCCTTGTCTTGTCTGAGAGTACCAGGTATATGATTTATACCTTACACCATAAAAATACATTTTTATATATTCACTTCAGCCAGGAATTGTCCAGGTGTACAACATTTCCTGTTTATTTTCTCAGAAACAGAAAACATCCTCAAGTTATTCTATTAACTAGAGTCTGCTAGAAAAGAAAGGCTAGACTATGCCTTATAGGAGGGTGCTTATAGGAGGGTGGGAGAGGTGCATAGGTACAGTCTGAGGCCTTGTCAAGTCTTTATCTCAAGAGCACTCTCCACCACCTGAAATATTCTCTCTTAAAGTGCATATTGACCTTTGCTGCCTGCCGCACTCGTGACCAGCAGGTTAGGTGCGTGCACATCAACCTGCTTTCAGCTGCATCAGTCAGTCCTATTCTGAGTCAGAGCACTGCCTTCAAAGGCTGCCACTGTTCAGACTCTAATCATACCTAGGTGGAAGTAGAAGAGCTAGTCATGCTATGAGTACCATTAGCCCTACTTTTGTGACCAGAATACTTGTCGAAGAAACAGAAGAGCTTAATAGCTTTCAGTCCATGTTTTCCACTTAAATGTCACTGAGCAGCAGAGATCAGAATTTTGTTGGAACAGAGGGAAGGAGTAAAAGAGGGAGCGTGCTAAGGAGGAGTAGTACTACTGTACTGGCTAGGTTTTTCAAGTGAGAATTAGGAGTTTGGGGTTTCCTTTCTTAGCACTGATCTTGGCCATGTCAATCCTGAATGTTTCTCAGTGGATGGTCCCAGAAAAGGAGTGTCACTTCCATGCACAGTACAGCCCAGCAGATGATAAGTAGTCTGCCTCCATCTATTTAAGACCATGAATAGCATCATTAAGATCAACTGTGTTTTTTATATATTTACACATGTGTTTTAGTGCTTTCCTAAAGCCATACCATCACCTTGTACTGGCTTCTACCTCTAGGCCATAGTTACATACCACTTTCTAGGTGTAGCTGCCACCCATAAATGCACTTTTCTCTCCCTTTTTCTGGCACTTACCACTTTCACCATTTTGCCAGCAGGTCAGCTCATGCATGTACTGCCTGAATCATTTAGGTTGCAAGTAACTCTTTCTGCACTAAATCAGTTTAAAGCTACCCCAGTCCAGCTAGTTCTGTATACCTGAATTCTAAGCAAAAATGTTCAAGAAGCAGATCTACTCTAATACAGAACTTTCTGTTTAATTTCATAGCCTCCAAACCAATAAGCCATTCAGTGTCTTCAGTCAACCTTCGCTTTGGTGGACGTTCAACTATGAAATCTGTTGTATGCAAAATGAATCCCATGTCTGATGCTGCTTCTTGTGGATCAGAAGTCAAGAAATGGTGGACGAGACAATTAACTGTGGAGAGTGATGAAAGTGGAGAGGACCTTCTTGATATCTGAGAAAAAACTAAGTCATACTGCACTTCAAGTACAATCTAATTTTCTATGTTTAGAATTGAAGATGCTGTGTGATGTATGATTTCTTTAAAATCAATGTCATAAATTTTTTCAAATGCTTATCCTACTGCCATATGAAGCATAGCACACACTTATATGTTAGAATTCACCTCTATAGGTACTAACTGTACTTTAAGAAACCTGTATACAATAGCAGTACTAACAAAGCTAGAGAGACTATGCTGCCTTTAGCAGACAGCGTTGAAAGATTTCATATGTTCTGTAGCTGCATAATGAAAAGATATTTTGATACACACACCTCTGTGGTTTTCTTCAACCTATACCATACTTTAAAGTGGCAACACTTTACAATACAGGGGTAATGTATTTCTTCGTTTTGTGTTTTCCCTCAGTTCTTATTTAGTAACGTTTCTTTAGAAAGATTTTATTCACAAATGACCTGAAGAGGTCAGCACTGACTTCATGTTCAAGGGAAGTATTTTTACAAAGTACAGATTCTGAATTACAATTCTGAGCTTTTTCTGGACCTTTTTTTAAAATATGCAAGATACAGGATAACTCATTTTAAAATTAGAAGGTGAAGGATTGGCTTTTAAAATGTAAATATCTTTGGGTTTCAGTTAATTATGCAAAGAGCTTGATTTTCATAGAGAAAACAGGAAAAAAAAAGAAAAAAAAGACATGAAAACTGTGCATTAAAGTATCCAGCAAAAGACCTCCATGTGAAAAACATAGTTTATGCTTCATTTTCAGAATATACTGGTTACATATATATATGGTGTCATTATTCTCATGTTAATTGAGTCCCATTTCCTTGTATAGTCGTAAGATAACACTCTTCTTGTCTATGTGATAAAAATTAGCATGTTGGGGGTTCTAATTACAGAGTAGTATTGTATGGCTTTTAAAATACAGTTCAGTTTTGCCTGTACAGGTAGAAGTGAATTTTACTTACACGTTAGTACTCATGCTACAGCCCTGCAAAGCTAAGGCATGATACTGTACTGTGGTTAAGTACCTTTGTCCCTTTTATCCAGATGCATCATATTTTGACATGTTAGCCTTCTTTTATTTTAGGAAGCACCAATAGTGCTACATTATCACTGGTGAAAAGCAGCTATCCCTTTCATAAGTTTTTCCAGTGAAAGGCCAATGCTATACAGATACGGAGGTGGAGAAGAAAAGTCACAAAATGCAGCAGAGTTTGTTAGTTTCAGAATTTAAGGCTATCTGAAAATGTGGGATAAAAATGTACTCTTCCCTCAGGGAAGAACTAAGAGGTTGCAGATTTTGTAGCTCGGCCCCCGACTGGGTTTTTAGCATAGCTGGGACCTTTCTGTTACTGTTGTTTCCTATGGAAATGGTAGGTTGCTCTAACATGGCCTGATGTGAGATCTTGTAAGAGGCTCACAGTCAATGTACATCACCACTTTAAAAATATATCCTGTAAAAACCAGACAAAAGCCAGTGCTTTGCAATGTTTTCTGGCCAAAATATTAATGTAGAGTGGTCAGAATACAACATTGATTTCACAGATGCCTTCACCATAAATGCAAAATTGGTTTTGGCCATAAAATACAGTTTTCTTGGCATCTATCAGTGTTTTGTTCCCTGTGTATGGTTGAACATGGTTTAGATTTTTTTTTTTAAATAATCATATTGAACACATCTGTATTTTGTGGTTTCTTTGTGTGTTTTGGGGTATATTTAAGTTTAAATCTAGTCAACTGTAACTCTATAGCAACAGAACATGTGCATTCTCTTGTTTACTGGATTATGAACCATCAACAAAACTTCATATGCAGATCCATTATTTTGTGTTCTGCTTTGTGCTTAAGTTGAGCTTTTGTATATATGAGAAAAGATAAATATTGGATTTATAAAGGATAGTATCTTTGAAAGTTCAATAATATATTGAACTGCTGATCTTTCTGAATCATTCTTGCTGCAAATCTTGTTTTTAAAAAATCTGGCAAACATATTTTCCTTGCCTTACAGTACTCTGTCAATAAAAGTGAGTTGCTTTAAGCAGTATTCCTCACTCTGGTTTTCATTCTAACTGCATTAGCTATATCTGGCTCATCTGTGACAATGCTGCATAGTGGCTAGGTGTGTGGTTTGTTCAGCATTATTTAGAGATGCTTTCAAACTCTTCTAATTAGAAGGCCTTTGGTTTTTTGGTGAGAAGTCCAGCAACCAACCTCATCAGTACTGCCACGAGGGGTCTCACTAAAAAAATGGGACTAAATAGGACTGTTCGTTATTTATTTTCATTTAACCCAGTTTCTTTGTTTTAGAGCGTGTATGTGAATATGCATGCGTGGGGGTGTGTGTGTCAGGGGGAAATCTGTAGTGGAAACACTGTAATGGTTTCAGAGACTGGCTTCCGATGTCTTCCAAAACACTAGAGATCCCTGGACCATCTAATTTAACTGGCAAGCTGGCTCTGAAAAAGCAATGCTCACCTGTTTATTCCCCCATTTTACTTTTGCAGATACGGGAAGTAAAATGGAGTTACAAAGGCATGAAAATAATATATACTAGAGCATCCAGGCAACTAGGTTAAACTGAAAACCTCCATAGTATGGCACTGCAGACATAACTAAAGAAGGTGATAACTTACTACTCTGCAGCAGAGCAACTAATGCATATTTGCACATGAAGGTGACAAAGCAGAGAAGAGAATTGAAGAATGACTGAAGTTCAAACAGCCTGCGCAAACAATGGAGAGACACAAGAAGAAATAGTGCATCAGGAAATCAGTCAGTCCAGACAGCCTGAGAGAAAAGTTCAAACGAGAACAGACCCTAGACAAAGGCAAACAAAAAATTGCCAGGGGAATATTGCTACCTACAGTGCTCTTGGCTCCTGGAATTAAATCCAGAGTTATCCTACACAAATGAAAAGAAGTGTTTAGACTCCTTTTCATCCACTAAGAGAGCTGTGTTCCATAGGAAGCAAGTTGTAAAAGTCTTCATGGCTTGGGTGGGCAAAAAGTGTAGTGCATGTTGTCAGCACTCAAATAAAAACCAGCTTGTGCGAAGTCTGAGAACATGCAGCAAAGTTTTATCTCAATATCATTCCAAAGTCAGGTCAGATTTCAGACAATCACTTCTGTAATGAAGAAATTAATAACCTGAAACCATTTGCTACTGGAAGATATCCAACTAAATTCAGAGCTAAAAACATAAAGTACACTTTTATCTGGCAAGCAGAAAGTACCGTCATTGTTTTAACTAATGAGGACCAATCAGGCTTAAACATCTTCAAAATAACATTACATTCTGCATTGTCTGCATTCAAAGACCAGTATCACAGCTTCTGAGAAGCCAAAGATTTAGATGCCAAAAGCAAGTGAATGACTTTGTGAGAATAAACTTTTTTGTTCTCTTCTTTTAATCACAATATGCCCACAGCTCTTGGTATTGTGCAGATAAGGATGTCCATGAATAACTGAAGCAGGAGAAGAGTTCGCATTGTTGTAACAGTACATTTGGAGCCCCAGCAAGCAAGATATCTGCTAAACCGCCTGTCCAAGAATGCAAACTCCTCCTGCAACACTTCAACAAGTAAAAACGAACACTGGCATCAGTTGTCAATCAAAATTACCAATAGGATTATCTCAGTCTCCCCGAATTTAGCTTTAGGAGGCTAAATTCATTCCTTCTATTGAAGGCAGTTTAGTCACACCGCAGATGAACTTGCCACAATGCATAGGCTGATGCTGGGAAGTTGGCTGCCCTGGTTTGTTCAATTGCTCTGCAACACAAAGGGAGCCTCACTAGAATTCAATTAACCTTCCTCTTCTTCCCAAGGGCGCTAGTGTCGGGCCCCATTAGCAGCTGTTGCCCATTGTTCTCAGTGAAGAACCTCTAGGCACCAAGTTATTAACCCATCAGTGAGCTAAGTGTACAGGCAGTGGCATTTTATCCCCCTTCCACAGGTTCCCCTCTCAGATACTTATGCCAGTACCCTTACTGGTTTCATACTTTTACCTAACTTGCATATCTGCACTGGGGGATTGGGCTAAATTACTTGGGTGCCTACAAAAGTGTGTTTGATAAAAGGGCAGCTTTCTGGAAAGGCAAGAAATGTCTTAAGTACAGGTAGAAAAGTTAAAAAAAAATCCATCAGCCTGAAAAGCTGTTGACATTAGCCTCTTCCTTCTGAATTCAAGAAGCAGCCACCAGTGACACAAGCCTCCAGTGTCTCAGCGGACATTGCTTTGTTTCAGGAAAGCTTTTGCCGAGATTGGAAACAGGCTGGTTTATACCAGATAGACATCTGAGTCCTAGACACTTGGGCAGTCATGTTCTAATTGGATCCTCCACATGATGGAAGTCACTGTGGTGGGATTACTACTTATGAGTACATTTACCTCCTAAGGTAAGAAAAGAGGGTTGGTCCTTGAATTCATTGGCAGAGAAGCTGGATGTCACATCCTTTCTCACGCCCTGTATTCTGGTTTTCTTTTAGGTTTTGCTCTCCAGTTGCATGTAAGGGAGACAGTGGCATATTCTGCATTCTCAACACATACTTCTAAGAAATGGGGGATTCCACATAGTTATGATTTCATTATAATGTATCTGATGCCAATTTATAAGGGTTAATGAGTCTAGCTTTTTTGTCTCAGCACCCATTCCACAGAACTACATGTTCTGCAGATCAGGTACTTTCACCTCTCAGATTTGCTGAATTCATACTGCCTGGGGAGTCTGTTTACTGCACATTTAAAAACAAGAAAGAAAAAAAAAAGATAAAAAGGAAAAATAAGAAAGAAGAAAGAAAAAGGAGTTACTTGGGTGTTGGGTTTTGTTTGGTTGATTTTTTTTCATTTTAGCAGCTATTTTAAAAAAGCAGTGTTTCTACATAAAGACAAGCTTCTCAGTTGTTCTGACCAACCTAAGAAAACAAAAAAAATGTTGTACCTTTTTCTTAATATGTCCATTTCTCAAATGCACCTCAGTTTTGAAATGAAGAGTTTTCATGTTTTGACTCTTCTTTTTAGTTTAAAAATGTCATAAAACCTATTTGCTGTATTTGACTTGAAATTCTCAATATTTTGGTCACCCAAAAACTGATTTTCCTCATGAATTTGTATCATGCACAAAAATTCACCCAGATTTTTTTTAAGTCCACCAGGAAAAAGTTCATCCTTGTGGATTAAAAAACTGGACATGAGCCAGCAATGCGTGCTTGCAACCCAGAAAGCCAGCCGTCTGCTGGGCTACATCAAAAGAAGAGTGACCAGCAGGTCAGGGGAGGTGATTCTCCCCCTCTGCTCCACTCTCTGGAGTACTGCGTTCAGCTCTGGGGCCCCCAGTACAAGACATGGATCTGTTAGAGCAGGTCCAGAGGAGGGTCTGGTCAGAGGTCTGAAACACCTCTCCTATGAAGGAAGGCTGAGAGAGTTGGGATTGTTCAGCCTGGAGAAGAGAAGGCTCCAAGCAGACCTTATTGCAGCCTTTCAACATATAAAGGGGGCTTATAAGAAAGGTAGAGAGAGACTTTTTACCAAGGCCTGTAGTGGCAAGATAAACTGAAAGAGGGTAGATTTAGACTGGACATAAGGAATAAATTCTTTATCATGAGGGTGGTGAGACACTGGACCATGTTGTCCAGCGAAGTTGTGAATGCCCCATACCTGGCAATTCAAGGACAGGTTGGACAGGACTTTGAGCAACCTGATCCAGTAGAAGGTGTCCCTGCCCCTGGCAGGGGGGCTTGAACTAGATTACCTTTGAAGATCCCTTCCCACCGAAACCATTCTATGATTCTGTGAGTTCTATAGATTTTTGCATCTGGCATAACAATGGTGTCATATGGAAAAATGGCATGCAGGAAAAAGAGGAACACTGCCTTTGTTATCAGTATGTGAAAAACTATGAACATTTTGTTCTGTTTGCTGAATTGATTCAGCCAAAATGGTTTGCTGACATCATTGTGAGTCTTCTTCCCAAGCACTTCAAATATTTCAAAAACTAAACATCACCAAAGAAAGAAATCACTTTTCCCAGTTCCTCCTCAGCTGCCTGCCAAGTCCTCCAGTACGACCACACATGTGGTGGTGAGTTTTGCAGTGCCCCTGTAGGCATTGCTGGCCCCGGTCACCCCACTGTTGGAGACACTCCTCATCAAAGCTGGTAGATGAAAATTGGTTCCTGTGCCTCTGTTCTTCATGGCAAAACCTGGCTTTTCTGCCACACCCACTGGGGAGGGGAGTTAAGGCTCTACCGAGGTCAGCAGAAGCCTGAGCAGATGTATGGCCCCTCAGGCTGCTCCGCCGGGAGAGGGACACCTTTGGCACCGTGGTCCTTGGGCAGCTGAGAGCAGCTGACAGGCGCAGCAAGGCTTGCCTAAGTTTTTCTGCCAAAACTTTCAGATGGGTGATATTAGGCATCCAATTATCCACTCCTGTGCTGCAGACACTCCTGAGGATATGATCCAGTGAACTGGTTTAGCTGCTGTGAGTAAGAAGGTCTCAAATGCAACTTCTCATAGCCAGCTCTAGCTTTTCCAATGGAAAGTATGATGCCCTGAACTTGGCCAGTTTAACTCTTCACCCCGTTGCTTCTTCTTCTGAGCTGTGTAAAATACTCCAGATTTAAAAATCCAGGTATTAAAACCTTCATCTTAATTGGATCAGCAACAGCAAGAATGTTTCTCTGACCTTGGCATATAGATGTATTTCAACTTTATATGCATTCATCAATTCAGCAGGTATCTGTAAGGGCTTATCTACATGAGGAAGTTGTATCAGCTTAAATTTAACCTGTTGTTACAAATTGATTTCTCTAAATCAGTTTGAATACCTGTGGAAATGCTTAATTCAGTTTAAAGATTTTTTTCTATTGATCTGTGTTAAACCCCAAATAACCTTGGTTTTATTCTAACGGCAAGAGTGCTCCCACAGGTCTACACATCGGCCGTCTTAATTGGTTTTAAAACTGCACTTTTAATTATATGGATGTAACTCCTTTGCATAGAGGAGGCCTTTCTTATGATCTCTGGGAGCAGCTGAGGGCTCAGTAAAAGCCGTCTCAGGAGTGGCTTGCCCCCTGCTCTCTGAGCCGCCCCGTGCTAGCACAGCCCCAGCTCTGTCCTTTGCCACTCCCATCACTTTGCCCCAGGTGGGGCAGTTCAGGGTAATTTACATCATGAACCACTCCCCAGGAGATCTTTCGGATGAGACTGTGCTGGGTATGGCTCCCTCCATCTTGTGCAGCCCTCAGATAGGATGGGAGCAGCTTTGTAGCCCTGAGGATCCCTACAAGCCCCCCTGCCATGCCACAGAGCATGCAGGACATCCTCTCAGTTTCACGCTGTGGCTGGTGCAATACATTCTTGCCTTATTCCAGATGATTGAGCTGAACAAAACACACAAATAATATGATGATTATTTATGAGGCCCACATAAACACCAAATGGGGCCCAGCGTATGTGCTGTGGAGTGATTTGGCCTCTGCAGAAGGTCTCCCCCCATGCAGTATGGCCGTACAGCTCCTGCCACATGCCCTCGGAGCCAGGGGCACCCGTCTCTCTCTTACTTCACTTTTAAACACAAATAGGCAGCTTGGGGCTCAGATTGCTTTCACAAAGCCTTTCTTCTTTCAAGTAAATCAGTGCTTTTCAGTAGGAAAAGGTCTTGGTATAATCTGTAAGACTGGTTTTCTGAGCCAATCTAGCTACAATGTTTTATTTTAATATGTGTTCGGTTGTCCACAGTTGTACTCAAAAATTATATTCCCCCTGAGCCAAACAGTCAGAAATGCCAAAGACAGGTCATTTCAACAATTTTCAATAGCTGAGCCTTCTACTAGAGGGCTAGCGTTATTTTACATTGCCTGTCTCCACACACACACAAGATTAGTAGGTTGATCATCTTCATGGTAGAAGTTTGTTTTTTGGTTTTTTTTCCCATGTAGAGTAAGTATTTAAGATACCACGGTGACAAGAAATTTCTAGCATCATTATATGACAAGGAACCTCTCATTAATCTTGTAGTATTTACCAAAAAACTGCTTTATTTTGTTTGTGGAAACATGACTTTTTGGGAAACTAATGACATTTGCATTCCCACTTGTATATGATGTGCACAGAAGTTGTAATAGAAGATTGAGTTAGCAACAACGTTTCATTTTCTCTGTCTCCAATGATTGTGGTATTTGCATGTCAGCTGGAATGCAGCTTATATTTGCATTTCAATTCCCAGGGAAATTCAGGAGTGACACTATTTTCAAAATCTAGCTCCTAAAGTTGAAGAAACAAATAGCTAAGGATGTCAGAAATCTTATGCCACAAAATAAATGCATATTTCATTTTTTGGACACAGAAATTATGCCTAATAATTTGAACTGCAACACCTGCTTTTTATGGTCCCTGCTTTCCATTTGTGGATTTTCTTTGCCTGACTGTAAGCATCTACATATGTTCACTTACAAGCTATGGTTAGATGAGAAATACCATTACAGATTATATTTGTTGATGGATAGTTAATCATTTTGAGAAATATTTGACAGTGCAGCTTGCTTTCTGTGTTTTACCATGAAAAGCAGGGAGTGCTTGGGGTTATTTTTTCATAACAATTTTTACAGTAAGAGGGAGAGGGAAAAAAAAGCACAGGATGGTGCACGATGGCCATTGAAAGCAGCATGAAGTTTCCCTTTGGCTGCAGTGAGCCCATGGTGTCCCTCCTTAACAGGCACTTTAAGCTAATATGGTTTATTTCCATTTCACATGCCCACATGTGTGCCATACCCAGCTGTGTGCAGTGACCTGTCCAGTCATGGTTTGCCCACATGCAGTTACATGCCCACATCTTTTCTTAACATTACTGACTATGCTAGTTATTTTGGGCTTCCCCCTCAAGCGTTCATCTAACACAAACCACAAGACTTTATGCCATATCGAAATGTTTGCTGGGTAAGCTGTCTCACCAAGGGATTAGTTGACTTGAATTGCATATGAATTTCATCTAAAAACCTCAGTGCACATCTGCATCTGAAATTTGCTGCAAATACACTGCTAAGTAGTGTCTAGGAACTGACACACAACCTGCAAGCATGCAAGCCTTGCAGCGAGGGTGCATTTGCTGTTGTGAGTGCCTGTTGCACTCAGCATTATGGTTAAACACCACGTGCATTGCTCAGCTTCTGTGTGCTAAAGGAAGGGGCAAGAGAGAGAGAGATATTTTTCTTTCTTATGTGCAGTGGGAGACCTACCAGCCGAAAATGTAATCTGGAGACCAAATCAGAGTGAAAACCTTACACTGTTCTTTTCCATTCCCCCCCAACACGGGGAGCACCTAAGGGTCAACAGATGTGGAGGAAATTCCTGGCAACTTCTGTGATCATCCTGTTGATAAATACAAGCAGGCCGCTGCAAAGTTAGAGCCATGCAGTGGGTAGAGGATTGGGGCAGCAAGGTCACAGAGGAAGGAGGAAGGAGAAAAGGCTGCGGTTGAGAAGGATCTGGATGTGTTTTCCTGGGCATCGCTCCTTGGGAGAGCCGTGCTACAGCTGCAAATTCTGCTAAAGCTGTGCAACGGCCAGCAGCAAAGGCAGAATGTGAGATGCATAAAATCATTTTTCAGGAAATCTTTACAGAGTTTCTCTGCAGACATTAGTTTTCTTTTCATCTAAAGAAGTGGAGTCTGCAAGGCCTTGCAGGAGTCTGCTATCCCACCATCACCACTGACCGCTAGCGAGCTGGCAAGGGGCTAGTCTGCAAGGTGCCAGGGGTGTCATGGTAGTGGTGGGTGCAGCAGTGAAGAGGGTGCCCAACGCAAGGGGTGTTAATGGTAGCCAGGGGTGCTTTAGGGGTTATTTGCAAAGGACATGGGACCATACTGGGGCCACTGTTACACACAGCAGAAAGGGTGAGTTCACCACGTTAGCAATGCAAGGCTGGGTAATCAGGGACAATGGTTGTCTCAGATGTGCCTCCAGTAGCTTCTGTTTAAAATGATATGGAGCAGCTCAGGAAGACAGGTCGTGCCACTGTTTAGCACAGTGCTGTCCCCAAAGCTGAGGTGTGGAAATAAGAGGGAAACACATGTTCTCCAGGCAGGAGAAAAGCAACTTGCAAAGCTATATGTTCTCTGTGCCAAGTCAGAGCTTTAATTGGCACAAAAATTATCTTTACTAACACCTGCAAGTGAGTGTATAGTACACTGTAAAATTAATATTCAGAGGGAGAATAAATTCCTTAGAGCACAAAAGAAAAACATTTCCTCTTGTAGATGATAGTGTATCAGGTATCTCAGGCTGCTTCAAAGCCAAGGGCATTAGTGAAACCAAGAGCCAGAACCATGACACCCTGTTTTATTTCAGGTGTGCACCTCTTCAGTAAAAGTGCTCTCCCTCAAACAAAGACACCTGGCTGAAGCTATACGAGCTTGTCAGCATGGGGGTTGGTCAGGTGAGAAGGAGCGATATACAAGCACCACTGGAAGGAAAGCTGGGATATGTTGAGATAGCGGAAAAGAGAATGAGGCTGGTCTCCAATGAGGCCTTTCTGTTACAGAGCAATGGGTGGAAGGAGATGTTAAAAGCATAAACAGCAGTTTTCTAACATGACAGCCTCCTAATCAAAGGTGCTTACTGCTTTCTCATGGAGGTGTCATACATGCTTCCTCCCATGTTTATCCCAGTTCAGCCCTCACAACAGGGCCAAAAAGAATCTTCCAAATCCTTAACTTCCGCGAGCTGCCTTTTTGCAAGTGTTCATGGATGACACTGAGCACATGCCTGCAGATAAATCATGTTTCTGAATGCTCTGCTCTTCAGGTGCTGGATAACTCAGAGGGCTGCTTCACTTCTGTGTCAAACAAGCATCCAGCAGAGTAACTCACCTGGGGTGGCTGAGACATCTCTTACATCACCCAGCCCTTCGCCAAAGCGATCCTTGTTGCAGTTTCAAAGCTACGAGCTTCTCCTTTATCCTGACCCGGGCAGTTGTTCAAGGCCTGGGATGTGAGGGACCAGTAGGGTCTCAACAGCTGTGTCTGCCTTGAAGCAAACAGGTTATTTGGTTCTGGAACTTGAATAGATTAGACGTTCCCAAAAATGCAATGTGTAAGGACTGGGCCCATCAGCAGATATATGGATGTATTTTTCACTGTAATGCAGCACCCGAAGGCCTTGTAATAGCTAAGCTTTGGTTTGCTAATTGACTGCAGCACTGACCATTGTTTCAGTTGTATCCCCAATTCTGATATGGTCAAGTTCACAAATCCTCCATCACACAAAGTAGAATTACAGAGCTGCATTGTCCCAAATTGAGGAGAAATTCAACATAAAAAAGCACATCTCAGCAATAGGCAGCCTTGGGGTAGCCCTGATGCAGAACCTGGGAGGAAGTCGAACCCAGCAGTGTTTTCTCAGGATTTGACCAACTTGTCTGTGGCTCCAGAATAAAAAGATCTGTAAATCATTTGGGGTTTGGGTTTTTTTCTCTGCCTTTTTGGGCCCTTTTTCCTCCTGGGGACCTGGGCAGGTGCATAGTCCAAGGACACTCAGCCAGAAGTCTGATCCTGTTTGTATCAGAGCTGCCCCGTGTGGTGCTTAAGTGGTTCCACAGACCTGTAACATGGATTTACTGAAATTGGATTTATCTAATGTATTCTAGAAAGTAATGTCTTAGACTTAAGGGAAGAAGCAGTCATTCAGTCACTTAAGACATTCATAAAGTTCTTGGAAAACTATATCACTAAACCATAGGAAAGTGTGTATAGGCTTTATCTCTTTTTCCTGAAACATGCAAAATTACAGCTTTCCAGCAGTAAAAATTACCCCGAAGGCTCCTGGAAAAGCTTGTGTTTCATATTCCTTTCTTTTTTTTTTTTTCTTCAATTGTCACTTCACCCCAAGGAACAGCATCGCAGACCAGACCGCCTGTGCCGGGGTGGGTTTGAGGGTGGCCATGCCCATGGCCAGGGACTCGGCACGCACAGCAGCCCGCCGCCCGGGGAGCGGATGAGTGGCAGGTCTGCCTTTCGCAGGAGGGTGCCAGGCAGGAGGTCTGACCCCAGGACTGCGCCTCGGAGCCCTTTTCGGGAGCCGTCTGGACTCTGCCCAGCTCCAGCTGGCGCAGAATTACTCAGGACCTAATTACAACAACCTGGTGACAGCCCAGCGAGAGGAGTCCCTCATTAAACATGATGGTCTGGATGCCATGGCTGGCACGGGAAACTCTTAAATGGTTATTGCTGGAAACGGCGAGTGCATACCAGGGGAAAATCACTCTATAAATGCACTATTTCTTACATTCTTTCTCCAAGCATCTGTTATTGCTCTCTGCCAAAGACAGGATATTGGATCCTTAGCTTGGCTCAGTGCAACCAATCTTCTGGTTTTATGGTTAGGTCTATAACAGCAGCTACAAGAAAAACTTTAAAATACTTGAGTGGAAAAAAATCCTTTAATAGCATTCATGCCTTTTTGTTTGGCTCCTGGAGTATTAAGCAATACAAGGGAGATGCATCAGTATTGATCAGCACTGTTCCGCTAGCAGTATTGCCTTTCTATTTCCATTATATTATGTTTCATGTAAGTAAAATGTATATATATCAAAATATTACATAAAGTAGAGGACAAGCCTTTTCTGATACAGTTAGTTGTACTGTGGTGAACAATAGCTCTCACATTGTGTGGCACATACTAGGAAAGGTTTTTGCCTTTTTACTTTGATGAGATGGAATAAAGAATGGGTCAAGCCAGTAGAAATCTGTCTGATCTAAAAATAAAACAAAAGGTCTAAAAATACTGCACTGCACCGGGGGACCTTTGACAAGGTCTATTCAGGGACTGAATGTGTGGCCTCCTGATTTCAGAAACATGCTTTTCCATCCCTTTCTTCACCTTGCTTTGCAAGTTTTAGAAGCCAGTTGCCATGAAGCCGGTTTGGTGATTTGGGGCACTAATGGATCATTGTTGGCCAAACAGAGGAGCAGTAGCAAGTTTCTCCTTGCATTTGATTGGGCTATGAAGGTCTTACATATTTCCTGTCCATTAGATACAACATCTCCCTTGAAGCTACTGCCAGCACAAATGGACTCTCATTCATCCTTCCCAAACATCTTCATACTTGGTGTGTCCTAGGGCTTATCCATGCACATGCAGTTGGTTCTCTCTGGGTTTAATTCTTCCTCTAGCTTTAGTGTCCCAATCCTCCTCTCCTTTGACACATGTGCTTGTCTGAGGCACCCCTCCATTTATTACGTCCCCTTGGGTGTGATGTTTACCAGAAGCAGCAAAGAATGTGATCTCAGTGATAATATGGTTGGAACTTCTCTGGCAGGAGTTCCTGCAGTAGTAGTAAGCCTTCACCACATTGACTTGTAATTAGCATTTCATTCCTAGTGTCACAAGTAATTAAAAATGACCTGAAGTCACTCCAGCAGTTTTTTAATTGCTACTCTTCTCCTGTGAATCTCTGTTAGTAACAATAGACAAAACAACAATACAGCATAAAACCAGATTTTAATTTCTTTTTTATTATTTTACAGTGCTGTTTCCTACTGATGTGGGGCACTTCAGGACATGTAAGCATAAATGCAATATGAGCCGCCAAACATGAAAGCCCTCACCACCTGTTCTTTTGCTAAGATAAATGATTAAAAAATTCAGTTAAAACAAACTTTAAAATTTACTTTAAAATTACTCTGACTTTGCAAAGTCAAGCCTTTCAGGCTCCAAATAATAATTATTTTAGCATCTGTTTGTTTTCAGAGAAAGCTCTCCTCGCCAAGAATGGTCCTTTTTTTCTGTATTTACCGGGGAGCCACACAAAAGCAATGATTTCTGTTTGACAGCTCCTGCTAAACTCAGGTCTCCTCGATGCTTTGAAAATATTCAGAAAGAGACAATCTTTGCCCAAAGGAGTTTAAGGCCCAGAATCTTTAAGGTCCTGTGGAGAAAAGCCTGGGGCCACACCACTGTGGACATGGAGAGCCTTGACTCCAGCAGGAACTGAGTATTTTTGAAAATGCTGTTGTAGGGACATGCCTGGCCCATGGCACGTAGCCATCATGCACCCAGGCATCAGTAAAAGTACTTGCCAAGGCCGCCTGCATAAGGCAGTGCTGCAGATCTCATCTGCCCATAACCGAGATCCCCAGCAACACCCATGCTCTGCTTATGGGTGCCAGGCACGAAGATTTCTTCAGCTGCCTCTCAGCACCCCACAGTCTGGTGCATTTCCAGGAACTAGGTTTTAGGATATTGCAGGAAAACTTGCCTGTTTTTCCCAAATCCCTGAGCAGAAGTGCTGCTGCCCTGTCAAAATGTAAGGTGACACTCCCAGCCCGGCAGGCACCTTGCTCCTGTCCGCTCCAACAGAAGACCCACTGTTCCTACTTTCAACTGAAATGGTGTTTTACCAAAATTGGCTATGTCTGATGCACTAGAAGCACTGGCTCCTGAGTTATGGAAAGCAGCAAGACCAGGAAAACTTTTAATTTATAGTAGGCTGGAGGTACCTGGCTATGGCTGTATAGTGGCTGAGGATTGTCCCTTTGTAGACTGCAGTTTATGGGGCTAGACATGACGCAGCTCAGGATGGGGGGGGTGTCTTTTCCTACCAGTCGATGCCACTGTCAAGTGGGAGACTTACCCAGGTGCTTTCTACTCCACACACCTCTGCCACTAGGCCTTTGCCTCATCCTGTGTCATCCCCCACACAGAAATATCTGGAGTCTTTGGCACAGCCCCATGTTCAAAAGAAGCTCAGCTTGGAGTCAGACTCTGTCAACAGCAGCCAAATACCATGTTGTCTTCCCCATCAAGCAATAGCCCAAGGGTGGACCCTCATCATAGGATCCCATATGGAATCATGACACCACTGTACGAGTCCAGCCATAGGCTCCACCTGACATGCAAAATTCATGTAAACAACATGAGTTTTCTTGTAAGACATCCATCAGTGATATGCAGCAACCTGAAACATGACAGCTTAATCAGCTCCTGAACGCCAGAAAGAAAATTGCCTTGCATCTATGCATAAAATCTGTCCTGTACTTAAAACTAGACTTCCAGCTCAAGTAGTCTGTTCCTCAAAGACATGGCACTACGTGTCCTGCCATATGAATCCAAAATGGTAGGAGACATCCTTCATCAAGAACATCTCCTAATTTTGCTGTGTGCACTTAAGTAAAACTATTTATCAGCCAGCTCACTTACCTTGCCCAAGCTGATAAATGACCCCACACATAACTCTATTTCCAGAGTTCTGCTCATTCTTTTTGATGTGGTTTCACATTTGTAGACAACTATTTTCATCTACATTTTAAAAGCAGAACTTAAAGTATAAAGGTTATTAATTTCCAGAACCTCCTGTCCCTGGGCAGTCTTACAAGGTCTCTGACTACCAAGAGCAACTTGCTGTTCGTTCTCATTATTCTGACATGTAAGTTCATTCAAAGACCCCTGAAGAACTGGAGGCTTGTTGTACTCATAAATTTCCCAGGATGTCTGCCAGAGGCATAACGTGTTCCCAACTATCTGAAAGTCATCAGAGAACTCTGAGAAGGCATTTAAAACCAAAGCTATCAATGAGTGTTTGCACTTTATACAAATATAGTAAAAAAAAAAAAAAAAAAGAAAATCCTCAAAATAGTTTCTTGATGTGGTTTGGAAAGCTGATGATATGAAAACTATGGAAACAATTTTCTCCTCAGAGAGAGCAAGATGGCTCACTAGCCTTAGGTAGGAAGACTGTTGAAGAGTGCCTGCTTGTTAGGCAAACACAGGCAAAACTGGGTGCTATAAGCAGAAATCCAGGACACTTAAAAACTGGAAGTGAATCCAATATGGAGACGGTATGTCTGTGGAGGCACCTCTAGGCTTATGTCAGTTTGGAAGGAGCAGCAACAGCTCCAGAATTTCTCTATGAGTGGCAATAAGAAATTGTGATTTAACTTCGACATCTTACACTAAATTTTGGACATACCTGGACAAGGCAGTATCCTTAGTTGGGGGCAATCAAATCAGAGCTTATATGGCTGCTGTTAGCTTCAACATTGTGCCAGGGAAGCCTTTGATGTTTGGATTTAGCCACACATCATGAAGTGGAAGAAAATATCCCAACAGAAGCTGAAAATTGTATTCTCAGAAGCTGAAAATTGTATTCTGGCCATGCATGGAAAAGAGATCTTTTCATCAGCTGTGAACCGATGAGCATACTGAGAAAAGAGAGCTGGTGACCTGCCTGCATGCGAGTTTTGTTGATCATCTTGAGATTCTTGAAGCTGAAAGCTTCTCAAGTGCCCCTGGTCAGGAGGAGGTGATACATCAATGGGGGGTAGAGGCTAGTTGGTAACAGAGCTGCCAACCTCTCACTGCTTCCCAAGAGCACCATAAAGGAGCACAACCAGTTTGCAGACACAAAGCCACAAATCACTTCTTCACTTCTTGCAGTTCCAGGAGCTGTCATAGAGGCTCTTCTGGGACAACACACTGACACTGGCAAAGTGTTACATGCTGAGATAAGCATTTTTGCATGCAAGCTAAAGCAATAGTCTTCTTTTCCTTTTGTTTAATAAAATCTAAGTTAGTGTAGCTAAATCTCCGAATGAAGATTCAGCTTTCTTCTGGAGAGTTTCTTTCTTCCCTTGGAAGCCATCTTGCATCAGGTGCAGGAGATAGGATAATGGCCAAGGAAAATTTGGCTTCCACTCTCAAGTGAAGCTAACTGTGTCCCACTGCATGCAAAATTCTGTATAATAATGCATTTATTGGTTTTCATCCAGAAATCTTCCCTACTGTTGCTAGCATTCCCCCCCAGCTGAGAGTCTGGCTTCCACACAGCTCTCTCACCAAGCTGTTCCCCCAGCCTTGAAGAATTCCTTGAAAAATAGATTTAGGATGCCCACAAGTCTGCCTGGCTGTTGGGGCTTCCTACCAGGCCTCCAGTGCTGCAACCTGTGAAATAGCTGTTATTCAGGCTAATGAACATTGCTCATGCAAGCACGGGTGGGTAGAAAGTGGCCATGAATATATTTAGGATGGAAATTAGACAAATATTTCTAAGCCTCAGAAGAGGATGATTCTGGAAAAGCCTTCTGTTGTAGCAGTGGTAGCTAAATCCTGAGATACTTCAATTAAAACTAAAAAGTTCAAGCAGTTTGTGTTCTGCCTGCAAACCAAGAGACCAAACCAGCTTTTTCAACCACTGTGTTGCCAAGCCCAAGTATCAACACAGACACACCAGCATCTCTGCACTGCTCAGCGGTGACTACAGGCACACTGTAAATAACGTGTGTTTTATGCCTCACTGCTGCGGGGCGTGGGGACACAAGCATGACAAGCACAACCTGATGTTTTAAGTAAGGAACAGGGGTTAAGTTAGGCTAAACCTGCCAAACAGGAGACATCAGAGATGGCTTTCTGGAAATGCCAGGACCCCCAGGGGCTCCCTCTGTGTCTCAGCAGGTTGGGGGAAGCTGCAGGGCTACTCATGGGGCTGAGGCATCCACACACTGCACTGGAGGAGTGCACACCTCGGGGATCCCCACTGCCAAGAGGAGCGCGTGATGATATAGGATTAAAATATCCTGGGTTTCATTATGTCTTCATTAGCTCTTCAGAAATTTGTAGACGTTCATTAAGATTTTTTCAATGTCTAGCGCTGTGGTTTACCTGTTACATTCATCTTGAATATATGCTTCTGTGGATGCTCGTTACTTACATGTCAATAATAAGTAAATAAACCTCTTTGATGTAGATCGGGTTTAAACAGCATTAACAGTGTGGTATTTCCCTGTGACACAGCAGTTGAAAAGATGGTCCCTACCTAAAAGAGTTTACAAGGGGTGGGTAAATCTGATGGAGATGCACAAGACCAGCAAAGTGAAGTGATGCTGCCAGCCGCAGCGTTAGGCAGAGGTCTCTGCTCAGCTGCAGCCTGACCACTGTCAAGTTTTGCTGCTGGCATTGCAACAGAGGAGGATTCTAAGAAGACATTAACCGCCAGAGTGTCTTCTTTCATCTTTCTTTTGTGCTTTTGTGTTTTCTCTGCTGGCTCAAAAGCAGCAGGTAAATAGCCTGCATTATTGTCAGAGTTTTTCTTGCTGTTATTGATGATCTGCAGCGGCACAATGAGAGCGAGCAGAGCCTTGGAAAGTAAAGCTCCAAAGAAACAAAACTAAGAAAATCAGTGTTTGCTAACGGAGAAAAGGAAATCATCTGCACTGAAAGGAACTGACTGATGGAATGGGGTCTATGAGTCCCTGCCTCGGCTCCCGAAGGCAATCACCTCTGTTTAAAGAGAGAGAGAAGGAAAGTGAAAGAGAGGAGAATGGTAAAATGGTGCTCCATGAATTAGGGCAAATACTCCTCCCATTCTGGAGGAATGCTCTCAGTTTTGCCTGCAGTTTGCTCAAGTCAAAGCAGTTCATGGGATGTATTTTCATTTTATATCCAAATAGCTGTACATTACCTTCTGTGTCCCTCTCAGTTGTGCAGTGGCCATGAGCTAACCTGTATTTAAAACAGCACCAAGGGGAAGAAGTAAAATATTGTTCCTAATTTGTGGCAATGGAGAAAAAAGATCCCTCATTGCTTTTTTATATTAGCAAATGCATGGAGCTCATGTTAATGGTCTACTCAGAATGGGGTGGTTAGTTCTTATTCAGAAGTGTGCACTATATGGGATTATTGATTTCTTCTTTGCTTGGAGATAAAAAACCAGAATAAGCAGGAAACGGTTTTCACAGTTGACCTCATGCATGTTCAGCCCTGAATTGCTTCCTAGCAGGTTCTCATGAATCTGTTTTTAACCTTTAGATACTGCTCTCTTTATGCGCTCAGAAAGGACACTTTGCACACAGTTATCTCCCTCTAGTCATCAGCTAATTGGTCTTTCCAAAATACACCTAATTCAGCCCCAAATTATTAAATCAATGGTGGTTTTTGAACAAATCATTAATCATTTTATCTCTGCTTGTCTGCTTGATTTTGTCTGGTTTTCAACACCCCCACCCATGTCATACTAAGCAACAGTTTTAAATTACAGCTATTTTTCCATCTTTTGTTATTAAAATAGGAGAAATGATGGTGCTGACACAGATCTGGAAAAAGAGGAAAATGATTAATTAGAGCATACATCGATAATCACTTGTCTTTCTCTTACTACAGTGTAGCAGTAAAGGATTTAGCAACTCTAGAAATAAAAGCCTATTAAATAAATATCAGTCCCTTTTTATTGAGAAGACCACTTAAATTACAAATTTCTTTTAAAACAGTGTACTTACCTGCTCTGCAATTTCAAAATCAGTTATTTTATGAAAAAGCAATTTTCCTTGCTTGCATAGTTGATATACAACTCTGTGTTATATAGTGTAGAAAAGAATGCAGAATCATTCATGTAACTGGAGAGGTTGTTTCAAATACCTCTTCCTGTTTGTTCTGGAGGGTTTTGTAGGGTCCCATTTTTAGTTGTTCGCAGTATCAAATGAACACAAGTGCCTTACAGAAATGCTCAGGACATCAAACCACATATTTCTTGAATGATATATAAACATGGGTTCAGCCTTGTACGTGCACACGCACCTGTTTTGCTCACCCTCATGTTTAGAAGCTGTTGGTCAACAAACCCTGGTTGAGGTGCAGCAGTATCCAGCCTTACTCTGCCAGCAAGAGATACCTAGTTCAAGGTCAATTTATTCAGAAGCAGTTCTGAAGTGTTTTGCCACCTTTCTTTCCAGTTACAACAAACATTTTAAATGCTGAGATGGGAATGCAACTCTTAAATTGTGACAAAAGAGCAAAATATGTCATTGATATACTTAAAAAACATAAGGACACAAGCTGTTGGGATTAGCGTATGTCATTTAATGTCAAACCTCAGTTTCTGTTCTAAGATACAACAAAAATGTAAGGAACAATAACAATTTGGATGGCTTCCTTTTGGCCTTGCACTGCTTATAATGAACTTCTTTTCCCAGGCTGATACTTCAACTCCCCAATTATTTTAATCCATCTGGCCCCCATCACTTTTCCTTTCACAAAGAAAACATGGATATGCTGCAGATAAAAAACTCGTGTTTAAGGCAAGTAAATAATTCCAGCTAGTTCCTATTGGGTTTCTGGTGGTGTCATATTTCCATGAACAACAGGATATTTTTAAAATATAAAACAACAATTGAATTGTCACAGTATGGGTGGCATTTCGGTTCTGCACCACTTCCTCACTGGACCAGAAGATAAAAGGTTGAAATATTAAGGGACGTGGAGCCAGACATGCTTCATCTGTTAGCATCCCAGCATGGCACTAGAAATGCACTTCTGAAGAAGACACATTAAAATGAAGTCCCCAGGGATGTTAACCCTTGTGACACTGTTCTTTACCTTTAGCCCACACATTCCCCTCCTCAGAAAATGGGGGTAATGCCACTGTGGAGGCAAATGCCAGGGTGTGTTTTAAATTATTTTGGTGAAATTGCATAGAAAAGTGTGAGCTGGCTGCTGAGGATGTCCACCTCTCACCAAGGGCTGATTCAGTGAGACTCCTCTTGGAGTCTCAACGTTGCAACCAGCTCCTTGCATCTCCAAAGCTTTTAGACTTTGTCTCTTTTTTTCTTTTTTTTTTTTAAATTTTTCCCCTGTGACTTCTTCAGCTGTGTCACCTGAAACCCTGGTTCCTCTCTGCAGCCGTTCTCCAGCTCTCTCCCCATGGGCTTTCATCTAGCTGTTACAGGACATCCCTTCACTTATATCTCTGACTTCATCTTACCATAGCAAAAGCAGAAACTGTTTCCAGCTTTACGCTCGTTTCTTCCCACACCCTTTTTTCTTTTCTGAGCAGCTTTCTTGGCTGAGGTGCCTGAACTGTGACTTTATCCCAAGAGGTATTTGAAATTTGCTTAGGACACATAACTGAGAGGAATGCGTATATTTGCCAGTTTTCTTAGGAGAATGTGAAGCCTGGAGCCAACCTGTGCAGTTGAAACTGGTACCTTCTGTGCGGTCTGGCATGGTCCAAAGGCATGCCAGGCACTGTTGTAACAGCTCCCCAGAATCACAGGTACATCCCAGCACCTAAGCTCATGCTCTGACACTTTTAATTTTCCCAGTGGAAAGGCAGCCCAGACCTATTATTTAGTCTCTGATCACCTGTATCTCCATCTGTGTAAGGATATAATGTTGTTTCTGAGGAAGTCCTGTTTGCATTCCATTAAGAAGTAGTCTCCCCTTTAAAGCTAGAGAAAAGGTTTCAAGACAGAAGAGGAGTGAGGAAATTAAATGGGACAGAAATGTAGTGTGAATAGAAGGCTTTCAACTGCTTGTGAATCTTAAGTAAAATGTAAAATGCTTTTTGAAAAGGTCATGTAGTAGAAACCATCCATTTTAATAAGACCTTCCTCTCTGCTGTTGAGGCAAAAGTGTCAATATGCAACAACCTCCTACAAAAAGTGCATGAAGCAAGAACCTCTGGTGTATTTAAATACTATTGGAAATTATGAGAAAATACACTCTTATGGAGTATGGAATTTATTGCTTAAGTAAAATAATTTATATGGAAGGTCACACTCAGTCTCATTCAGGCTGAATGACGAGAACGAAAAGGAAGCTGACTAGTGTGGACTGAATTTTCAGAGCGGTGCCTGGGCAACTCTTTTGTAGACTCCATGTCTTGCAGGGAGAAAATATGCCTTGGCAGCACATTGCAGCACATGCAATCTGAATTTCTAGGCTTCTATTTACAATAGTGATCAGGTACCTGCACAAAACTCATCATCAATTCAGCGGTCCCTGGAGAGTTGCATTAATTAGAAGAGCCTGGTCTCAATCAGTACCAGCAGAGGTCACAGCTCCCATGCAGACTGCCCCAGACTCTGAGGTTTAACTGATGAGTTTACACAGACTCAACTGAATTTTGTCCATACCATTTAACTTGTTTTTCATTCTTCCAGTCTATTTATTAACAGGTCTCTGTGTAGTAAATACAGTTACTCATTTTCACTGAAGCTTGGCTTTCCTTACTACACGCATTTGCAAAAAAGACTAAGTACTGCAGGTATGGATGAAAGATATAACTGGCTTTTTGTGACTAGCTCTTGCTGATTTGTGCAAAGATACCTTATATGAATAAAATGATGCCCCAGCAACTTAATCAATAACTGATTTACTCAATGTGTTTATATTATTTATTGACAAATCTGAAAGTGTCATTTAAATATGAAAAAGGAAGTAAATATATGGATTGATCAAGTCATTTGTCCCTCCTTGAAAACATGGTTATTTAGCTCCATCGTACCCCAAAGTATACATAAACCCTCAGTACACAACTGCTAATACTGCCAATAATAGAGCTAATAATATCTGTCACTGAAGTGCCAGCTGTTTGAGCCCAGAGAACAACTGAGCACCATGCAGCCATTCACTCACCCCTTCACCCCCAGAGTTGGGAAGGAGAAAAATTGATCAAAAAGTTCAGAAATCGAGATAAGGCTAGAGAGGGGTGATTCACCCATTATGGTCAGGGGCAAAAGGCAGACTCGTTAAGAGAAGAAAAAAAAGAACATCACTTTAATTTGAACACTAACAACAACATCACCACTTAACAGAGTGGGACAGTGAAAAGTGTTACCACATCTTAAAAACACCTCCCCCCACCCCTCCTTTCTTCCCTGGCCTTGGTTTTTTTCCCTATATCTCTACCTCCTCCTCCCCAGTGGTGCAGGGGTAGGGGATGGGGGGTGCAGTCAGTCTACCACTTCTTCCTCCTCGGGGCAGGGGGGGAACTCTGCGCATTCTTCCTCTGCTCCAGCATAGTGTCTCTTTCACAGGAGACAGTCCTCCAGTGTGAGTTCTCCCCACAGGATGCATTCTTCCCGAGATCCTCTGGCATGGGTCATCCTCACATGTTACAGTCCTCCCAGCACTGAACTACAACAGCAGAGGCTTCTTCCCACAGAGTCCCAGCCTTCTTCAGGACCAGCCTCCTGCTCCAGTGTGAGGTCCTCCACAAGCTGCAGGTGAATCTCTGCTCCACTGTGGACCTCCGTGGTGTCAGGGGGACATGGGATACAGGGGAGTTTCTGCTCAGGTGCACCTCCACCCTTCTCCTTCATTTCACTGACCTCAGTGTTCGCATAGGTGTCCTCCTCACAACTCCCATTACCACCCCCCCCCCCCCAGGTTCCCCTTCTTAAATAAATTATCACAGAGGCACAGCTACCATCACTAATTGACTCGGTCTTGGCCAGAGGTGAGTCTGCCTTGGGAGCCGGGAGAGCTTTGAGAAGCTTCTCACAAGGTGCCACTGCTGTAACTCCCTCCCTCACTACCAAAAAACCCCACCACACAAACCCAGCACACAAAGTTATTGTGCTCCTTGGGCATCTGTTTGCACCTACTGCCAGTGCCACTGGTGAAGAAGATGGAAGAATAGGAAGGCATTTTTTCAGCAAGACAGCAAGGAAGGAGGAAGGATTATGTGATAAGAAATTAGCTTAGACATACAAGAAAGCACAGATTTTAAGATGCTGAGGTGAACCAGATGTGACTACTTGCCAACAGACAAGTAAAGACAAGACTTTTGCAGATTTCAGTGGGTCCAGAGTTTCACTTCAGAAATGGAAACACAGTAAAAGGAAAAAAGGGCAATTTATGAGAGCATATTAAATTATGAATGGCATACAGAATGCAGCTAATAACAGCAGACACCAAAATGCAACTGCTTCTCTGTATTATTTAGACAGATACAACTTCTCTTATTCTCATAGCTTTACTCCAGAACTTCTCAGTGACAATCATCTTTGAAAGGATCTCGTATCTTTGGATCCTTGGCATGCACA
Organism: Strix aluco; assembly: GCF_031877795.1. NCBI lineage: Eukaryota > Metazoa > Chordata > Aves > Strigiformes > Strigidae > Strix > Strix aluco. Next base: position 77,747,015 of record NC_133932.1, read on the forward strand.
GACCCAAGTCACGTTGCAGAGCCTTAGTTCATGTTTTTAAGTGATTGCTTCATCACTTACAAAAGGAAGTATTATGGCCATTTTAGTCTTTATGTACAATTTTTAAAGACCTTGTTTTACAGAAGCTGAGTGTGGGATCCCTGCAGGCTTAATGAACAAAATTCATTCTCAAGATTACATATTATTGCCATCATCCAGCTGTCATCTCGCTGTCTATTTTGTATCTTCAGTCACTATTTTCTTTCTCTAATTCCTTGGATGGGGCATTTTTCAATGTTCCAGAGAAGCAAAACCATCAGGCTTCCCTCTGGCTAATGGGTAGCAAAACTAGCAGGGCACAGCAAGCCTCTGATTTTAAGGAACAGAAAATATCCTATCTCTTGTCAATTGTGCTGTTATAATACTCTGGTTAGAAATGGACAGAAAAGTAGCAACAAGGTTGAGAAAGGGCTGAAAAATTCTTACAGCAACTGTCTTCTTCCAAATACTTTACAAATAATAAAGGGAGAAATAAAGACAGAGATGTCTTCTTTGCTTAGTGTTTAACAGTTCTCATTTCCAGCTTTTGCAGTGTTTGTGTCAGCTGCACCACAAGAGCTTTCTGCAGCCATGGTACCAGTCCTAGACACCAAAAGGCTTGTTTTTGAAAGTTGCATGACATGGGCAGGGCTCAGACTCACCAGGGTTCATCCAAGACATCAGCTCTCTAGAAAAGTTGATTTCTGAGTGTAAAAAAAGACCTGCAGTGGAAATCTATCTCTTTTCTGTGTTGAAATGACAATTTAAAAAAATAATTCTTGCCTGTTATGAGATTTCTGTTTCCCTGTGACTATTCCTGAGAGTCTATGTTATTGTACAATTAATCCAATTAACCAATCTTTTCTACAATAACCTTACTGTGTGGCTCTGTGTTTGTGGGTGGGCAGCTGTTACCACAGCCTGCTGGGGCAGGTCTCAGAATTACAGCAGAAAGAAAGAATTACATTTATGCATCATTCACTTCTCACCTGGGGCATAATAAATTCGAGTTCTTATCATAACCAGTTGCCTGTCTCAACCAGAAGAAAAGAACATGGAAAAACCTCACAATTCTGTTGTTCATCTAAAATATGGTAGAAATTGCTGCTAGCCCCTAGAGAAAAATCTGGCGTTCTGTTCTTTTCTCAGTTAATGAGGATCTATAACAACTCAATCCTTGGCGTTAATTTTTCCCTATTCTTTGCAATATTGTTTCATGGCTGGTTGACTTCATGCTGAGATTATCCCTTCACTCTTCTGCTTGTTTTCACAGGTATACTTAACTTCCGGGATTCCAGTTTAGTCAGGAAAGAACTCTGTTTTATCCTTACAAGGCGGTGTAAAACCTCTCTGTATGTATGCTGGGAAGACTAGACTAGGACATTACATGAAATATAGTGACCTTCAGAGCCACACTTGGGATCACATAACTTCTCTGCTTTCAGCAGTACTAGAAAGGCTTAAAACTTGCCTAAACACCATATTACAGGACTCCCTGGAGCAGAGGAATCCTTCTATAGTGGGAGGGGATGTTCAGACAGCACAGCAGCAAAGCCACCAGACATCTATCTGCTGGGGAAAAGCAGCACAGCCAGGCCAGGTGTGTCGTAATGATCACAGCAACAGCAATACTCAAGGATTCACCTGCTCGATTCAGCTGCCCACACACAAGCGTCTGCTACTGTTTCAGACACCTGCAGGTGCCAGATGTGGCCCCATGGGGCTGGCAGAAGCACAGGACCTACAGAAACGTGAGTCCTTGGGAAGATCTGGACAGGGACCCACAGCAATAAAAAGCAATCTGACTGCAGTGTTTCAAAATGTACCCTTTCTTCCCTGAGTTTTCCATTTTCCCTTTTAATCTGTGATCTTTGAGCTTTGTGGTTTATCCATCTCTTGCCTACCTCAGACTAATCCACTGATTCTTATACCGGCGTCTGGTATCACTATTTGGTACTTTAGAAAATAGCATTAGCATTTATTAGCATGTATTACCCTTAGTAACAAGCAACAATATATTTGCTGTTTTGTTGCTTCAGACGTGATCCACTGGTCTGAAAAAATTTTTGAAACTCTTGTAGCAAAAGCATAATACAAAAGTCACAGAGTAGAGAGCAAATTAGAAGCACGCTCATCTTTTTACATAAAATACATATGCAAAGAGGTGGATATGCATCTTGCCACTGAAAACCCATAATTTGGTGTGCTTTTCTAATAATGCATTTGAGAATTTACAAATTTCAAAATACATTACTGAACTAAAAAAAAGCAGACATACAAAGACAGAAAGTTATAATCTGGAAACTGAACCACCAAACCCCAATTGTATATGCAATCATTGCCTTTGATTTTTTCTTACACAAAGGAGAATGTCTCACCTTTGTTTGAGCAGATGCGTAACATCTGGTAGTACAAATACGACTGGAAGAAATATGTGTGTGAGTTTTAAATTGTACCTGTTTGCACTTTATAACAACAAAGAAGGTGGATTCTGTTCACAGATTAAGACAGTTCAAGGTATGTTTTTGTGAGCTGGGTGTCTTCATTCTCAATATACTCCATGGAAATCTAGACAATACGTCAGAAATCAGTTCATTTGTCCATGCTCTGGTCTGTCGTCCCATGTGATATGCCCAGGGGATCCCACCCTACCTCCAGTCCTCAAGGCATGAACATCACATCAGCTCTGTCAACAAAATGCTTGTATTTAGAATAACTTAATAGACCGCTCCTTATGCTGTGTGTGGAGAGGGATTCATCTCCCTCCAGAGCAGACATCCACAAGTCAGCTGAGCAATTTCAGATGGCCAGGCTCCCACAGGAGTCTTGTACTACTGGAGATGCTCAGGAGCATCCTATATGCCAACACAAGCTTATGGGAGACTGCTCTTTCTGAAACAGTCTCTGGAGACTGCCTGGCCTAAAATGACTTTATAGCCCTAGGTTTAGCTGATTCAGTTTCTCCAGAAATCTCCATCACTTGTTACAGAGGCTTGACACCCAGTTTATAAGTAGACACATAAGTGCAGACCCTTCAAGCTACTGAATCCCACCTCCATGGTCAGTCTCCATAAAAACCTAAAATAACTTTTTTAAAGGTCATGTTAAATAGTCAAGAAACTTTTGTGATCATTTAAAAAAACTATACCAGATTTAATATTTTCAAGTTTTAATAATATTTTCAAGCCATGGCCCAGAGGAATCCAGGAAATTATGTCACAGACTCACCATACCTTACACAGAAAATCACCCTCCTTCCTTTAAAGAGCTGAAGCCAGACACGAGAAAAACTCATAATCTTTCTCTTCAATGTACAAAAAGCCAAGTCATAAAACTGAGCAGCACACCTTCTTACCCAAGGGCTTCTCTTAAAAAAGGAGAGAAAAGAAGCATCATTCCTCCAGAAACATGTTCAAAAAGACAACTAAAGAGCAGCCTGGGAGCCCAGTCCACAAGGGTAAATTCCAGTTTTGCTAAAGTTTTGCCTTTTATTAACAGGCTTGTGATATGGAGAGTTTTTCTTAGAGTCCAGGATCATATTATTTCTGAGAATCTCAGTATTAATTAAAAATTAAAAAAAGACAGGAGAGGACGGAAGAGGAAGAGGGGAAGATGAAGGGAAGGGAATGGAAGGGAATCATAGAATCGTTTGGGTTGGGAGGGACCTTAAAGATCATCTAGTTCCAACCCCCCTGCCATGGGCAGGGACACCTTCCACTACACCAGGTTGCTCAAAGCCCCGTCCAACGTGGCCTTGAACACTGCCAGGGACGGGGTAGCCACAGCTTCTTTGGGCAACGTATTCCAGTGCCTCACCACTCTCACAATAAAAAATTTCTTCCTTATATCTAATCTAAATCTACCTTCCTTCAGTTTAAAACCATTACTCCTCATCCTATTACTACACTCCCTGATAAAGAGTCCCTCCCCATCTTTCCTATAGGCCCCCTTTAAGTACTGGAAGACCAATATAGAAAGTCTCCCTGGAGCCTTCTCTTCTCCAGGCTGAACAACCCCAACTCTCTCAGCCTGTCCTCATAAGGGAGGTGCTACAGCCCCCAATCATCTTTGTGGCCCTCCTCTGGACTCACTTGAGCCATGTCTTTCTTATGTTGGGGGCCCCAGAGCTGAACATAGTATTCCAGGTGGGGTCTCACAAGAGCACAGCAGAAGGGGAGAATCACCTCCCTCAACCTGCTGGCCACACTTCTCTTGATGCAGCCCAGGATGCGGTTGGTTTTCTGGGCTGTGAGTGCACATTGCTGGCTCATAGTCAGTTTTTCATCCACTAATATCCCCAAGTCCTTCTCCACAGGGCTGATCTCAGTCACCCAGCCTGTATATGTGCTTGGGATTGCCTTGGCCCATGTGCAGGACCTTGCACTTGGCCTTGTTGAAATTCATGAGGTTTGCACGGGCCCACCTCTCCAGCCTGTCCAGGTCCCTCTGGATGGCACATCCCTTCCCTCCAGCATGTCAACCGCACCACACAGCTTGGTGTCAACGGCAAACTTGCTGAGGGTGCACTCAATCCCACTGTCCATGTCTCCAACAAAGTTGTTAAACAGCACCGGTCCCAGCACCGACCCCTGAGGAACACCACTTGTGACTGGTCTCCACTTGGACATTGAGCCATTGACCACAACTCTTTGAGTGTGACCGTCCAGCCAATTCCTTATCCACTGAGTGATCCATCCATCAAATCCATGTCTCTCCAATTTAGAGACAAGGATGTCATGTGGGACAGTGTCAAATGCTTTGCACAAGTCCAGTTAGATGATGTTCAGTTGCTCTTCCCTTATCCACCAGCAGTGTACCCCAGTTGTGGAAGGCCACCAAATTTGTCAGGAACGATTTGTCCTTAGTGAAGCCATGTTGGCTATCACCAATCACCGCCTTATTTTCCATGTGTCCAAGTACAGTTTTTGGGAGGATCCACTCTACCACCTCTCTGGGCACAGAGGTGAGACGGGAAGGGAAGGGAAGGGAAGGGAAGGGAAGGGAAGGGAAGGGAAGGGAAGGGAAGGGAAGGGAAGGGAAGGGAAGGGAAGGGAAGGGAAGGGAAGGGAAGGGAAGGGAAGGGAAGGGAAGGGAAGGGAAGGGAAGGGAAGGGAAGGGAAGGGAAGGGAAGGGAAGGGAAGGGAAGGGAAGGGAAGGGAAGGGAAGGGAAGGGAAGGGAAGGGAAGGGAAGGGAAGGGAGGGGAGGGGAGGGGAAGGGAAGGGAAAATATCTAGACGTAACATTCACAAAGGGACCCTTATGATAGTAACTTATCCAGACTAACAGCTCATAAAAGAGGAGGAAATAAAAAAATAATATTTTATTATTTATAGTTTTTCCTTTCAAAGTTCTGGCTTCTAGCTTAGTATCACTTATGGGAGTGTGATTTGTGAATTTTGAACATTTGGGGTCAGCTGTATTAAAACACATATGGATCAACATGTAATGAAGGATGATCAGAACAGTATAATGTGTCTTTGGGTTTTACATCTGATGAATTTCCCTCAAAGAAAAAAACATTAGAGGGAACATCACTGGTAGTAAAAAGCTGAGCACTTGGATGCTTGCCATGCCCAATTCCCCATTGACACTGAAGTGCCTGAGATAATGCAGAACAGTACCTTCCAAGACTTGCTTCAGTTCTCCTTCACTGCATGTAAATGTTTCTCTTTCTTCCTATGGCAATCACTTAAAAAGCTGAGTGGTTATGTTACCCAAGTGTTTAGAATATAAAAACTTACTGTAAGGTTGAGAACTTACTATAAATATCTCCTGACTGTTTGCCCTGTTTAATGCTGATAATGGATGTATAATTTCAATACATTAATATGCAAAATGCCACCTTCTTCTCTTAAAGACAAATAAATGGCAATATAATCTGAACAAATGCCTACCTTCTGACCAAAGGAAGGTGGACACAGATTTTCCAGTCACTAGGTGCAGAACATCAGAAGAGGACTCTGTCACCCTGGACAACATGAATGTTCCTCTAAGGGCTTGACACAGTCTCTGTGACTATACGAGCTGTTGGGTGGGTGTCAGCTCAGAGAGCAAGAAAGGGATTAGCAGCTGGGCAGGAGTCTCCAAACTGTTATGTCAGAGGTCTGTAGAATGAGAAGCCATCACACTCATATATCTCATCTCCCCTTAGCAATAGAAGAATTGCCAGGCAGCACCAGACCAATTGTCCATGAAGTCCAAGATCCCATCTTCAAGAGAGGCAGGAAGGAGGATCCAGGAAACTATAGACCTGTCAGTCTGACCTCGGTGCCAGGGAAGGTCATGGAGCCGGTCATCTTGAGTGCCATTAAAAGGCATATAATGGACAAACAGGGGATCAGGCCTAGTCAGCATGGGTTTATAAAAGGCAGGTCCTACCTGACTAATCTGATCTCCTTCTATGACAAAATGACCTGACTATTGGACAAGGGAAAAGCTGTCGATATTATCTACCTGGATTTTTGAAAAACATTCGACACAGTTCTCCATGGGATTCTCAAAGAAAAACTGGCTGCCCATGGCCTGGATGAGCGAACGGTCTGATGGTCAAGTACTGGCTGGATGGATGGTCCCAGAGAGTGGTGGTCAATGGAGCTAAATCCAGGTGGAGGCCGGTCACAAGTGGTGTTCCTCAGGGCTCAGTGTTGGGACCATTTCTGTTCAACATCTTTATTGATGATCTTGACAAGGACATAGAGTGTATTATCAGTAAGTTCGCAGATGACACCAAGTTAAGCAGGAATGTTGATTTGCATGAGGATAAGGAAGCTCTACAGAGGGACTTGGATAGATTGGATCGGTGGGCCAACATTAACGGGATGAGCTTCAACAAGGCCAAGTGCCAGGTCCTGCACTTGGGCCACAACAACCCCATGCATCGCTACAGTCTTGGGGAGGTGTGGCTGGAGAGCTGTCTGGAAGAGAAGAATCCGGGGGTTCTAATTGACAAGCAGCTGAACATGAGCTGGCAGTATGCCCAGGTGGCCAAGAAAGCCAACGGCATCCTGGCTTGTATTAGAAATAGTGTGACCAGCAGAAGTAGGAAGGTGATAGTCCCCCTGTACTCTGCACTGGTGAGGCCACACCTGGAGTATTGTGTCCAGTTTCAGGCACCTCAATACGAGAGAGATATCGAGGTGCTGGAGCGAGTGCAGAGGAAGGCAACGAAGCTGGTGAAGGTCCTGGAGAACAAATCCTATGAGGAGCGATTGAAGGAGCTGGGACTGTTTGGTTTGAGGAGGAGAAGGCTAAGGGGAGACCTCATCACTCTCTACAACTACCTGAAAGGACATTGTAGAGAGGTTGGTGCTGGTCTCTTCTCGCAGGTGATTAGTGACAGAACAAGAGGGAATGGCCTTAAACTCCAACAGGGGAGGTTTAGACCGGGCATTAGGAAAAACTTTTTCACAGAAAGAGTGGTCAGACAGTGGAATAGGCTGCCCAGGGAGGTGGTAGAGTCACCATGCCTGGATGTGTTTAAGGGTCGTTTAGATGAGATATTGGTGGATATGGTGTAGGAAAGAACTTTGTAGAGTAGGGCTGAAGGTTGGACTTGATGATCCCAAGGGTCTTTTCCAACCTGAATGATTCTATGATTCTATGATTCTATGCTGTTTCCAACCAGATCGTTCCACAGTCTTGAGCTCATCTCCTAGTTGCACCTGGCAATGCTGCACTTTCACAGAGGTAGGAGAAGTGCATGCCTTGAAGCTGCCAATCCAGGCACAACAGAATGTTCCTGAAACTGTGGGTGTCCCCTAGGGTGCATATAGATCAAATGAGCTGATTCCTTCACAAAACAAGCAATTCTGAACTGATATATTACCTGTCTTCCCACTCTGGAGGGCTGATCATCCACTTCTGAAGTTATGACCCCTTCTTGGATGAGTAACTTGTTCAGGTAATTGGATAGTCTGTGTCATCAAATTTTAAGCACCATTGCTTAAGGGTGTTCCACATTTTTAAATTACTTTAGAGTGATTTCTCAAAGAAGATATCTACACATTTGACAGTAAATAGCTGTTGTTTAGAGCAGATAGTTTTTTCTCCTAGAAAATAATAAATGCCTGTTTCCAGGGGATGCAGTATTCTACAAGCCAATCACCAGTACAAGATGACCTAAAAATTAACTGTTGCCTAGGTAGCAATGATCATGATTACATTTGTGTTGTACAAACATACATGGCACCCATAGATGATATGTAAACTTATGCCTTTACAAACATCAGTTTTCTAAAAATTAAACAAACTTTTGGCATAGCTGACTAGTTTTAAATGTGGTTCAAGAATGCTCTAAAATCAAAGTTTGCATAAATCTTATGGGCAAAAAGCCTATTGCTTAAAAAAATGATTGAGCATTACTATTTAATAAAAATTTGAAACAAATCAATGCACAAAGATTGGATGCATAAAGAGTGGATGAAAGGGAATGCTGAAAAATATGGATAAGGAAAGCTAACAATCAATACTGATAAAGACACTAAAAGCCACTCAAAACATACTCAGAGGAAAATGAGCCTCCCTTCAAGTAAAGCAGATGTAGATGGCAAGATGGAAAGTAATTGTATAAAAATATTTAGTATATATATCTATTCTATATTTTAAATCAGGCAAGAAGATGTAGCCACCCTATTTGATGATGATGGAGAATGTTACTATTGACATCAAAAAGGGTGGTGGGAAAGTATGTGACAAGTTCACAATTTCTGTTGCACATACAGAGATAATCTATATCTGAAAAGGAAGTGGGTGAGGAGCTTTCTGAAACCATTTGTTTAATTTGAACAGATACTGGAAATAGTGACATCTTGCAGTGGCAGTGCAAAATATCAAAATGTAAGTCAAAAAGGTATACTGCTATCCTAAAAAATATTAATAGTACTTCAAGGACCTGGTACAAACTAGTGAAACCCCTGAACACAACCAGTGTAATTCCAAGCATTAAATGAACACAAGGGGTTTACAAGACAGTTTGAATAATGAATATGAATAATGAAGAAAATAAACTAAAACCCCAAACTAAACTATGGTTAATTGTGGATTCTGCCACTAAGGAGTTAAAGGCTGAGGGGGAGATGCAAAAGTTATTCAAGACATGAATAAAAATTGATAAAAACTTTAGGTACTTACCAGTCACACATATCTAAAGCATGAGGTCATTTTGCTTGACCCGTGCTTTCCAAGTTGCTCAGATGTGCTGCGGTTTTGGTTAAAATCCTTAGTTTAGAATAAACCTGTTGTTTAATAACCTATAAAACCTGCTCTATCCATGGAGATAGAGAGACTAGGGATATAGATTAGAGATGCAGAAAATTATACCGACTGGGCCTCCTCATACCTAAGTCAGAAAGAAGAGGCCCTTGCCCTTGTCTTTATGTAGTCAGGCAGCAGAGATCTCAGCTCAAAGTATGCAGTAGCAGTTGTCATTGCCTCTTGCATGATTGCCGGGTGGTTAGGACACTTCTGCAGGAACCAGGACATGGGAGATCTGGTTCCTCCTGAGTTTGCAGAGTTGTTCATCCAGGCCACCCACTTGGTTTTCAGGTCCTGAGAGGCTGAGCTGCTTGTGCATTTTACCATATGACAATGAATGAAAAACAACTTCTGAGTGGAAGTACATATGGTTGGGTGCAGCACCTGTGTGAGGTGGCTCTGCCAATTCTACATCAAACCCGGCTCATGCCCCTCTCACCAGTTTTTCCTAAAATCTTCATGCCCCTAGTTATTGAGCCAGGTCAAGAAGGATAACAAGATCCAGGAGAGGTATTTGTAAGATATTGAATGATTCAAGGTTCTGAAAGCCAACACACAGAACTTTTGTAAGAAAGGGCTGAATTGCTCAAGTGGGGCCCTAATATTTTGTCTGTGAGTTTCTAGCTTAAATTACACTCTAATGGGTCTTGACTGTAATGCACTACTTCTGACTGACTTCTCACTCAAGTTATCCAAAGCAGGTGGTTTGCTTCAACTCAGCTCTCAATGAGAGTGCCATCGCTCTCCGAACCCCACTGCTCTTACCACTACAAATTGCAGTCTCCATCAGGACATCAACAATTTATCTGTCACAGAAAACTGGCATTTTACTGCTAAAGGCAGGCTTGTCAGATCAGCCCTGAAAACCTGTCCTGCTGCCTCCCATGCTGCACCTGTTCTGTGGGTAATGAGAGGACTTCAGGCACCGAGACTGTCAGACTGTCACCTTTGACAAGCTCTAAATCCTAGGGCAAGCAGGGGGAATTGTCTTTTTTTTTCACTTTTTTTTTTAAAAAACAAACACTTATGGCTACAATTGGCTGCCTAGCCCCAGTGACAGTACATTGTCATTATTTATAACCCAGCTTTCTGCTCCTTGGAGGTGACACAGACTGCCTGGGATGCACCTGTATATGTCCTGGATGTTTTGCCGACTTGCTCTCAGCATTAAAATCCCATGTCTCAGCCAATGCAACAGCTTTTGCTACAGCAATGATAAATGTCACCTTGGGCTGTTAACGTGCAGCCAGAACATCACCAGAAGGATTTTCTCCCTAAACTCATGACTTTGCCATCTCACCCCATCTGCATATCTTTTCAGAGGTTCTGCTGTGTCAGGCAAAAGCCGTGTTGTGCCTTCCGCCTCTGCAGCCCCCTCTTCCTCCTCCCTCTCTCAGCACAGGCAGGTCCTGGGGAGATGCTTGGCCTGCTACCTCTCATGCATCTCAACATTTTCATATTGTTTCTTTAAGATCTCTTCTCCATGGATATTAAAATTGCAGTCTGCGAGGGGAGGGACCGTCTCTTTGTTCTGTGTTTGTGTAGCACACAGTCACACAGAAATGCCTCCTGTTTCTAGCTGCTTTGGTAATACAAATTAAACAAGAGTAGTGACATGGCTACCTAATTACCCTGTTTTCTTCCCTGTGTTGGCAGCAATTTCAATCAGTTAAATTTTGTAATGACAGAGTTAAGAGTGGGCACCATACCAAGTCTCTCCTTTTGCCCTCTGATGGCTGAGAGTTTCTGGGCATGGGTCTTTAAAGAGCTAATGATACTGTGAAAAGTCAAAAGCCAGAGTCATCTGCTCCTTCTCTAGATTCTTAGAGTGACCTGCGGATGTTTCTCTTCCCCTTCTTTGATTTATTTTCCCCTGCTCAATGCCAGTCTCATTTTCCTGCTCCAGTCCTCTGAAAGGAGGCTCTGGGGCTCTCCCCCTTTGCTCTCCCACTGGGGTAGGCAGCTCCTGCTGGTGCCACCAGCCATGTCCCAGGCAAAGGCCACTCATGTGTTGCAGTCCTAGCACCAGCTGCGCTGACACGCTACAGCTATTAGATGTTCTGCCACATTACGCTTTTAAAAATGTGCAACTTCTGCTTTGATCTTGGCAGCCTGAGACAGTGATTTAAATGCCTCCTACCTCCTTTCCTGAGTGAATGCTTCAGCATCACTGCTAAGAAGCACAGCTGGCTGACAGCTCTTTGGGAATCAGCCTCCTGAAACAAGTCCCAGGGAGAGGGAAATATGGCATGGTGCCCTGCTTGCTTTGCAGATCTGAAATACACAGGGACTCAAATGACTAATTCTTCAAAGTTTTTCTTTTTTAAATGAGCAGCTTTCTAAATATGGTAGGAGCCCTTGGTGCTGGTTCTTACCCAAATGGGTACTTTCCACCTAGGATCAGCTCTCCTGGGCCATCTTTTTTTTTTTTTTTTTTTGTGGTAGACATTTGGTTTCGGGCAAAGCCTGACCACACTCGCTGCATAACGCCACCGGTGCAGGGTGCCTGCAAGGTTCCCTGGGGCAGCCCTCCTTAATGGGCTTCAAGAACTCTCTGCAGAAACTCAACAGCTCCCCAGATGAGAAGCGTGCGCCAGTACTGCACCAAGCAGCTAATCATCAATAGTCATCTATAATTCAGCTCAAAGCTTTCTTGTAAACCAGATTGCCTTTTCAAAGGCACATTTAACCGTATATTTTATTGCTCCTAGCTGAAACTTAAGAAAAAGAGTCCATGAATCAGCAAACTAATTGCTTTTTGTATTAGCTGGCAATGTTTAGTATGAGTGCATAACTAAGTAAATATTGAGATTAGTGCTCTCAGGAGCATGAACTTTCTGCAGATGTTTTGGCTAGAACTTGAACACGAGCTGATGGCATGCAAGGGATATCAAAGAGAAAGCATATTTAATACAGAGTAGACTGCACTTAAGGAGTTATTTTAAGTAAGAAACAAGAGCAAAAGGGGCTGAGTAGTCACAAAAATAAATAAACAAAATTTTTTCTTTTTATTTCACCCGATGAAATTTGTAAGAATTTGTGATATTAAGATATAATGTCAATTGGAACTGATCTCTCAAATATCTTTGATGACAAGACCCCTGTTCCTACAGAGCTTTGTTTATCTGATGTAGACTGTTATCCTTTTTAAACAAAAGTTGCTCATACCTTATGAATATAGCACAATCTGTTGTTTCTGATGAGATTTGCAGAGTGATGTCAAAATCACTACGAAATTGATATGGAAGCTGATGCACAGTGGTAGGCATCAGCAATACTGAGTAGCTGTATGGGCAGCTTCTTCCATAGACTCAGAATATAAAGGCACAAAACAGCATCCTTGAACCTTCAGCTGGGAATTCGGCCTGCAAAGGAAAACACCCCTTTGTACTGACTGATAATGAAAATTAACTGTGGTCTTGGCCCATTGGCTTCCTCGTGGCATGGCACAATGCTCATAGCTTAATCTAATAAAACCAGACACACCAAGTGTGATTTGCATTTTCTAATGCAATGAGCTTTGCCTAGGGGAACCCAGATTCAGATACTAGCTTTTCAGTTTCAAGTAAAATTTAGGTTCTCAGAAATGCAGGAATTGCCACAGAGAATTGGACCAAAAACCTGTTTCATCCATTGTCTTGTCCCTGACAATGGCCAGCAAGCAATGCATCCCTGGGAGGCGTAAGTGCGTCATAATGTCTCTTACTAAGTCAGCAGGAACCCTTTTTTGCACAAGCAGTCATTTAGTGCCTGACGAGGCTTGCTAGATACCTTTTACAAGAAGCCTTCTCTGAATTGCAGCAATTTACCTGACTAGATTTTTCATTATGTAGCTAACTTTGCCATTCATATGTGTGCAGCATACATTTTAAAAGCTGCATATTTTACAGCTAGAGCTCATAATTTGACAAGGCTTATAGCTTGGTCAAATGAAACCAATTCTCTGCACAACAAGCATAGATGCTTCTTTTCAGCAAATGCTGTTTCCTTGCCAAATTCCACTTACAGCCCCAAGCATTTTCACTCATCTCATATCATTTCATATACAGCTGCTTAAAACATGGGGCCTTTTTGAATCTCCCCAAACTCAAAAATGCCTCAGCAATTTTTCCTGTCTCTCTCTCTCCACCCCCTTAGGGCAGAAAAGAAATATTTGACTCATTTTTGCTTTTTACCTATCTGATTCTGTAAAACAACACTTGTATAAGCCTGTAGTAATGCTCCACTGGGTCCTCAAAGGGGGTTTCCAGAGATGGAAGCATTTGAAAATTATCAGTAACGAAAAAACAAGGATGAAAAGAAAAGTCTTTGGCAACTTTAACAAAAGGGGTTAACACTTCTCTTCTAATTTTTGAAAGGACCCATATTGGAAGCTGGACAAGTAAATGCTGGAGTGTGATCTGTTGTGGTTGGTTTCTATCCCTTAATGAAGATAAATCAATGCACCTTTTGTGAAAGATGACTACTTACCCTGGGAGATTCAGCTGTTATTGTGCGCAGTTAGTCTATGACTAATTCTTGCTATCGCAAGCTTGATTTGCTCAAAATAAAGGTGTGTGTTGAAAGCCAAGAAAATTAGACTTACATTTGTTATGATGTTGAATTAAATTGACTGACAAAACTATGAAAGCTTTGAATTGAAGACTGTAGGGAAGTATTATCTTAATGTGCATAAATCTTATTGTAAATCTTCATTGCATTAGACTATTTTTTGAAGATCAGAAAAATAAGTGATCCGTGGCACATTACATACCAAAATGATTTTGTTTAATTCTTAGTGAGAGAGCTATACTATAGACAGATCAAGATAGTGCTTTCTGTGCCATAGCCTTCTAGACTTTATTTAGGCCATAATTAAGCATGGCGGCTATTCATTATTTTTAAGGCAGAACAGTATGCCAGGGAGTGCAGTCTTCATTTGAGTAAAATTTCCAGTCACTTCAACCTGAGATTACTTAAATGAAATTTGTCAAATGGAGCATTTGGGCAAATCAATCTACCAACTATAAGAACATTAGAAAGCATATGAAAAGTAAGTATGTGAGTCATATAGCATAAGAACTACTATTCTTAACTGCTTAATAGCTTTTTACCACCAAGCAGATATTCTGCTATACAGCCAGGTGTGGAGGAACACTCTGATTGTGCTGATTAGAATGCAAAATACTTATATTAAGGCTGATTTCTACTGAAAAATATTCCTCTATAATGGCAAGAAATTAAGACTTACAGCTATTTGTACAGCCCCTTGTTAGTCAGTTTAAGAGACATTCCAGGAACAGAATAAGACTGGAGTTTGAGTTTCTCTTCATTACTGAACACAGGCCTTTTGGGCAATGATTAAGGTTTATCAGCAAAACAGGGAAGATAAATTTATGGAATCATGTCCTGCTTCAGGTTCCTGTGACTGTGGATTCAGTTAGCTAATTTACTTTATTAACAAAAGCAGTTTAAAATTTCACTTTTGATTTAAATTGTAATCCAATTTAATATTCCCAGTTTGTCTGGGAGCTGAACAATGGCAGGCAATGAAGGAGATTATGAGTTGTATAGGCTTTTCTAATGATCATTGCCAATGATTGTTTTTCAAACATTATTAAAAGAAGGCAAGAAACATAAATTTGCTACATTATAAACAAAGACAGATGAACTGGTAAATTCTATCTTTCTCCTGAAGGTCTATATCAGTCTGAGAAGCTTGTGTAGCACAGTACCACAGATGGAAGATAAAACTCAAAGTGTACCTCCTCCAAAGGGAGAGGATTCTGGCTGGTCCAAGTCTTGTGGCCATGAAGCCTCTGAGCCATCATGGTTTATAATGACTGTGGGTCTGAGCCATTGTCTCTATATCTTTCTTGCTGCATAATTCAAATTAATTTAACTTGCGTGGCCAGGTACATAGATTGAATAAACACCTCTTTGCTTTAAAATACTGAGCATTGTAACTTCTACTGGGTTTGCGTAACAAGGTTTAGGTAGCAGGGGGCTACAGGGGTGGCTCCTGTGAGAAGCTTCCCTCATTTCCGATAGAGCTAATTCCAGATGGCTCCAAGATGGACTCACTCCTGGCCAAGGCTGAGCCCATCAGCAATGGTGGTAGCACCTCTGTGATAACATATTTAAGAAGGGGGAAAAATATCTGTGCAATGGCAACTGCAGCCAGAGAGAGGAGTGAGAATACATGAAACAACTCTGCAGACACCAGGTCAGTGAAGAAGGATGGGGAGAAGGTGCTCCTGGCACTGGAGCAGAGATTCCCCTGCAGCCCATGGTGAAGACCCTGGTGAGGCAGGTTGTGTCCCTGCAGCCCATGGAGGTTAACGGTGGAGCAGATATACACCTGCAGCCCATGGAGGACCCCACACCGGAGCAGGTGGATGCCTGAAGGAGGCTGTGACCCCATGGGACGCCTGCGCTGGAGCAGGCTCCTGGCAGCACCTGTGACCCATGGAAAGAGGAACCCACACTGGAGCAGGTTTGCTGGCAGGAATTGTGACCCCATGCGGCACCCATGCTGCAGCAGTCTGTTCCTGAAGGACTGCACCCTGTGGAAGGGACCCACACTGGAGCAGTTCATGAAGAACTGCAGCCCGTGGGAAGGACTCATGTTGGAAAAACTTGTGGAGCACTGTCTCCTGTGGGAGGGACCCCATGCTGGAGCAGGGGAAGAGTGTGAGGAGTCCTCCCCCTGAGGAGGAAGGAGCAGCAGAAACAACAGCTTATGAACTGACCACAACCCCCATTCCCCATCCCCCTGCACTGCTGGAGGGGAGAAGGTAGAGAAACTTGTGAGTAAAGTTAAGCCCAGGAAGAAAGGAGGACTGAGAGGAAGGTGTTTTAAGATTTAGTTTTTATTTTCTCATTATCCTACTCTGATTTTGATGGATAATAAATTAAAATAATTTCCCCAAGTTGAGTCTGTTTTGCCTGTGATGGTAATTGCTGAGTGATCTCTCCCTTATCTCGACCCACGAGCTTTTCATAGTGTTTTTCTCTTCCTTGTCCAGCTGAGGAGGGGAGTGATAGAGCAGCTTTGGTGGGCACCTGGTGTCCAATCAGGGTCAACCCACCACACCCTAGGAAATAAAACAGGACACCATTGTCCTAGAGAAAGAAATGGTTCTTCCCCTTGCACAAGATTTTTCTAATCAAAACACCTCATCTAAAAGAAATATATGCTGACATCTTGTTCATAGTGGAAGCTGCCTGAGAAGTTGTCTCAAGAATGGAAAAGATAGGGACTGTCCAACTGGTACAAAAAGGAAATGCCTATGTGTAAGAAAGTTATTGCACGTGTCCTGCTTTCCAGTCCCAGTTCAAAAAACTGCTCCACCCACCACAACAACCTTGCTAAGACAGAAGCAGGATGAAGAGCAAGCAGAAGTTTGCTACCACTGAAGTTGCTTTGAAGATGCTGAGGAATCTTGAAGCTGAAAATCAGGCAGTGTGAGGTACAAAGTGTGTTCTTTATAGCAGACTTTATGGTCAAGTATGACTATCTAGTCAGAGAATGAAGCCAGCAGGGACCTTCGATCAGAGAAGATGGATGTGCATTGAGAAAAGCCTTGCAATCAAATGTCAGTAAGTCGTATACGACCCTCACCACTGTGTTGCATATCCAGCATCACAAATGAAACTAACTGTTCCCAAAAGACCACACACCTTCGTTCCTTTTTCTTTATTAATAAAAGTACCTTATCTCTACTGGGTTGCTAATCTCAGCAAATTCTCTGCAAGCAGCTATCAAAAGATCATCTGAATGTCGGCATCAAACAGGAGGATACAGAGGCATTGAAGAGATGTAACTCTCAGCATCTTCCACCCCCATCATGAGTAAATGGGGGAAATGATAACTTATGCTGGGAAAAGCCATTGATGCTCTTTTTAAAAACAGGATGAATGAAAGCCAGGACTGGCCTAGCTAATAAAAAGCAAAAGTATATCAAGCTTCTATGGGTTTGCCTTTTACCTTGTTTTTTATTTCATTGAACATATGTGCTCTTTAATTGCCTAGTGTTGATACGAACATATACGTTCCTTATTTGACTATAAACATAGAATTAGTGAAGTTTAAAGAAAAACCCACATTTTTGAACAATTTGTCAGAATCTGGATCACTTTCTTGATCCAATTTATAGCATAAACATACATATACCTGAGATCTGAGTGAGGTTCAGAAGGGGGGCCTGGCTTGCCTCCAGAGGACAGATGTGTAACTGAGTTTGAAAGGAGGTAGGAACTTCTTTAGTCAGCTTTATCACCAGAAAAATCATAGCATCCAACCACTCCTTAGTGTTAAAGCTTATAGTTAATGTGATTAGACTGCCTTAACCTCCAAGTGAACTTGTCACCAGAACAGAATAAATACAAAAAAAAAGCAATGCAGAAAAATAATGGAGTTACTTTTGTTTAAACTGCTGTTCTATTCCCAGGAAGGAATCAAGAAATGGATGTGTATTAATAACTATGCTGGAAGAACTGAATAAAAGAGAACCTGCCTTTTTAATTATAAAGTGTTTTTACCGATCATGGTTTTCTGTTAGTCACAGGTAAATTTGGTTGTGCCTTGTCAGCAGCCAGACAAATGAATGCAGCCTGTTCTTCTGTTCAAAGAGGTGACTTGACATTCTTGATCATTTGGCATCAGTCAGGCTGGCGAAATGGGAACTAAATTTATTTTTGATACCAAGTTTGTTGAGCCATGAAAAAGTGTCAGAAAGATATTTTAACCTCAGTTTCAATGTGATTTGGAGAAACTGAATAGTCTTTTTTGGAGACAAGTGTGTACTGTAAATGTACTGTTAACACATGTCTTACAACTAGGATAACGCTGCAGATAATTAAGTTGAAAAGTCACTTATTTTACATGCTAATTGATAACACTTTCTTCACGATTGACTTTATCCTGTGCTGCTGAGGTTAAGAGGAAAGCCCAGTTGCAATATTATGGCTCCAGTTCACACTGCACCTTTGGTACCCCTCAATGAACTTTAATTGCAGTTTTCAAATGTGTCTTCCCCTTACACAGTAAATGCACTTTGTGTTGCTGTACAGTTAACTCAATATTCCCACAGCATTCTCCTGGCGAAACTGGCTGCTTGTGGCTTGGATGGGAACCCGCTTTGCTGGGTAAAAAACTGGCTGAATGGCCGGGCCCAGAGAGTCGTGGTGAATGGAGCTAAATCCAGTTGGCGGCCGGTCACGAGTGGTGTCCCCCAGGGCTCGGTTTTGGGGCCACTCCTGTTTAACATCTTTATTGATGATCTAGACGAGGGGATCGAGTGCACCCTCAGTAAATTTGCAGACGACACTCAGAGAAGCCACATAGATGTGATCTGTCAAAAGTCACAGATGGGCAGGGGGAACTATTTCCCTAAATTGGGCATCTGTCATGAATATAAATCTTCGATAATTAAGGTGAGAGTAAGCTTAGCCTTGCAAACTATAGCTTTACAGTATAGATGTCTGGACCTGAACTAATCACCTGAGACTCCTTTTTTCATGGAGAAAAATAAAGACGTTCAGGGCACTGCTCATCTGACCCATTTTAGATGTCTAAATGAAGCTGAGAATTGCACCCTCAATGTATCCCTGTCCATGGATAATAAAGGATTTTAGGATGACTAGCTTAGATATTCATTTGATATGATGAATTCCTTCTTAGTCTCTTAAAATTAATGCCTACCTCCTCTGTATAAGCAGTGGAGAGTGGAAGATGCCTTCAAATGATTAGAGAGAGAATACCATCCACCTAGATAAGTTGACATTGATTATGTGACAACCTGAGGCATTTACCTCAGATGCACTGTCCAACTACTTCCCTAAATTTTAGGAACCAGCTTGACCTCTAAGCTAGGCAGACTAGATCTTACCACTAGCTTCAGCAATTCTCCTTAGAAAAGAAGTTGTCGGTTTTTCTCTCCCTCAGGAAAAGTGTAAGTAAAGGATGGTTCAGCTGCTGGGCTCTCAGGTTACCCAGCTAGTCTTACCTGAAGACAACTGTTATTCAAAATCTTACAAAGTATTTGCTAGAGATTATGAAGGTTAAGAACGAGAAGTGAATGAAACAATGAAGACTACAAGAGAGAGACAAAGCTTATGTAAAACAATAAATATTTATTTTAATTTATTTCCAGAAAAGCCTATTTATGTTTGGAAGCCAATATTGGATAAATTCCCAGCAAATGCATAGCAGCTTCCCAAAAAACCTCTATCACTATTAACTATTTCTGGCAGAAAATATGACTATAACAAACATTGTAGCTTTTCTGTACAAAAATTAAGCCAAGTATTGCAGTACTTTCGTAGCAAGTTATTCTTACTTGCCCAGTCAAAGGGGTAGATTCATCTCACCCAGCTTCAACCCTCTAAACATTAGTTATCTATGTTTCCTGCAAATACAGGAAAGAAATAGAAAAATCCAAAATTACATTCATTCTGGCTATGGGAGGTTGAAGTTTCATAATTGTCTTTTAACAGTCCATGGCTGTTGCGTTATTGTAATCCTGCCTAACCCACTACTGTCAGCCCCAGCCAGGTCTCTAGTGTTGGTAACACTGATCACGAGTTGAGTCAAATCAGTTTGGTGAACACTAGATGTTTTTCTTTTGTAGGAGCAAAAGAAAAGAACAGAAGGTTACCTCAGTGACTGTTGTCAGATTCCTAAACCCATCACAGGGAAGGCAGCACAGATGCTCAGCTGGGGACAGGAGGTAGCTTGGGGCCAGTCATTTCAACAGCATGACATCTCATACAGACTTAGGTTGACTGTGATGCTGCACTCTCAAACCACTGTCCAAAGAGGTGATGAGTTGCCTTCTTCAGAGCCCCTTTCCCTCTATTGACTCCAAAAGGAGTTTAGATTTATGCTTTTAACCCATAGATGGCTCAGATTAGTTGAAGAAATTGCATCCAGACTTAATGAGAATGAGGATACCATGAGAGAAATAACCAGTGTTCTCAGAATGTTTCACCAGGGAAGTTCTCCTTTCCACAGGGATGGATCAAATTAATTATCCAAAGAACATTTGTTAACCTGCTTTATAGATTTAGTGGTTTTTTTTCTTGTCCAGGATGGGAATGTGCAGTGTTTTGCTCACCAACAACATTCAAGGAGGGTATGCAGTGATACTCAGCTCTTCAGGTCAGCTGGGAATTCCCAGTCATCTGTCTAATGTTATACTCATGGATTGCACACACACTAAAATCTTGCCAGAAAAATCTGCCCATTCACTACCTCATTTCTTTTTTTCCTGTCTATACCCTGATTATATCCAAAATTTCCTTCAACCACCACTAGTTACAACTACAGAAGGTATTTTGTAGCTTTAGACTTGTGCATGCAAGCTGCAGAAATAATGTATTGCATTTCCATAAGCTTTAGCTAGCCTTCTGTCACAGAGGCAAATTAGATCTGTATTTAGGTCCTTCGTAAGAAATCTAACAATTACATAATAATACATGCACACAAAAAATTTCTGAAGCACCTTGCTCAAGCCTTTCACCTGAATTTTCACCTCAATTATGCCCCTTTCTCAACTCCACCAACTCAAATTGTTTATTTCTTGTTCACACTAGGGTAAGTTAAATCTAAAGGAAAAACGTGAAGCAGTTCATTTGTGGGGACAGAAGGTTTCTTGTGAGGATACTGCTCATCTACAGTTTTTGATCATTCATAGGCTAAATTACAATATCACAAACAACATATTGATTGACTGATAAATATGATTATCTTAAACTGTGAAAAAGGAAACCAAGGAAATGAATGAACAAAATTAGAAGACAAACCAGTTTGATTAGATTATAGGCACCAATGTTGAGCAGAGTATATGAGCCTTAAATAAAACATCTAAATCTCATCTTTAGACTGTGTTCCACAGGATCTTACATGGTGCTCATGTGGATCAAGCCTTTTGTGTGTGAACACAAAGCTGCTGAAATTTTGCCAAATCAGAGTTTTGCAGTATCTGTTGCCAGTCACACCCAGAACCTAGGTAGGGGGGAAAGGAAAGTAAGGGAGAAAATCTCCATTCATGTTTGGTTTGAGTTTTCTGCAAAAGATGTTTGTCTTTATAGAGACATTTGAACAGTAGTCGCATAGATGCTGGCACCAGATGAAATAGTAAAGCCCTGGAAAAAGAGACAATAAAATAAAGAATCTGCTTTCAATTTTCTCCTTCCAGATAAAAGAAAAGCAGACACAGTTCTAAAGTGGAATAGAAAAGAGTAAACACTTTCCTGTAAGGCTGCATATATAGGCCTGTATAATGCCTTTTATAACTTTAATGATTACTGGCTCTCTCCCACCATTTCTGAAGGTTGAGACATTAGTCATCAAATGAACAATTGCCACTAATAATTCATTTGGCTGCATTCCAAATAATTGTGAGTCATGGGACAGTTATGGTGCTTTATATATGAGAAGACATGGGAATATTTTCGTAGTTACTGACTGGTTCAAAAAATCCCTAAAGACACATTAAAACAAACAAACAAACAAACAAACCAAAACAAAACAAAACCCACCAAACCCAAACCCTACAGAGTAGGAATATACTCAATGAAAATATGCTGAAGAAAGGTCTTTTCCACACACGGGTCAATACCACTGTTTGCAATAAAGCATGAGCAGGTTTCAAAGAGGTATTAAATGAGAAATCTTCCAAAGTACATGGTATCTCTGGCCAATAGTTTCAAATTTGACTAGCTATGATCAGACTTCTGAAATCTGTGCCAGCCACTCAGTTCTGAAACTTTCACTTTTAGTCTACATATAGATTCAGAGATTAACATTTGGGCTGAAATCAATGTGAGAAACAAAAAACGGACTACAAAATTAAATAAATTTATGGCATACTAGGATGCAACATAAACCATTTCATATGAAGATTCAAGTAAAACATGATCTGGGTCTACACTGTTTCTACAGTCAGGCCCTTCCTAACATAGAAAATGATTCATAAATGTATTTAAAAAATGGTCAAAGTCCCCAAGAACTCAAATACTATTCACATAGGGTCTAATCCTAAGCATTCTTATGTCAGTGGGAGACCTGCTTCTCTAAACAGGAATTGTTATATTATCACAGTTAAGCTATTTCTAACTCTTGTGAGATTGTATACCTATGGAGTCTTTTTCACTAGTTGCCTAGGCTTAGGCAGCTAAGTACCTAAACTTTAAAAAATCTAAGTGGGTAAAATGAACTTGAATCAAGACAATGGTCTTACCAACAGTTTAAGTAGCAAAACCAATGTATTTTATTGATATATAAAGCTTATGTGCTACCTTTGGCTGAAGTAATAAGCCACTCACACAAGTTTGGGGGATTTTGACAGTTAATTTATAAGTGACAGCACAGAACAAGCAACTAAGAATTCAGGTCTCTCTGTGCCAAAAAGTAATTAGCTAGAACCTACATGAGTTAGCTAGCAGTTAAAGACAAGCTGAGCTGTTTTATATACCCTGTAGAACATCGTCCTTTCAACATTGTGCAAATGAGCTTTCTTTGCAGCCTTGCACAAGTCTATTGTAAACTAAGGCCAGATTCTGTCTCAGAGGAATTCAGTGAAATTGAGGGACAGAATTTGGCCTATACTTTTAATCACTTGCAAAATTAAAAAATGCCACCTCTTCCAGGCACAAATTTGTCATCTCCTTTTAAATTGAGCATCTACAATAAACCATAATGACACAGTAAATTATAATGAATATCACTAAAACCTAGCATTAATTAAACACAAATGTGAATTATCTTATAGCAGAAGTACAGAGGGGTTCAGATCTATGTAGCAAATGAATGTAGAAATTAATGCAAGTTCTACCATCCCCAGTAGTCTTTTAACAATGCATGGGTAGTTTGATAAAATGACAGGTCGATAAACTGTTACATTTTACTTCACAGCTGAATTGGTGCTTTAGGAAATCTCATAGCCTGTAATGTTCCTAGCACATAATAAAAAAAGTGAGATGATGATCTAAGTTTTACTTCAGCCTTTGACCTTTAAGGACGAACACTTTTGTAGCTCATATTCACCGTCACTGAATCTCTGGACTGCATCTAGGTCATTCTTGCCAATTAAAACATTGTGAACCCTAAGGGGCTTCACGAAGAAATGAAGAGTTATTTCCTTTTGAAGATCTATAAAGAGCACAAGTGAACAAGGTCTTCCAGTCTTTGAGTTGCAGAGGTAGGACTAGAAAATAGTTTTCTTCTAAATCTTCATTCTTTCTTTTCTCCCTGGATCTCGCTGCTTTAGTATAATGGAAAACCTGGGACAAACTTCTGAGCTGCAACTCCTAGCACAGAGTGACTATTTTCACTGAATGTAACACTTTCAAATCAAAGTGAAAGAGCATGTGCAATTTCTACAGCAACATAGTTAGCAACTATAATCTTCAATCAGTATGAAATGGCAGTCAGTTGAAGCCATGCCAGTACAATAATGAAATAATTAGGTTATTGCACTTTCCAGTTTCTGACACAAAAACATTGAATAAAAGAAGAAAATTTGTTTCCATCAAATACACTGCTGCTAATTTCACTCTGAAGACATTCTGCAGTGTTTCAGCCTCAGAGCCATTCCCTCTGCTCTCCGACTCCCACAGCAGTGACAAATTGCCAGCCCTGTTTAACTGCAGCCTCATTTCAGTTTCTCATTTTCTCTAATCTCTCTCAGTGGAATAAAGAGTTGCCCAGCAATATTTCCTGAGACATTTCATTCATAGATTATAGACATGAAAAGAGAGATTGTGGTCAATTTTTAAAAATCCCACTTTCTGTAACTCTTTCCAACTTCATAAGAGAAGACAGTACATTTGCTTAAAAGCCACAGACTTCAAACCTGTGTATATAGAACTTGCCTTTGAAAAGCAGATCCAAACATTGGTGCCTACAGTTGGTTATAGGTCTAACTTTAGGCTGGCTTGCAAGTTTCAAAACCTTGGTGGAAATGCACAGAGATAAAATACATTTTTCCTTTTTTAACAGAGGTTTCTTCTCTTCATAGTTTTGTAAATTCTTACAGTTTGCAGCATAAAGCACTTTTAAGCACACCCAGGTAAAGTGGGATCTAGGTGATTTCCCATCAATTCTTGCATCCAGCAAGGAGACAAAATATCTTTTCTGCCATGATCACATATTTTACTTCTCTTTATCTCATATGTAACAAATGGTTTTGGGGTTACGGAAGGACATTTGGTAATCTATGAACTGCTGATATTCCATGATTGGCAAGCAGACAAAATTATCATTAAAATATCT
Organism: Strix aluco; assembly: GCF_031877795.1. Classification (NCBI taxonomy): domain Eukaryota; kingdom Metazoa; phylum Chordata; class Aves; order Strigiformes; family Strigidae; genus Strix; species Strix aluco. The sequence continues at coordinate 77,771,544 of NC_133932.1, forward strand.
CTGAAAAAAAGGCACTTGTTAGTTACTGGTTTATACAGAATGTACAGAAAGAGACCAGGATGAAATTTCTATACAGCTAGATAAACACGGTGCAATTCTCCAGCAGAGATGAGAGATTAATGCCTTAGGATATCGCCTCTCTTGCTGAACATTCTGATCTCTTTACTGTTAATGGAATTACATACACTTACTGAAATGCAAAACCACATCTCTATGCTGATGTGTAAACAAGGAAATAAAAAGTATGTTTATTACAGAAAGAGAGCTTGTACAGACAAAGCACAGGACTGACATTCCTAGGGTTGTTCTTACAACAGCTGTATTACATTGATGGACAATCAGTGTTGTCAGGCCCTTGAAAGAGGGACTGCATTCCTTATTAGCACTGACAGTCTAAAGGATGCCTACACTGTAATTGACAGCTGGATTAGGACTTTATTTTACAAATAACAGGGGACATTTGTACATAGCTATGGTGTCAGCTCCCACAAAGTCATTAAAAATTTGAATATATTTGGTATTTTTCTGAAGTGTCCAGCCTTATGTATGTATAAAGGAATCAGAAATCAATGAGAATATCACCTTTCATTTGAAAAACACAAGATATTTTAACTTCTTGTAGTGGAAGTTTTGCTGATTTAAGGTGTTTTGGTTTGAATAGTAGCTCACTTGTTTGTTTGTTTTTAAATCACCAGCTAGGCTAAGGATTTATATATAGCCTGGCACTGATATACTGCTAAAGAGATCAAGAGTGGGATTCAACTCACTGATTAAATGTAAGTGTCTCCTTATAGGAAACCAACTGAACGCATGTGAACTCCTGTTCCAGTCAATGGAGATCTTGTTAATACTGCAAAGGAGCCAAGAGATATATTCAGCTGATGAAAAGCAAACGGAATCACTCTTTAAACCGCAGTGGCAGTGTTGATTAGGGAATAAATTTTGCCTAAGTAAAGGCAGTCAGTGTATTTGAGATGCCATATGACAACCTGCCTGGCCTTCCAGCATGCGGGTCAACCCCAAAGCCCTGCATTGTTTCTGTTAACCCCATAGAATCATAGAATGGTTTGGGTTGGAAGGGATCTTCAAAGATCATCTAGTCCAACCTTTCTGTCATGGGCAGGGACATCTTTCACTAGATCAGGTTGCTCAAAACCCTGTCCAACCTGACTGTGAGCAATTCCAATGATGGGGCATACACAACTTCCCCAAGCAACCCATTCCACTGTCTCACCACTCTCACCATAAAGAATTTATTCCTTGTGTCCAATCTGAATCAACCTGTTTTCTGTTTAAAACCATTGCCCCTTGTCCTGTCACTACGGGTTTTCTTAGTGACAGTCTGTCTTCATCTTCCTTATAAACCTGCTTTATATTTTGAAGGCCACAATAAGGTCTCCCTGGAGCCTTCTCTTCTCTAGGCTGAACAACCCTAACTGTCTCAGCCTGTCCTCATAGGAGAGGTGTTCCAGCCCTCTGACCATTTTTGTGCCCCTCCTCTGGACCCACTCTAACAGGTCCATGTCTTTCTTGTGCTGCGGACCCCAGAGCTGAACACAGTACTCCAGATGGGGTCTCACAAGGGTAGAGCGGAGAGGCAGAAACACCTTCCTCGACCTGCCAGCCACTCTTCTTTTTCTGCATCCCAGGCTACAATTGTCTTTCTGTGCTGCAAGCGCACATTGCAGGGTCATGTCAATTTTTTGTCTACCAGTATCCTGAAGTCCTTCTCTGCAGGACTGCTCTCAATCCATTCATCTATATTGATACTGAGGATTACCCTGACCCATGTGTAGGGTCTTGCACATGGCCTTGTTGAACCTTATGCAAATGTCTTGCAGCCTAGGGCATCTCCAAAACTGCCCTTCTGCAGGCAGCTGAATCCAGCCCCTTGCCTGCAATTGAGCTTCAGAAAGTAGGTATCTGAAAGTTGGTTTCTAAATGTTGGTGACCCATCTGGCACTGGTGTTTCAGTGGTCCTTTTGGTCACTGGAGAGCAATATTGACCAACATGAGTGTTAGAGACACAGCTCATCTAGATTTTTAAGAGTGAAAACCTAAATATAAGTGTCTTAAACTGTGGGTGAATCTCATCCCCTGGATGCCACTCTTTCCCCAAAACAGTCTACTCCAATTCATGCTCAGCAGTTCCCTCAGCCCTCCCTAGGAGAGAAGCAGATACCGAGTCCTCAGCAGCCCTTTCCTCCATCAGAAGAATGCAGCTGTAGGAAGAGGACAGTGCTATGACCAAGAGATGTGACAGAGGACACCAGACGCGATCGCTGAAGGGAAGGGCCCTCCCATGTAAAAAGCAAAAAGCATGAGACTCACACCCAGGATGGTAGAGCAGATGAGATGGCAATAAAGGCAGCACACAGCACACACACTATGTGCTTGGAAAAAGTTCTTCAGACCTAGTAGCTGGTGTTGGCAGATATGGTTATTTTATATAAGAAACACTGTAAATTCCAAAATCAGCGCTGACCACTTTCTCCCTTGGGGCTGGGGAGCAGGGTGCTGTGGGCACCTCAGGAACAGGTGTTGCAGGCAGTGCCAGGGCCAATAACAGGGCATCCAACAGCCCCTGACACTTTTGGGGACCAACAAGCTGGGGCTGCAGCCCAGCCAGAGGCAACACAGAGATAGGAGTGAGCATAGGCACTCCTGCAGCATCGCTGGAGCTGGGATGGGACATGGCTGAGCTGAAATTGGGCCCAGAGTCCTGAGTGGCTACTCCCAGGTGAGGCTCATTGAGGACAGTAAGACCTGGTGGTGGTCTCAAGGCCATGCACCATATCTCAGAGGAAATCTTGAATAATGCTAAAAGTTTCCTTACTGAATCCCTATAGTGTCCTAGATCTACTGGTAAGCTGAGTACAAGCAAGCTAAGACACACACTAAAAATAACTCCATGAAATGTGTATGTAGTCATGTACATTTTCCCACCGGCATGTCTAACATCAACTTCCCACTCTTGCTACAGCCGAAGACTCAGCTAGAAATGAAGTTCAGATGGTCCACTTGGAAATGACACTGCCTCCTAAAGGCTGAATCATGCAAGCATTTTAGGGCACAGAGGCATTTTGCTTTTCCCCTTCCAGCTCTAGAGGTGTCGACTACCTCTTGTCAGAAACCATTACCCAATCTGACAGTGGAACAATGCCTTAAACCTTCTCAGGCAAACTCAGACTGATTGTCTCAGTTTAAATCTTTGGTTGAAGATTACCTGACTGATTTTGCCTATAGCAAATTAGGAAGCACATGCATGTGTCACTATGCAGGTCTATAGGCCCGAACCTTGCTCTTGCTACCATAAATGCCTGCCTTAGTTGTTTAATTTCAGATGCTGAAATAAGCCTGCCAAATAGTTATATGTGTATATATATATATAATGGAAGTGTCTGCTTTTGTCTGTTAGAATGTGAAATAAGGCACTGAATAATAAGGGGTTTCCCTGTTATTTCTGTTGCATATTTAGATTGACACTGTTTATGCTAATTTTTAATTAAAAGATGGTATTTATTTTATTTCTGTATTCTCAGTTATTTTCTATGCACCTTAGTAAAGTTATGAATCAAGTTAAATGGGGAGAAGGTTCTTGAGGCTGCAGGGGATGGCAGAGAAGAGGGGCACAGACAGCAGAGAGCTGGGGGCCTGTAACTCCTCCAGAAAGCCTGAGGGTCTTTGGTGAGATCCAGAAAGCCAGTGGCCAGGCCTGAAAGAGGATAGGAAGAATTTGCCAGGAGGCAGAAGGGACTGGGAAAGCTGTAGCTCATTCAAGTTTCCACACATACATTTAACAGCCTCCAAAACCAAGGGTGTAGATCAGCAAGTCCATAGCTAGAGAGGACTAGTGCATCCATCCAGCCATGAAAGAAGGGCTCATAACTGAAGATGTATAAGCTAAAATCTTAGGAGTTGTTCAAACCCAACCAAGAAGATGCTTACCAAAAAAAAAAAAAAAAAAGACACCCCAGAATCCCTGATCACCAGAGAAAGGCCAAAGGAGCTGTTTGCAGATAGTAAGGTGATCATTTGGATGATTTTGATATTGATTGCTCAGACCTTGTGTACTTCCATTAAATGAATCTCAGCTTTGACAGACATGCAGTTTGGGCTCCCCTGAAGCCAAAGTGGTAAATCTGAACTTGTAATTAGGTATAACATGTCTAGCAAGTCAGTAACCTCCAGCAGGATGGGATAATATGCATCCAGGGGTTGTATCTTCTTCCACTGGTTGAGCTGTATCTGGAAACTGACATTTACTTAGGCACCAGGTTCAGCCAAAAAAAAAGCACCTCTGCCAAAGAGGATCCATGGAGTTTTTAAGATGGTATAATTATACCAGTTTACATTCACCGGTCGTAGCAGTGTGATCTGTACACAGTGGTAAAGGGGAGGGCTTATGGAGGTCATCTGCAGCCTTCTACATTCTGCAGAAAAGACAGCTGTTACAATAGACCAAAAACCCTTCATTCTCACTATCTCTTCATTTTCTTTCTGTAACTTTTTCAAACTCTACTTTTGATGAATATGAACCTGTTATAGATGTTCAATTTTAGACAGAAAGGAAAATCATAGTTTGCTCACTGCCACACACTGCTCAGAGTGCAGGTCAGAACTACAAATGAAAGTGTTGTTGGCTTTCCTTCAGGTGCGTTGTTACAGCTAGATTGTACTACATCTGCCTCAATATTTCGCAGCAGGAGACACTGCTACTACTCCCTCACTTTCATGAATTTTCAATCTGTCCACGAAGCTAATGAAAAAAAGTGTTGTGCTCAGTCTTTTTTTTCTTAAAAGATATTGGCAATGACTCAACTTTTTAAAAAAGTTATGGTTGATTCATTGCTATCACTCTTGTTTTTCAGCTCCGCAGTTTTCCTCCTGACATGAAGCTGCATAATGACTTTGTGGTCCATAAAGTTATCTCAACAAAAACCTGCTGCAACACTTACCTAATTAAGCTCTAGATGGGTCCTCCAACATTAATCCTTACCATGTAGGTTATATCAGCTGAAATCTTGACCACTGCCAGGTGGTTTCTGTATTTTTGGTCTCCCAGGTAGAATTCTCAAATAATTTCCAAGCTGCACCTAAAGAGACCATAGCTTGCCTGTTGTTAAGTGACAGTGAGCCTATTTTGATGACTGTTAGGACTAATTGAGAGGCACATCACTTTTATAGATAATAGGGCCATGGGGACTACTAGATCACATCTTCTCAAGTTACATATATATCACAGGCTGTTGAGTTTCACAGTGTTACCTTTGCATTCAGCCCAGTCAATATTTTTGAGCTGATCAAGGCTATGTTCCTAGCCCCCTTCAATGAGAGCAATGCCCTCCCAAGCTTGAGAGAAACAGCTTTCCTATTTTAGGGCTCCAAGAGAAAGAGCAATGACCCTTGGATGCTTACCAGGACATACACGTATCAGTCACATGTATCACTGTGACATCAGTAAATCCATGGCAGTCTTTGCTGTTGTGGAGGCCATCCATCAATTAGGCTGCTGGTCACACGTACATTGTTGTGTAATTTAGGAGGAGATCCACTGCCCTGGACTCATCAACAAAGCCAATGTCCTGACCGAGGTTTCTCTAGGACAGTTTTTGGATGATATAAACAAAGTGATCTAATTTAAGCATTCTCAAGGGACTGGACAACATTGTGAGCATTTATTGCACACTGGACACAGCAGAAGTGTACATAATCTTCTCAGTTTTGGAATGCCATCCTCAGCCTCCTGGGTCTGGTCATCTTCCTCTCTCTGCCCAGTTACATAAAATGTTACAGAAGCATATATTTGCTTTATTAGCATCATTATCTTGTTACTCCAGTGTATTGCAACTATACTAAGCAGCAGAGCACAAGGAAATAGCTCATCTCTGTCCTCCCCTCCTGATGAATATTAATGCTGTTCAGCACCACTGGTGGGAAGGGAGGTAACTCTATTCAGGGGGATTTGAGGAGAACTGGATGCTTTTGCAGCCCATCACCTTTTCTAACAGTAGTTTTTCAAAGTCTTGGTGGCTATGACTCAGTGGAAGAAGTGGTTGTGTGTGACACAAGGCCCACTGGTATTGCCAGATCCACCACCCTCAAGTAACAATCATGAGCAATATATGTGTCTCCACCTGAACTCAAGATTCTGGACTGACTTTCTCATTTCTGGATCCTTTCCTTTTAAGTTGTTTTCTCTACCATCCATATTCACCCTGGAAGCTCAACCAGGTGGTGGAACAGCTTCCTCTGCTCAGGGTACTTTCTGTGCTCCTCCCAGTGGGAAAGAAGCTGTATTTCCCAATACAGCCTGCAAGAGAAGGTCGTCACACATCATCCCTCATGCATGTTTAAGCTTATGAGAGAAAATTTCCTCTTGTATTCCTGGATATTCTCACATGGCTGTCACTCTGCTCCCACCAGAGCTCTTTGCCCCATGGATATATATAGAGGGCAGGTCCCAAAAAATTTCAGCTTTTAACCTTAACGCTGCTCCCTCAGACACTCCTGGGGTAGTACAAGGTAGTACCCTGGAGTTACAGTAGTCCTTGACACTTTTTTGGAGATTCTTGGACCCCACCACATATGTCACACTCACTGGTTTATTTCTGTTATCTCCCTGAGATGTCAACAAAGGTCTGTCAACTGCCTTCTTTCTTGAGGGAGGCAACAACCCAATCTCCTAATGACCAGAGTTGGTTACGGTTGGGTACAGAACCCACAGGAGGTAAATTCCACCCTGTGCATCAAGGAAGTAGGGGCAAAGAAGAGAGAGATAGACCTAAGGGCCTTCTCAAAGCTACTGAGTCAAGAGTGGCAAAGTTTGAAGGAGAAAGATCTTTCCTTACAAAAAAAGACGTTTGGGCATGAAGTGAGCCCTAACAGCCAAACTAGAAATGACATAGATTTTTCTTTTCCTCATTGAAGATCAAGAAGCCATGCAGAGCACACACATAGACTTGTCCTTTTTGAGATGTCTAAGATTACTTAGACTTCATTTATATAAAAGCCAGTTCCTCTCTGGGGCCCCAGGCAGAATATTCAAAGAAAGATGGGAAGCATAAAAACAGGCTACCTCCTGGCTTGGCTTATTAGAAAATCAATCATTCTGGTGTGAATGGGATCTGTTAAGCTTCGTTGATGCTAGTAGAAGGGAATACAAGCTCTCCTCCCGCCTTCATAGCCATTTTCTTCATTTATCTCTTAATTAACTTTTCAGAGCACATCACCAACAGAAAACAACCCATTTTTCCCTCCTGCTTCAGAAACTATTCTTTAATATTGCCCATCAGAGGCTCAAGATTTGTTTAGCACTGTGCAATTAGAGTGAGGAAGGCAGTTATCAGGGTGTATTAAAGAGATTGGAACTATATCGTAATCCTATAAAGAATACAACTTGAAATATGTTTTCATATAAGAAATGAAAAAGTGAGGGAAACTCTTGGACTTCATAATGTTGCTCGGTGCCTAAGATACCTTTTGCATTGCTGGGGGCCTTGCAGTCACAACTCCACAGCCTGCCTTTCACTGCCAGCTCTGCATCCTCTCACTCAGACTGCCAAGACAGCATTTTCCAGAGCCTCCAGGGCTATATTTTTCCCTTGTTGCTGTCATACTGTTGCTCTCATACTAGTGTTCTCAAGTTGTTACTTTCATGGCCTTGCACCTACAAACTCTACTAGTGTTGTTATAGCAGATTCTCCTTTTTGCCATTGGCATGAGAATCCTACCTTCCTTCCCCACTTTTTTCATATCCTTAGTTGCGGCTTGGTGAGCCTGACTCAACATACTTTGTGAAGCAACAATCAGCCTAAGTCTCCAGTGTTAGAGATACCATCTTGGTAGGCTTGTGGAGTTCCCAAGTAGAGCATACTGGGGATTAGAGAGAAAGGCAATCAGAAGAGCCAGAGCAGAAGAGACAGCCTCAGATGAAGATTCAAGGCTTGGAAGTAAAATCAAGACAATACAGAAGTTCACTGAACTATGAGATCATAAACCATTAAAATGATATAGAGCTAGGACAAAACTTCCAGTCAAAAGCCTAAAAAATGCAGAGTGAGTTTGTAAAACACAGCATGAAAATTGTTCAAAGGGTGGAAGCATAGACATTAGAAATGTTCGGTCTTCAGATAGCTTTTGTGTTTTTAAGAAGCAAAATCATTTTATGAAAGTCTGGACACATGGACTGACAGTACTGAAAAAGAAACAAAGTGAAAGTGCTATAATAATCTATATTGTCATTAGCAAGGCTTCACAAATAGTCAAGACTTGCAAGCAGGGAATCAAGAGGATTTGTTCTGCCAACTGTTTAACATACAGCTACATCCAGGGAGTACAATAACATATAATTATTAACTTATTAACTTATAATTATTAACAATATTAACATATTATTATCAAAATATGATTATTAATAAAAAAGGTTTGGTAGGATTCAGTGTTTATTTCTGCTGAAAATTAACAGTTATAATCAGTGCTTTAATACTGTTCATTAAATTTGGTGTACTAAATAACAGACTACAGTCTTACTGTTTGCAGGCTGAATGCTCTGAAAAACTGAACTATTCAAACATATTTTTTCACATTCTATATAGCAATAATCTTGCCTGCCTGTGGAATTGGTGTGAAAACTGTTTCAAAGTTATTTTAAGAGGCAAAGGAATCTAATTCAAACTGCTTTGACTTTGGCACCACTCAGTTATAAGGCAGTCCCTGCTTCCAGGCAACTTCTTTAATATGAAGTTTGGAATTTCATTTGGTTACTAGCTACCGAAATTAAAAGCAGAGAAAATGTGAATTCCTATAACCACTATGTAAAAGCAGAGTGGATTATGATCCAGAATCACATCACTTATCACCTTGGCAGGTCCTGTGAGTCAATCAGGAAGGAGTGGAGACCAGCAGCTCACCCAGGAGGCCCTTTGTCTCTTCCTCAAAAGGCAATGGAGCTCTGACAATGTGGCCCTTTGGCAGGGTGGCTTGTTTCAAATTGAAAGAGTAGGAATTTAGATTGAGTCGCCACTATGAAGACAAAAGGGAAAAGATCTTTCACATAGATTTTTTCCATGTATAGGTCAGTTGGCAGACACCTGACTGCTCTCACAACATGACTAAACCTGTATTAGACAGTGACAACTCTGTGTGAGTAACCAGGTCACTGTCCAGTCCTCCAGCCAGGCTCTGACCTTTGGTCATACAGTCTTGACCCATAAATAGTTTTACAAGGTCACCAGACAATGGCCAACCCATAACGTATCACCACATCCAGTTCTTTCTCCTCCTTCTGCTGTTTTCAGTTTATGAACCCACAGCAGTAATTGCTACAGCAATACTTGTTATTCATCCTTAAATTCCTGAAGTTTCACTTTGTGCTATTGAATTTCATCACAGCTTTAACCCCCTAACCCGCAGGGTCATCTACTTTGTGCAAAATATTCATAATCTCCTTGATATTAACAGTGCCAACCAGCTTTATAGCATCAACACTAGAAAACTCATCTGTGAAATGCCAACCTTTTTTGCCAAGGTCACTAATGAAAATAATAGAGCAAATTATTCATAAGATTAATTCTTGAGAAAAAAAAGAACAAAACAAAACAAAATTTTTTTTTCATTAACATTAGCCCATTTCTATAAAGAAATTTGGTACCTGAAACATTGGCTCCTTGCTTGGAGCTACTGACCATTTCTAGACTTGTTCTATGTGTATCTTATAAATTATTCCTTGCAGAGGTATAAAATGAAATTTTTGATGTATGAATAATTTCCCTCAGGTTAAGAAGTGTTTGTATAGATAGAGAAAGAATTTGAAAAATCTTATGACCAAGACACATCTGCAAAGCCAAGTGCCTTCATTTACTGTTGTAAGCTGCACATTTATGTAAGTCTTTCACATATAAGGTTTTTGAATTTCTAGGAGCAAATATATAGAGTTTTTAGACCAGATGACATCAAACAAACCAGAAAGAGCTAAATCACATATACTAGAAGACTGGCAACTAATTTGCTAGTATTTTTTACTTCCCTGTTTTTTTCACATTTCACATGCATTTTGCTGATTTCTAGTAAAATTAAGACTGTTATCATTATTTAAAATTTATGGAGAGTGATTGGTCTAATTGAGACACTAACAAAATGCAAACCCAAGACATTTTAACGTTCTGTGTCACCTTAACACATTCTGAATAAATGACGGAACATAAAAGGATTTGTCTGTATCTCTGTTTCATGCAAGACTACAAAGAAGCAACCTACAAAATACATGCTTCATCCTGTACCAAATACAACAGGACAAATATACTTCCTTGCCCTGCTCTTTCCTTTCCATCAATACTACAGCCAAGAGCAAAGGCAGTGATGAAGAGAAGTGTCAGACCTGTGCTGTCAGACCTGGGACAGCCCAAACCCAGGCACTGCCTTGGCTAGTGATGCAAATCCTATGCTACACCCCATCTCTCCCAAGTGCTAACTGTAGTAGCCTACATCTCCCACGGATGTTAGATAATTACCAAGCAGCTCACCTCAATGAAACTTGTAACTCCCTTTTGCTTTCGTCTTTTAATTAAAACAACTCTCTGTCATGTTTTCTTGATTTGTCTGAAGTGATAGCCACACTTCTGCCTGTCAGCAAATAGCAGTAATTCCACAGCTATCTCTGGGAAGCAAATGACACAAGTAAAGGAATAAATCCCTGATGTCAGGGGCTGTTGTTGATTTGTTCTACAGAGACTGACAGTCAATCTGATATAATTTCTGAGGTCAGAGTACATAAATAGCAGCTTACGCTGTTTTTTTCCCTTCTAAGCCATATCTTGTATGGATTAATTTCCTGCAAATGGGTTCATAAAATGCCTTCGGAGAATATTTAGAGATGAACATTGTAATGGGGATTAGTGCTTTTCTGTTTCCAAGTTATTTTTCTTTCACCATAGCATCTGGTCTCTTTGGCAGCATGGGAACATGCCATTAGTAAATAATATTACTGCCCTTAGAAGACTTACATTTCTGGCTGACTGTCTCTAACGGTCCTCAATATAAACAATATGGGCAGAAACTTTCCAAAAGGCTGAGGTTGTTTTGGGAAGTGTTGGTGGGGGGATGGATTTTGGAAGTACTTAAGTACTGAAACATATTTTTCACAAATCCTTTGCTCATGCTTCATCAACATCTTCACCATCAAATGAACAGGAGTTCATAGCTGCAGTCACACATCTTTCCACATGTTCCAGGGCATGTAACTGAGGGCAAAAGTCTTAGTCACCAACGAACTATCTGATGGGTTTTCGGCCTGTGTTCAACACCTCTGAATCCTGGAAAAGTCCTCACTTTACTGTTAGTTTATTCAAAGGCGTCCAAAAATGTGGGTAAGCATGGAATAAGACTTTAGATTTTGATTCCTCTGAGGAAGACTAGATTTTGGTTTACAAGCCTATTTAGAAGATCTGATCAATAGGAAGTATAAAATTGGTCCATTAATTTTTCAACAGAGAACTTACCTGGAAAATACTGCATGTTATTTCTCTTTCCAGACCAAAAATAAATGAAAAATGTAACCAAGACATACTACAAGAAGAATTATTCATGTAACATCATGGAGAAAATAATGTTTTGGTCAAAATATTTTTTAAAGGAAAACAAAGGAACAAAGGCTCACCTTGAGGTTAAAGCAACACGTAAGGAGTCAGGAGATAAAGAGTCATTTCCTGGACCTGATACTTTATAGCTGTGTGACCTTGAGTAGTTCATATACGGCTCAGTACTACTCCCATGGAAGCCAATGACAAATCTTTCAAAACTTTCAGTGGTGAAATAGTTAATGTGGTAAAATGTGAGGCCGTGAAGCACTGTAATTTGATGCAGATTGTGTGGAGGGACCTCATAAAGCCAATTGTGGTTCTTGACTTCATCTTGGGCCAAACTGCACATCGTCTATCTGAGAATTAATTGACTTTACTCTTTTTCGTATAGCTATTTAGGTTATAAAAACCCCAATTATGCAATGCAATGCAATGCATGGCAAAGTAGCATAATATGATATGATATATGATATGATTTGATATATGATATGAACAATTATAATAGTATAATAATGTAATACAATGTAATTATAGTACAATTATGATGTTATATATATAACATCCTTACATAACTTCTAAAAGTTAGAAAACAACTTCAAATACATTTATATTTATACTATGTATATTATTTATAAAATCTGATAAGCAGCAGTAATGCAGAGCAGCTACAAAAGACAAGTCCTAACTGAGCTGTAGGACTCATTGCCCTAGGATGGTGCACTTACTAAAACTTCTGGAGGACACTGTTTAAACTCATGGAAGGAAAATCCACTGAAAGTTACTAAATTCTTAGTAACCATAACCCACTCAATGCCTTCCCAGAGCTGCTAAATGTCAGACTGGTAGAGTGTGTGGGAGAAGTGTTGAAGCATACCTTGTCTTGTTCCTATACTCTACCTGGAAATAGAGTTTTAGCCACGGTCAGAGACAGGACAGATAGCTGCATAGAACTGTGTGCAGGTAGTGGACAGATCAGGGTGGTCCCTATATTCTTACAGAGGGAGTCTAACTCCAGACTGCCATGCAAAATGACTTGGGGAGTTGGGGGGGCGTTGATGGTTTTGTCAATTTAGCACATGGTTATTTTAATTGTGTGAATGATCCTTCTGAAATTAGGTCCTAAATCAATAGCGTATTTACTACATTACAGAAAGCTCTGAAGCTCAGAGAATAAGCCTGGAAAGAAGAAACAGTCCCTGAGCTGCAAACAAACCCTCACAAACAGCTGCACCAACAGGCTGCAAGGGGATGGGGAGGAGGCGTTAGGGAGTTTTGTCTGGGAAGTAAGTGTGAGCAAAGTGCAGGATGACTGGGAATTCGCAGTCACCATTCTGAATAAGAAGTTATTAAAAACTGGCTGATGAAGCATCTGTGGCCTGGGAAGAGAAACTTAGGCAGAATGGCCACTTCTGCAAATGCACAATGACTGTCTTCATGCATACATGGCTGGGGTGAAATCTACGACTAGGCATGTAGTATTCTTATTTATACAAAGAAAAATCTTTTAAAGGTGATAGGACTTACTGAGACTGGCATAACTAATCAAACAGAAAGCACCGACTCTTAACTGAGGATAGTTGTCTTGACTGACAGATTTATTTTTCTTGTTTAATGCTTTTGCCTGAAAATTTCCGTTTTAGTCATAATTTCTTCAGAATGCACCCACAGAAAACTAAAGCAAGCTGTGGGATCAGTTGTTTCTATAGTGCAAAGGCTGGTGCAGAGTGATCTTCTGTTTATTAGATACCCTATTTTTGAAAATTATGATCGGAGTACTGAAGCTTCATAAATGCTCGGTTCAGGGGCCAAGGTCTAAAAGCCTGATAGTGCTGCATGCATTCCTTGAGAGAAATAATGGTCATATTTGCCTTGGAAGTAGTAACGTATGGTGGAATTATACAGCTGATGTGCTGGGCAAATTCAGCTGTAAAAAAATAATCTGCTCAGTCTGCCCTCAGGTCTGTTCTTGCCATTTGGTGTCAATTGACCATAAATGAGAACTATCACTGTGAATCATCAGATGACATTAGGGGGCCTAATCATCTAAGATATTATTTTAGAAGAAAAACCTTTATTGTGGTTTTTCTCCTCAGATAAAATAACTTGTAATAAAGCAAAGGCCATAATTAAAATTTAAGATATCATTTTTCTCTCTTGTGTAACCTCTTGGACAATTAAAGGTTTGCACTTCATAGATCTGTTATGATAACCGAATCTCTGTACAGATGTTAGCCTATAGCAGGCTGAAGTAGAAATATTTTGGACTCACTAAAAAATTTTGCTGTTTCTTTCAGTAAGATAAGATTTAATTTCAAAAGGCTAACTTACATTTCATGATGAAGTACTGTTCATTAATGAAAACTGTAACAAAAAAGTCGATGTGTTATATGCAAAGGTAACACACCTACTTCTGAATGACTCCCAGGAGAAGGCATGGCAATTCTACACCTCCAGCAAGTTACATCTGTTTATCTTTAGTGTGGAAGATCAAGACATAAAAATATTGTTGACTCATATGTGAGTTAAGAGAGATGCTGGTACTGGGTTGCCCAAGTGTTGGAAAGAGTTCACTGTCTCTCTGTGATTCAGAAGAATATATGTAGATTTTAAAATTTCCTTTTCTGCCCAGCTCTTCACCTTTCCTACTGACATTTCCTTAAACATCAGTTCTCTGTGCAAAGAATGTATATTTTAGGATTGGCTTGATGTAAGCTGAATTTTTGTCTCAAACTTACTGTTCATGGTAGCGGAGTAAACAATGAGTTTGTTCATTTTTGGACATTGCCTGTAGACAGCCTAACCATACTTTTCTGAAATTACCTTTATAAAGCATTCAATGAATAAATCACAGAACATGTTCTGCCTTCAAATACAAAAGTAAATATTCAGGATTTTAGAATGTGTGACTAGTACTCTCTGTGTTTCAGAAGAGATACCAGTGAAGGCATGAATAATGAACTTACGGACCCACAAGGCATCTGTAGTAACTATCAAATACAGGATGTGACTATTTCATGTTCACCACGGAGACGTGGTGGGATGACTCTTATAACGGCTTAAGGGTCAGGATTAAAGGCGGGGCAAGCACAGGAGATGTTATAGTGGGAGTCTGCTACAGGACACGTGACCAGGAAGAGCGAGTGGATGGGGCCCTCTATAGACAAATGGGAGCAGCCTCACATTCACAAGCCCTTGTCCTCATTGGGGACTTCAACCACTCCGATATTTATTGGAGGGCAACACAGCAGGACACAAGCTATCCAGGAGGTTCGTGGAATATGTTGGTGATGACTTCCTTCTCCAAGTGATAGAGGAGCCAACAAGGAGAGGTGCTATGTTGGACCTTGTTCTCACCAACAAGAGGGGGCTGGTGGGGAATATGAAGCTCAAGGGCAGCCTTGGCTGCAGTGACCATGAAATAGTAGAGTTCAAGAACCTTAGAGCAGCAAGGAGGGTGTTCAGCAAGCTCAATACCCTGGACTTCAAGAGAGCAGACTTTGGCATCTTCAGGGATCTGCTGGGCAGAATACCATGGGATAAAGCCCTGGAGAGAAGAGGGGCCCAAGACAGATGGTTAATCACCTGCTCCAGCTGAGGAGCAATGCATCCTGACAAAGAGGAAGTCAGGTAAGACCAGCAGGAGTCCTTGCATGAATGAACAAGGAGGTCCTGGACAAGCTCAAACATAAAAAAGAAGCCTACAGAGGGTAGAAGCAAGGACAGATAGCCTGGAAGGAATACAGAGAAACTGTCCAAGCAGCCAGGGATCAGGTTAGGAAGGCCAAAACCCTGAGAGAATTAAATCTCTCATTAAATGACAAGGATGTCAAGGGCAACAAGAAAAGCATTTACAGGTACATTGGTGATAAAAGGAAGACTAGGGAAAAATTTCCCTCTCCAGAATGAAACAGGAGACCTGGTTACCTGGGATATGGAGAAGGCTGAGGTACTCAATGACTTTTTTGCCTCAGTTTTCACCGACAAGGGCCCCAGCCACACCACCAAAGACTCAGAAGGTGAAGGCAGGAACTGGGAGAATGAAGAACCACCCACTGTAGGAGAAGATAAAGTTTGAGACTATCTAAGGAACCTGAAGGTGCCTGGGTCCACAGGGCATCATGAGATGCATCCACGGGTCCTGAGGGAACTGGCGGATGAAGTGACTAAGCCACTGTCCATCATATTTGAGAAGTCAGGTCAGCCCGGTGAAGTTCTCTCTTACTGGAAAAGGGGAAACGTAACCCCCACTTTTAAAAGGGGAAATAAAGAAGACCTGGGGAACTATAGGCCAGTCAGTCTCACCTCTGTGCCCAGCAAGATCCTGGAGCAGATCCTCCTGGAGACTATGCTAAGGCAGATGGAAAATAAGTAGGTGATTGGTGACAGCCAACACGGCTTCACTAAGGGCAAATTGCTCCTGACAAATTTGGTGGCCTTCTACGATGGGGTTACACTGTTGGTGAACAAGGAAAGAACAACTGACATCACCTAACTGGACTTGTGCAAAGCATTTGACACTGTCCCTCACAACATTCTTGTCTCTAAATTGGAGAGACATGGATTTGATGGATGGATCACTCAGTGGGTAAGGAATTGGCTGGATGGTCACACTCAAAGGAGTTGCAGTCAATGGCTCGAGTGGTGTTCCTCCAGGGTCAGTGCTGGGGCCTGTGTCATTTAACATCTTTGTTGGAGACATGGGCAGCAGGATTGAGTGCACCCTCAGCAAGTTTGCTGATGACACCAAGCTGTGTGGTGTAGTTGACACACTGGAGGGAAGGGATGTGCCATCCAGGGGGACCTTGACAGGCTTGAAAGAAGGGCCCGTGCAAACCTCATGAAGTTCAACAAGTCCAAGGGCAAGGTCCTGCACATGGGTCAAGGCAATCCCAAGCACAAATACAGGCTGGGCGAAGAGTGGATTATCAGCCCTGCAAAGAAGAACTTGGGGTTACTGGGGGATGGAAAACTGCATGTGAGCCAGCAATGTGTGCTTGCAGCCCAGAAAGTCAACCATATCCTCGGCTGCATCAAGAGGTGTGGCCAGCAGGTCAAGGGAGGTGATTCTTCACCTCTACTGTGATCTTGTGAGATCCCACCTGGAGTGCTTCGTTCAGCTCTGGTGCCCTCAACATAAGAAGGACAAGGACCTGTTGGAGCTGGTCCAGAGGAGGGCCATGAAGATGATCAGGGGGCTGGAGCACCTCTCTTATGATGACAGGCTGAGAGAGTTGGGATTGTTCAGAACAGAAGCATTCAGGGAGACCTTCTAGTGGCCTTCCAGTACTTAAAGGGGGTCCTACAGGAAAGATAGCAAGGGACTTTTTATCAGGGATTGTAGTGACAGGATGGGGGGGTAACAGTTTTAAACTGAAAGAGGGTAGATTTAGATCTAGGTGTAAGGAAGAAATTCTCTACTGTGAGGGTGGTGAGACACTGGAACAAGTTGCCCAGATAAGCTGTGGATGCCCCCTCCCTGGCAGTGTTCAAGGCCAGGTTGGACGGGGCATTGATCAACCTGATGTAGTGGAAGGTGTCCCTGCCCATGGCAGGGGGGTTGGAGAAAGATGATCTTTAAGGTCCCTTCCAACTCAAACCATACTATGATTTTATTGTTCACACTCTTGTGAAGACTGAGCCCTGAGTTCCTCTGTAAAATACAAGCAGTATTAACAGGAAGAAAGATTTTTTTAATTATTAATATTTTGACATTTTTACTCCATGATCATGTAACTCTTTCTAAATCTCCAGGAAGTTTTCTGCCTCCATTCAAGTGCCTTAAATGTGAACTAAAACCTTTATAAAAATTGATTAAAACTGATGTCATGATCAATAGGCTAGTGTCTATTATGAAATATAATCTGGAAGACTGCATTGAGTTCAGTGAAACAACCACATGTCTTCTTGGTGTCTGAGAGCACGGAATAACCACCCGGGAATACATCACGTTTGCAGTGGTCAAAAAAAGGTCTGGAGTTAGTGGCATTGGTTTAAATAACAATCTGAGGAGTAGCCACAGATCTCTTCCAGTTTCACAGGAAATGATGGGCACACATCAGAGCATTGCTAACTATTTCAGTTCATGTCTCCCAAACCAAAGGCAAGGTAATCTCCTTTTTGTTGCTGAAAAACCCATTTTTGACACCTATACTCTCTTTGACTTCTGGACTTCTCACTTGGAGAAAACATCAGAATGACTCTGGTAAAAAATATACAAATATCTACAGTGTTTATGTCAGCCTTTCCTTTTTTTTTTCTTTGACTTTTTCTGTAACTGGCTATTAACACAGCAGATCTACAAAAGCATTTTGAGAGGTTTCTTTAAGCTGGCACTTTTGCCATTGTTGAGCTAATCTAACAGCAGGGAAGACCCTTTTCCAGGGAAATTTCCTATGCTGAAATCTGTGTCCGTCATTTTTTTTATGGAAAGGTTCAGCTAAGATGGTATAAGTGCTTCCTCACAAACCCATCAGGCAATGGACAGAAAGAGGTTTCTCTTCAGGGTAGCTCATCCTACCAACCTAACACTTACCTGAGAACAAGAAAAATCACCCCTTGGAGCTGCCTCTTTCTCTTTACATACTCAGTGGGTTCCCAGAGGACTAATCTTAATTGAATGTCTCATTTTTGAAAGAGAGGCAATAAGAATCACTTCTAGACTCCTTCAGTCCAGCTTCTCACCTGAAGGAAAGATGAACAAAACAGTCTTAAAACAATCTTAAGGTTTTGTGTCTGTATGTTAGAAACCTATATCCTCACTATATCATTATCAGGAAGTTTAGAAGATCAATTATAGAGAGTTTGTTCGTTGCAGTAATTCAATCAAGGAACACTAAGTAACAACCAATAGACAAAACACCGTTGGCAATGTATTGATTTACTGTGTTTTTAATAGAGCTATAGTGGGTTTCGTTCTGAAATAGTCTAAAAAAACCTGTTCAAAGTAGGCCATTATGAACATTCCTTCTGGAAAGAAGAATGAAGGGGTCATGTGCTCCAAAATGCCCAGAAATGAACTTCAGAGAAAAGATCATGGAATTTGTTTTCTGTATACCAAACATTCAAATGTCAAAGCATTCTTTTCACATGTCTGTTGTTTCTTTCTTCCTTTTTTAAAGGAGGAAATGCAAAAAAAAAAAAAAAAAAAAAACCAAAACCAGAACACCAAGTTCAAATGTTCTCGTATTTTCATGGCAGGATAGGTAGTGCTGAGTCAATGAAGAAAATTAAAATACAGGACCCTGATGTATCTGTTGACTTCCATTGGAGGTACACTTTGGGTGCCAGTTCAGCCCCATAGGAAAGATACTGTTTCCAAGCTGTCTTCAGGATATAGCGATGATGGATATCATTATTTTATCATGTTGCATTTTGATTTTCTCTGGGTTTTTTAAGCAGCAACTTCTAGAGCGCAGAAGGGCATGATTTGTTTTAAGAAAAGGTAATTTTCTCAACACTATGAACACGATGGTCCCTTTATTAAGGAAAAGAAAATAAGTAGGAAGCGAACTCTGATAAATCACTGAAACTTGACCCTTTGCCCACTATTAATGTGAAAATAATCTGTGAACATCAGATAAAATACAAATTAAAGAAAATTTAGCTAATCCAGAAGATACAAAAGGCTGTTGATACAGATAATGTAAAATAGTAACTAAATGTGATAACAGAAAGTCAGTTTGAACTTCCACATTGGGGGACCGGACAGGACAAAAAACCCAAATCTCATTTTGGAAACCTGATAAATTCATGTTCTTATCAAGCTTTCAGCAGTCAGTATTTGTAAAAGTCTGACATCTGGGTATGGTGGTTTTTCAGTATTAACAACACTCAACCATGACAGATGGCTACTGCCAAAGCACAGAAAACCTTTGTTAAGAAAAGATTTATTTTTTTCCTCTCCTATTACTTAAATCCCATGGCTTTGAATGTAGAATTTGATGGAGGCAGAGACAGCAATTTATTTCATTAGAAAAATAAGGCAATTTCCTAATAATTCAAATTGTTTTTTCAACTTAGTAGCACTGTAAATATTCAAATTTTATTTTTGATCTAGATTTAATTACAATATTCATGTTTACTGGCTTACTCTTTTTGTTTTAACAGGTTTAGAACATGTTCAGTGTCTTTATCACAGGTTTGGGATTTATTTAGCTTGAGAACCGCAAGCTTTGTGTCTCCTATAAAAAAATATTTTTTTCTTCATCATTAGAAAAAGAATCACAATTTGCTTATTTATCCTATCATTACTGCAGTTTTACATTTGATAAATATCGGCTCAAATCTGCAAATATCTACTCAGCCTTAATATCTGCAAGTAATCTCAGTGGAATTGACAAATAGGATTTACAGGATATTCAGTGGCATCACAACAATCTTTCTATTGACTTAAAAGAAATTCAGGTCAGCCATTGTAAGAAAAACTGGGGACAAGAAGGAGTTCCTCAATCATTTCTGAATCATTTGTGCATTTCTTACAAATTCTGTGTCAAATATAGTTTTGCAGAAAGGAAAAGCATACCTGTAAATGAAGCTTTCTTTGAAAGGTAGTCTGGGGCCACTAATTATTCATTTGAAATTCAGGTTTTTAGCATAGTATTGCATTGTGCATGGTCTATTAGTATTTGGAATACAGTTCTAAAAGCCCTTATTATAATTGAGGCTAGCATGACTGTCCATTCTTACTTTTGTGCACTGCCCGTCTTTTTTACTCAGTGGTCATCACATAACAGCCCTGATTCAACTACAGTAAATTCTTACATAGGAGTGTCATGGGAAGAAACAATGTGGTGGTTTTTTGTCTTTTTATAGAGGAAAAAAGATAGTGAGCATCATGCAGCTGCCTTCTTTTCCTCACGTCACTTTTCCTTACTAATGATCCAGCACACGCAGCACCACAGCTACCAGCCTGTTTGCATTGCCAGTGCCCAGCATATTCACTCACAAAACAATCCCAAGCTGAGAAAAAAGCTTCACTGAGCACCCCTGAGCCATCTCTTGGCTGCTGGAGGAGACCCACAACCAGACTGTGCTGTCTCAGACCAAAACAGTTATTCTGGAGAGAAACCTCATCTTTTTCTTTGACACATCCAATTGTCTGCTGATCCTTGAAGAAGCTGGTATTGATTCAACCTGCTGTCAGCCCAACATCCAGCTTCTCAGTCCTAAGCAAGCAGAAACAGAGACGAGGCAAAGGCTAACTACACACTCAGCGTAATTTATAACCTGAAAACAGTCAGTTGCGGGTGTAGGCTACAAGGTATAATGGGAACAGCTACAGCACTGCCTATGATTGATCGGCTGCTGTCAATACTGTTCCCATCTGCTGGGATCTCTCTGCAGCATTTGGCAGTCTCAGGTATGAGCTATAGTGGTGACAGATGAAAGTAGGGCTCAAGAAGCTTTCTAAACCAGTTTAAATCTATCCTGAAGAATAGTAAAATGCGATTCCACCTCTTTTTGTAATGTCTCCCAAAGTTTATTTTTTCTCTTTTCATATTCAACATTTACTTGCAACTACTAACTAAGCAATCAAGTTGATAGAAAAGCAAAGGAGAACATTCTGAAAGGTTTGCAGAGATTCACATTCACAGAGGTAAATTCAAGTCCCTGCTCTGTTTTCTTTACCAACACTAAGATCTCTCGTAGTAGCATTCCTAAGCAATCAAGTAGTTCTGTGAGGTTAGAAGACTGCATCCTATCTTCTGTCTATTGATTTTTCCTTTCCTATAAGTGCCTTTATCACTTCCATATGGACAAAAGCAGTGAAATAACCTAGACTTCATCTACTACAGAATATTCAACATGAGTCTTCAGCAAAACAGCATCCTAGGAGTATATAAAACCATTTTTCTGCTTTCTGCATTGGCTTTCCAGAAAATACCAAATGAGGCTCAAAGTCTTGCACTTCCTCTTTAAGGCTTCCTCTCTTTAAGCCTGCTGCAGGCTGACTACATAGTTGACAATTCTGTTCCACTGGCATAATGTGATTTCTATTATAAGTGTATAGCTTTCCTGTTTCAGACAAGCAGCTTTCTCAAGGGACTGGATGATCCAGGACTACAGATTGGACTCACATGGAGACTAAGGACTGTTACAAAACTCAGCACCTTCTGCTGCTTGGATGTCTCTTTCTTTAATGCAGATAGAGGTTGACTTGCACAGCAGAAGAAATTCTCCAAAAGTGTCCCACCCCACATAAATATACCACTGCATGTGTTATTCTTTTCCAAGAGAGAAAATGAAAAAAAAAAAAATAAAAATCTCAGTATGACAAATGTTAAATATGCTGCTTAATACACTCCTGAAAAAAATGTTGGACCTTTTTGGTAATGAGGTAGGGCAGGATGGGTCAAGACAGGTTAGAGTAGGAATAGAATAGAATAGAATAGAATAGAATAGAATAGAATAGAATAGAATAGAATAGAATAGAATAGAATAGAATAGAATAGAATAGAATAGAATAGAATAGATCAGACCATCCTTTAGACAAAGAACTTGGTAGTTAAGGTAGTTCAGGATGTCACTTCAACAGCCTTGCTTTAATATCAATGCAGACATTGATCTTTAACACCTTGGTCTTTAGCGTGAAAATGAGACCACCTGTACTCACCAGAAGAATCCTAATTCTGTACTGCCTTACAGTCATGAATGCAAAGTGAGTACAGATGTCCTGGTAATGCTGGTTTTTTAACAGCCTTGGAACTCTGCTAAAGTGAAACTGATTGCACAAAAGGAAAGGCAATGAAGATCCAGATCTCAGTAGAGCTGGGAAAAATGGTTTTGTCATCTTGGTTATGTAAAGCAGTCTTAAGTTTGCCTTGGCCTGTCAGTTCAGGTAGGTTTCATGACTCAGTGGTTTACTAGAATAGCAAAATGAATGTGACCGTTTGCACAGGTAAAGAAAATTTCCATTAAAGAATTAAAACCAAACAGTTGTATCACAATGCTTTGTTACCTAAATGGGAAATTGTGAATCTAGTGGTGGTTGCAATCTATGTCCCTGTAACTCTTGTGAAGACTACATAAAAACAGATTCATTATCTGGGGTTCAACCCCTAAAGGACTGAAAATCTGTGACAGCTAGAATTCTCCAATTTTTTGTTTAGCAGCATTTAAGCTTAAAACAGTAGTGAGTTTTATTCACTGAATAAAGAACATTTGAACTGTTGTATTACTTTGTCCTTTGCTTTCAATTCTTTACAAAATTAGAGGGTGTGCCTTTCATATAACTCTGATTTTACCAGAAGTGGTAAATGTTGAAGTTAAACATTGTTTTAAAAAGGTAACGATATATTCTAAATTCACCCAGTTTCTTTTGCTTATCTTATTAGCTGATCATGACTTACCTGAAATATGAAAGGTCAATACACAGTTTCACAGGCTGTGGTACGTTATCAGCATTAATAGCAGGCATCCTAATGTAGAAATATTGCACGTAATTATATGGTGAGTTAAAATACAGTTCCTTTATAAATGTATAAGCAACAAGCCTGTAGCTGCTGCGGTAAGCATCACAGGACTCCAGCCAGGGTGGGATATGGGACTACTTCCAAGTGTGATAAAACTCCAGTTGGTTCTCAACCATGCAACCAGGTTAAACTTAGGTCCACATCACGTACCTCCACACTTCACTCTATTTTCAATGAGAAGGCATTTTAGTGGTAAAGCAGGGATGGAACTGTTGGTACCCTGATAGACCTCCCAATCTGACAACTGGGGCACCAGGATGCCAGGGAACACTGTGCAGTACAGCAATCTGCATCTCACATTGCTATAATGACTGATGAGTATTATAAAAAGCTCAGTTCATCTTTAAGGGCCATTATCGTTAACAGTCACTGACATTTTTAAGCAATATAAGAAAACATAGCTGCATTGCCTTTTGAGAACCTGGCCCTATGCTCTTGCACAGCCAGATTGCCTACGCATGCGCTAACACAGCATGTTGCATAACTTCTAAGCACTATGCATGCATTACACTAGATAAATTTTAACCAGCTAATGTTGAATTTGTCATTAGATAAAATGAGTAACAGAGTTTGAAGATATGAAAGCTCTTCTAAGCGAGCCATTTTGGAGAGTGATTTTGCATCTTACCAAAGTGTGTTGAAATACTAATCAACATAGCACAATTAGAGACTGGCATTGCTGACAGGATTTGGAGAGCTATAAAAAGCAGAGTTAAACTCCTCCTTATTTATTGGACTAGTTAATCCTTCGTCAGTCTGATATGTGTTAAAATGCATGAGTTTATTAAAAAGAATTGCAATTACACATATACTGTGCAGCCCAGCAGAATTTGACTAGTTTGTATCTCATGTCATATGTTAAAGGAATATCAGAGGAATCATTGTAAGGAAAATATCAGTCATATTTAGTTCACAGGTACATTGGTTCCCCATTGTGCACAGGGTTTACTGGACATCATGTTTTAGAGTTCAGACATTCACACTATGAAATGTTTCAAAACCCAACCTTAGCCCCAGCCGTATGTTCCTTTTTTTATCATTTCCTTTTTATTTATGATTCATCACATTTATTAAGATAAAAGCTTGCATTGCAGAAACAGTCTAAACTATACCCCCTACATACAAACTGATCTCCAGATGACTAGCAAAATTGCTGCCTTTGTATACTTATGGGCTGACGTGATAACTGAAAATAACTTCCATTAGCACTATAAAAACTCCAGCTGATACCAAATGAATTTCATTTGATACCAGCAGAGAAAAATATTGGCTACTGAGATATTCTTTGTTCATGGTTATTTACAGTTAGCTAGAATCCATGTACCATTCAGGAATCAGAAGTCTCAAGATGTTTTTCTTTACATCAGGTTCTTAAACACAAGCTTTTCCCTCTATGACTACCTAACATTCATACATTTATATGAAATTCTTCTCTCTTAGTCAATATGGCTTCTGTGTCTTTGATTCATAGCAGAAAACCACTTCTTGTAAAGGAGCTATAGGAGCCTGACTACCACCTAGTTTGATTTTGTCTTACTTGCACAAAATTTGCTGAAAAGATTGCTCTTTAGATTCATGGAAGGCAGAGGTAGCCAGTGTTACAGGCTATGGCAATTTTTTTTTTTCTTGGTGTCTTGTCAAACTGTATTGCACATGCAGAACCAGGGCACTTTTGTATCAAGACAAGACCAAGATGCCATGCGAATATTTAATGTCACTGTATCTCTAAGTGAACAATTGTGTACATCATCTGCTGAAGGGCAAATCACAGAGATTATGTTAGAGCATTGCAACTGATCAGCAAAAGAGAGTACCTTGATGGCTAGTTTGAATGCTCTGGTGTTGTTGGATAGTTCCAGTTTCTTTCTTTCAAAGCACAGACAGACTTTTTGGTTGTCATGAAAATACCACCATGAAAAAATGCTGCTTAGATCCAGCTGCAGATTACTTTCAGCTTGTCTTTGCTGTGCAATTACTGACTCAGGGTTTACAAATAATTTAAAAAAAAAAAAAAAAACACAAACAAAAAATAATCCAAAGACATGGTTAAAATTTGTTGGCTATGTATTTCTTTATGCAAGAATAAGGTCATAAAAGGAGAGGTCAGTGGATTGCTTAAAAGTAAGGTTCTTGTTTGCTGAATGGATACTCTAAAAATAGTTCTTTTTTAGTAGTTCAGTTAGTGCTTCTCAGTTTCACTCTTAAATTTAAGTATAATTAAGAACTATATT
This sequence comes from Strix aluco, assembly GCF_031877795.1. NCBI lineage: Eukaryota > Metazoa > Chordata > Aves > Strigiformes > Strigidae > Strix > Strix aluco. The sequence continues at coordinate 77,796,825 of NC_133932.1, forward strand.
TCTACAAAGACCCTTTACATAGGGTTAATTTTGTCTAACTGTCTTGTGTTTCAGTACTTTTTATTTTCTAGGCATTTACATATTTTCCAAGTTTTTTATTTTTCTGATTTATTTTGTCTATCTGTAACTGGTAAAAAGTAGGCTTCAAATGTAACAAAATTATTTAAGTCTTCCTTATAGTCAGAGAAGAAACAAAGACACTTCCAGACAGAAGGTTATCCAAAAGTAGGTACCTAAGACATGGGTGATACAGAGTCCTCTGGAAGTTATGTCTTTGCTGGTAATATCATGAGTCTAAAAGATTAGCTCTTAGCAGACGTCTGACTTTTCTATGGCTCCTGGTAGAGGAGATAAATTCCACATGTGACAAAGTTTGTTTCGTGCTTTTTACCAACAGCCCTGGTGATGTTTAAAATTATATCCTTTAAGCTTAGTTGCCCAAATGTAAACATGTATCATGGATTGGTATTTATGGAAGTGTCTGCTAGTTCCTTATGAGTTAGGTTTCTTATTTATAGATTCAGCAGATCTTAAACTGTGGGGTTTTTCTTTCTTCTTGTCTTTTTTTATAGTTTTCTTGAAAAGCATGCTAGACAAAAAAACATGTTTAGGTCACACTTAATCCCAAATATGTGAAGCCCTGTTTCCAGAGTGTGTTCTCAACTGTTGCTTCCCCTGAAATCAGCAAAGTTTGAATATATTGTAATTTTCTGATAATCAAGTCAGCAAATATGTCTAGAGACTTTTATCCACTTTTTTTTTTTTTTTTTACTTTCATACTTACTTTTAGATATCTAGATCTGAATAACCTTGGTCCTTCTTCTGGAGGCTGCTGACATAGCAAAAATTTTACATCATGGCTGTGGTCATCACAGGTGCTTTCCTACTGTGGAGGTCAAGGATGTGTCTCTACTGTGGGCTGGAATACAGAGATCTTCAGTCAAGCTCTGGGCAAACTGTTACATCCATATGACAACCCAGCACCAATATCACTGAGGTCCCAAAAATGCAGAGCCAGGCCCAGCTAGCACCATGCCTCTTGGCCGTCGCAGTGCTGGGGTATGGAGCTAGCTCCATTGAAATCAGCTGAAGGACTCGTTCACCACACCACAGTGAGCAAATGGTTTCTTAGATACTCAACTGCATTTCTGGTTCTAAGACAATTTCTGCTATTTCCAGTTTAGATGTACTGGGTGCTACTAGGTACTACTCAGCACAAGGACAGTAGGCTTCACTAACAAGTATGGAAGGGGAAATCACAATCGTTATAAAAGGTCACTTTGCTGGAAAAATATATTGAAAGATCAGCTAATTTCATATAAACAATGTCCAGCACTCCTTACTATTTCAGGAAAAATACGTTTGAGATAAAAATGTAAACTCATAAAATTATAATTAACATTTTTAACTCAGCATTTACAAATGTTACCTTGAGTACATTAGATGGTAGACAACTTTCCATTGTCTTTGTTTAAACTCTTTCTGAAGGAATTTTCAAAACTTTTTCATCTGTCTCCTTCATTGGGACACTTTTCCAAAAAGATTTTTTCCAGTGGCTCTTACTATAAAATCTTCATAGCTGTTTAAATATTTGTGGCTTGGCTTTGTTTTGGGGTTATAGAATAATCTTTCCAGTATAAACTTCTTGACCACCCAGAAATAACAGATGGATTGCTTAGAGCAAACTCAGAAAATAAACAAATTCTACCATTTCTTTACTTTTAAGAATATTGCTAAGATACTTATTTCTCCAGTCTCCAGGCTTCCCACTTAGATCTTCCAGGGCAAATACTTTCTCTGGGCCTTTTGCTGAAACATCTTCTGCATGCAGTTTTAATCTTCAAAAGGAGTTGAATTTTTTTTTCTGTTTCTTGAAGGAAAAAAAAGGAATATAACAGTGGAACAAATGAAAGTAGGTAGCTTGAATATTTGCAGTTTTCCAGGATTGGTTCAGCTGGTATGATTTAAGAAATAACGTTTTGGTCAGTAAGCAACTCAGTCTGCTACCTTGTAGAGCTCTACCTACTAGAGATTGTCTATAATGCATTTCTAATAATGACAACTTAAGATCTTGCAACCTGTATCATTGTCATTAATTTTGCTTCCATGGTGTCCAGGGAACTGGATCCATCAAGTTTTTCCTCTTAGAGGCTTGTTATAGAAAACTGTGATAGCAAAAAGAGAATGAATAGAGCATCAGTGTAGCTAGCACTGGTGAAATAAAGAACTGGCTTTAAGAAAAATGTGATAAAGTCCAAAAAGTAGAACAGGGCAGAGCTGTTTTAGCCTTGAAGATAAAGTGAGGAAGTTTAAATGTATTGATCTACTTCAGCATTGAAAAGGGATCTTGTAAAGAAGAGATGAGGTATAAGTCATAATTAAGGATATATAATCTTTGGTTTACAGATAAACATGAATGTGGGATGATTTTTATGATCACAAAGGTGGAATGAGATTCAACCCTGACACATATTTTCTCCAGAGGCTGTCAATGTTTGTGTTGGAAAATCCTCTGTATGGACCTTCACAGTGACCTTTAAAGTGCCTTGTATCAAGGTCCATTCAGCTGAAAACTGGCCAATTTTCAAAGGTAATGACAATAGAGAAGTAGGGATGCATATCTGTCTGTAAGGCAGCTTAAGCTATACTTTTTCTCAAATAAGTGTTTTGTTTCTGTGGAAAAAACAGAATGTGAGCTCTTTAAGCTCAGATCAGATTGACAGATTGGAAACATAATGCTGAAAGATTGCTTACCCTGCAGCTAAGCCTGTACTTTTAAAATGAGGTTATACACCAAAAAGTGACTGAATAAATGGCCCAATTTTTATTTTATTATTTATTTGGATTTATGAGTATATAAAAAGTGGGTAAACTGTGTTTAGACATTTTAAAAACCCCACAAATCAAACTACAAAGGGAAAACCAGCAGCAAATACCATTATGTACCAGAGAGCAGTAAGGAGGCAATCTTCATAAAAGATTACAGAGTATCTTATATTCTGGCTTTTTCCAGTCTGAATTATTCTTGAAACCTAAGGAAAAATCCCTCATTCTGTGGCACACTATGAGGTTAAGACTAGTTTCTTGTGGACCCAGGGTACATTCACAGTTGCTCCCCTTTCCTGCCTTTGCTAGTGTCTTTGCTGAGAGCAGCTGTAGCATCGGTTTCCACATTTCTCTGTCAATACAGAAACAGCTAATGCTGATTTTGCTCACTATTAAAATTACGTTCAGATCTTGCCAGACAAGCCAGCCTCTTTCTAACTTGTGCAGCCACAGCAAGACAAACATTACCAAGCACAGCAGGTGATGCTGGAAATTAATTAATCATTCTGTTGAAGATGGACATGCCCTGGGGGCATGAGCTCCTGCTCACATGCTTTCTTTGGTTCTGCAATGTTAACAGTAAAACATACTCTTGGTTAACATGAAAAGGAAGTAGGTATGAAGAGCCTGAAAAAGCCTTATTTCTTACCACCACCACTCTCCAGAGAATTATCTTCTCTACCACAAAACCTAAAAGAGTATTCAAATTGATCAAAATTTTATGGATTACCAACTTCAGGTATGGGCATTTCTTAGGAAAACAGAGATCTCAAGCTTGTACAGAGTAACATCTCCTTTCTAGGTCCTTCCTCAATCCAGACTTCTCTGTACAAACACAGCGTACCACTGTGATGACCAGGAGAGATGTCATTCACAGAAGCAATCTTTGACATTCAAAAACTATTGTTTTATGAATACCTAAGGGTGATTTTCATAATGCTTGTTATAGATGTCCAAATTAATCATCCTGGCAACTGGTAATGATCTCTAAGCTCAAGAGGCCAATGAGCGATTCAGATAGAAAAGCATACAGGGCTATCAAGGTCAGTACCTCAAGTGGCCTGTGAATACAAGTAGTATTGATGCCTGTTGGACATTCATGTAAGTTCATCATTGTTTCTCTCTGCTGCCCATATAAGCAGGAGCTATCTCTCCTCCACCTCTTGAACTTTGCATAACAGCAATGACACCAGTGGTGAAGATCATTATTTAATTTTGTCTGCCTACTGATTAGATATCTAGACTAGGATAACCATCTAATCAGTGGAGGGGACAGGGACCTTCAAAGGCCAGGCCTTCTCACTTATCTTGGGCATTTTCTGTATGTATCTTAGCTGAGATGAATACAGTCCTGGAAGTGTCCATCTCTCTCTCTCTCTCTCTCCAGAAGCTTTGAAGAGAGACACCTAGTTTAGTCCACACCTTATTCTTGGACAGATAAGGTGATTTTAGCATGACCCCGGCCCTGTTAAATTAACAACAATTCTAGCAAGCCAATTCATTTACTCAGACAGTTGGTAGATATATTTGTTCTCATGCCAGGATTGAATTGTTATAATATCAATACACCGGAACAGGCTTCTCTAGTATTTGCTTCTAGAGACCTCTTGTTTTAATCTATTCAATTATTGATTAGTGGATGTTCACAAGGGGACACTGAACTCAATGAATATTCAAATCAGCAGGCTTGCATCAAGTCTTGCACAGCTGTGCCTTACAACACTGTCTACATACAGTAAAACTTCAGTCATACATACAGTCTCAATTTTACCATATCCTAATTATGCAGAAGATATTTAACTGGTCAAAAAGATATTTAAGTCTGTTCTTGCTTCTGGGGGCCTCCCATTTAGTGTGAGTTATATAAAATGGCAAGTTCTGTAATATACATACCGCTTTAAGCTCATGCTCTTTTCAGTGGAAGAAAGAGGGAAATAACATGAAGAAATATCCACACAGTAATACCACAGGTCTATAGGATACATGCATTCAGATACTATATTGGGCATGAAAACTCCAGAACTATTTACTGCACTTCATAAATAGTTAAAAAAAAAAAATACTATTTGTTTGATTTAGCTTTCTTGCTTGGGAAAATATCCTTTACTTTTGCATATGCCATGAAATCTGGACTTACTCCGGGTTCAACAGCATTTCCTCAGGATAGTAGTCCTGTGGAGACTAACAACCCCCACTACATTTGATGGAGTTTGTAAGACAATTTGTAGGGTAATTTTTCTAAAATTTTGATTATTGTTTTTTTAAATTTCGTATAACATAAGTATCCATTTTGCCTTCTTGTCTTGCTGCATTCACTTTTCTCGGTGTCTAGAGTTCTCTTTCAAGGAAATCTCTTTATCTCTTCTCTTTTTCACATCTACCACTTTCTGCCATTGGGGTTCTGCTCTTCAGCCTTCCTTGAAGCATAGCCAGCCTCTGCCATCTTCCATGTCTTAGTTGCTTATCCCATTCTCCTCCCTTGTTTTTGCCCTTTCCAAGCCACCAACTCTACTGTCTCTTTGCTCAGAGAACAGTGTCCTCCTGAAACAGGAAGGTAATCCATTAATACAACCGTAATATGTAGAAATGTGTCTAGTTTAAATTAAAGTCAACTCACCACGTCTCTCCATCACTTTCTCTATATGTAGGCTATTTTATTCTGAACACAAAAAATCCTGGATCCTTATGGAACAATATGATCTCTGCATATTACTCAGGAAGTCGCTGACTTCAGTCCCACAGCAACAGTTGTTGCACTCACACAGACAGGCAACATAACGCCTGTGCTCCTTGTTGGTGCAATAGAGCAAAAGAACATGATTTTCCACAGTCTGCTTACTTTTGGTGCCTGACAGGTATGTCTCAGAAGTAGCTGAGGCTCCTAGTGCTCAGTGAGAGGGGATGCTCTTTCTGCCCAACATAGCTGTCAAAACACTTGGAAAGCACCTCTCACGCATTTCTTATGTAAGGAAATAAAGCACTTGAAATCCATTTCTGGTAAATATTTAATGCTTCCATTGAGAGTACAGGAAAACAACAGGAATATTGAGCTTTTCTATCAGGTCCCAGCTGTGTCTGCCTATGCCCCTCCTGAGAATAAGCACCTACCAGTGCTGCCCTGGGCTGATCTGAGCAATGGTTAGCCATTTTACAGCCAGGGATGCAGGAGACACAGAGCTAGACAAGGAACCAGAACGACATCAGCAGCAAACTGTCTCCTCACCAGCCTTCTGTGTCTGCCCTAGCGATGGCTGGAAAGGGGCATGTCCTCAGCTGAGCTTGACTTGGGCCTTTTGATCGTTCTTCATGAGTTTCTCCCACTCTGAATGAGTGGTCCAGCTGCTAGGTCCCTGTGCATGAGGTGAGAGATGTTCTGACATAGTTCAGCTAGATATGAGTGTATCTGGCTTTTTGTCATTCTCCAAGAATTTAAACAAGTACCTGCCCAAAAACTAGAAGCTACATAGCTTTAGGAAAAAAGTAGGTATTCATGTCCCAAAAAATAGTCATTTCAGGGTGATGGTTCACAGGCAATTAATAATAAGCACCAGAGGGGTTTTCAAATTAAGCAGGGAGGTATCTAGAGAGCTGAGTTACATAAAAAGGTGTCAAGCAATCCTGCAAGGTGAGGGGACCATGTTGCTGTCACTACTTAGGATAGGTTTTAATCATTGCTAGTGAGTATTGTTTCCTCCAAGGTCAAAAATGCCAGGATAGAGTTTTATTCATGCCTGCCTCTCAACATCAGACATTAACATATGTGCATATCATTTTCAAAACCAGGACAGGTCCTGACCCCTTGACTACTTCTGATTGCTGTGACTTTTGTGAAACGTGGTGGACTCAGATACTGAGGGGAAAATAGACTTTTTGGAGGAAGAAGGATTATATTGTTAGTAGACAGAAAACATCAATTTCCTAAAAACTCTTTGCCCCAGCCCCAAGGTTGCTCAATGGACACATTTGCAGCACATCACAAATGTTTCCTTAACCCTAGCATATTGATGTGAAAACACTCTCTTGAATAGCTGGAAAAATGTGTTTACTTTGCAATATGTCAGGACATTAAACTATGAAATGCCTCAACTTACTTAAATCTGCATACACCAACATAAAGTGTGCTTAACCCCAGATGTTGCAAAAATATGATCTGCAATCTAGTAACAGCATATTTAGAGGCCAGATATTGTAGCAAACTTTTTTCATTTCCACACAAGTTCCTTTTTTGTTTCTATGTTAGTTGCTCTTGATTCTGAGTTGCAAAAAGGCTAATAAAACCCCATTTAGCGCTGTGAGATATACAACAGTGCAGCACCCTGGCTCTGCTGCAGCACGACACCAAATGAAGCCACAATGGAATTAAGTTTTTCCATATAGAGAGAAGCATGCATGCTTTGTTCACTGTCCTACACCCAAAATTTACATGGGGAGAGGAGGCACTTCTCACCATGTGGAAACTGTTAAGAGGATGTGAAAACAAATGTTTTTAATTGAAATTGTCATTGCTGAGCCAGACTGCTGTCTGGGGTATCTTGCTGAAAAGTGACAGCAGCAGCAGGGAAACAATGTAAGAGATTGTAAAACCAGTTTCCATTCTGCACTAATTCAGGGACCACATATGGGATGCTATAATGTTGTTTATTTTAAGACCTAGCACTAAGGGTGGAAAGCCTCTTGGTGGTGAGAGGCTGAGAGCTGGGGAGGAAGCACAATCTGGGTCAGACACTGAAGATCTGCGCCCCTCCGCCGCTGACCTGCTGTGGAGCCTTGTGCTGCTCACGTCATCCTCCCTGCCTGTGTGTCCTCTCAGGCTCTGTGATCGTGCTGTCTCTTGACATTACCATTTCACTGGGGACAGGTTCAATCTTCTGTAATGCATCCTTAAGTACGAATGCAATAACACTGTGAATAATAGTAAATAACAATTTGCACCAGTATATTGGCTGTGGAAGGTCTCGCTTCCCTCCAGTCCAGTCCAGCTTTCCAAATCCATGACAAGAGTCTGACAGAAACTTGTCAATCCTGGAACAATACAATCCTGGAACAATTATTTGTAAAGATTAATATTTCTTTAATTTGAATTTGGAAAATTCTTTTATATATCTGCTCCTTTTTACTCGGTGAAGTCTTGAAAGTTTGACTATGTGAGTTTTGCTCATGCAGGCCTGGGCACTGTGCACATGTGTTATCACCTAGCACACACACCAGCAAAGCATGTTTCCAGCGGTCAGTGTTCAGGCACAGGGTCAGGCTGCCCTCTCCAACTCACACAGAGGAGATCAAAGCTGTGACACATCAGCCCTACCTCTGTTTCTCACGGGAATATTTATAGCCAAACCATGTTTTGTAAGAACAGGTATCTAAAGCTGAACCTGGCATCTGGATGTAGAACGCAAAGCTGAGAGCTGATGCATGTGTGCCTGCTCTCCAGCAGTTCCCTTTCAGCTCCTGCTTCAGGCTTTAAAGCACCCATGAAAAGCAATGTCGTCTAACTTTCTTCTGTTTTCACACAAATTTACCCAGCAGAGGGTGAAGGGGGGTGAATCCCAGGATGAGAATCATTTTGATTTTCCACTTCTATGAATGAGACAGAAAGGCTTTACCTCTTTCACAGGAAGCAGGGAAAGCAACTCTTGCTAAGCCAGACTGACCTTTCTGAACTCAGAAGACAAAGTATTGCCAATTCTGTCAAAATGGTCTCAGTTACATGAATAAACCTGATAATCAGGCAGGCCAAAACTATCTGCAAAAAGCTTCTACATCAATTCACAGCATGAACAAACTACAAGCAAGCCTTTTCTGTTTCAGACAAAGTGGAACCGAAATCAAAGAATTAGTGCAATTTTATATTCTGATTCGGAGAATTATATAATGCTCATGCTACCACTGAATCCTTAAATAGCTTTACTCCTCCTGCGTGCTCTCGCCTCCCTAGTTCTTGAAATATTAAACCCTTTTTGACAGTATCCTTTGAGTTCTCGGTTTAAACACTGCATGAGCAAATTAAGTTTGTATATATGTGTAATGTAATGTTCATGTGAGGCGCCTCTTCATATTGCATATATGCATCTTTGATATGGAAATGGGAATGCTTTGGGCATGTAGCATTCTGCGGACCATTCTGGACTAATGCACGTATTGGCAAGGAGCTGACTGTTGCATCTTCCTCCTGGGATGGGGAAGCACAGTTCGATGCCCTGCTCAAGATGTTCACTCTGGGTATGCTCCATGCCACAGGTCGCAACAAAAACTGGAGTAAACACTACCTATCCTGTCCCCGTGCCTGGTTTCTACAGAAAGGGAAGCTGGGCCCCTGAAAATAGAAAGCATCACACACAACTTCCCACTGTGAGTGACTGGGGCAGCAGGACATGATGCAGCTCACCCTTGCACCATTGTTTAAACATATCCAGAGTCTGTTCAGCATTGCCCTCCCCCCATAAGGGACTAGACTTGATCCCCCAAGCAGTCTCATCTATCTTTGTCCCTCAAGTCACATTTTAACCACATATCCCCCTGCCTTCTGAGGATGCTTCCAATTCTAATTCAAAAGCCATCTCCCTTTGGCACAGATTTGTGCCTCTGCACTTTTGTGATGGAAAATTATGAGCTGAAATAAATAATCATGAGTCTGTGGTAGCAGAAAGAATGATGTCCCCTAAAGGAAGGAATCCTCAGCAATTTCAATTGTCTGCATAATTAATTTTTTTGTGTCCCTCATTTGGAGTCTCTGTCACACTTTGCAAATCCACACCAGGGCGTTGCATCTATTGCTTTAGGGCATAAGCCATTTATATTCTCCGAGTCCCATTTTGGAAGCCTCAGTCCCACTGAGTAGATATTATACATTCAAGGAATCTCACTGATACCAAAATGACTAACCGTGTGAGTGCAACTCACAGCATCAATAAGCTACGTGACCTACCAGATAAATTAGTATTGCTTTGCAAATGCATTGAAAAGTAATGCAAGGGCTGTGTATGACTTTGCAGAAGGAATAAGTTGAATCACCTGAGACCCTTGCCTTACAGCTGGCTAAGGTTGGGCAGGAGGGTTTGGTTTGGTTTTTCCTAAAAGATTTGTATGGTTCAAACAGAAAACTTGTTGGGGAATGGTAAACAAGGTCTGAGTGCAGGAAGCTGGACTGAGTAAACATAAGACAAGTAAAGGCCAAGTAGATGTGATCTTCACATCTCATTCCTCCAGTTTATATGCATATTATTGTTAATATTAATCTCGGTGTAAAACTCAGCACCAGACATGAAATGTTAAGCATGCCATGAAAATGGTAGGTTGTGTGTGTTTTCTTTAAAAGTCAGTCAAATCCAGACTCATATCTAAAGACACCTTTCATCTTTCCCCCCGCTTCCACAAGTGTCTGTAGTGTCTTAATTATTCACATATTCATATTATGATATTCCCTGCTCTCTAACTGCAAATGTAGAGTTCATACTGACATCTTTTTCGTTTCAGAAATAGCTCAAATTGTTTTGAACTATATCTTCTATGACCTAAATGACTTTGTGAGTTCATATCTATAAAGCATGTCATTTTTGCCATGACTGTCACATGATATCTTTCATCTTTTTCCATAACATACGTTCTATGTAAAGCATGAAGAAATTGGGGGTTTTTGTTTTGACTTCACTTGGTTTTGGCCAGGCCGATAAGTGCTCTCACTACCTTTCCTCTGAAACAAGTTTTATTAACCTAGAGTCTTCTCTGAATTTAATTTTAATTTCCCTAAAATTGCTGCTATACCATGCCTCTTTTCAGACTGACCTCAGTGAACACAGCTGCCACTTCCTATGCATTATCCTCTACTAAATCTCAGACTTCTTTAAACAACAGAAAGAAATCACTGCCTCTACCTTTCTTCCCCTGAGATGACACTCTGCTCCATAGTTATGAATAATCCCCCTAAGATGGCTGATCTGATTGGGTTAGCACTAAACTATTTGAGGGAAGATAACCTGGATTGATTTTAAAAAATAACAGTTTAATAGATTTTATGGCCATAGGGGCTGCTGTGATTATATGGGTTAAATTCCTACCAAACACTAGGCTAATTCCTGGCTGAGTTAAATAATATCTTTTTTAAGCCAATTCAGTTTTGGATTAAAGATACATCCCTTGACAAACTGCTCCGATGATTAATTACCTTTGCTATTTAAAACTGTGAACCCCCCTTGAAATTTCAAGCTTCAGTTGATAGTCTGAACACATACATAAGCCTCTTCCACGGGGTTAACGACTTCTCTAGTGTCAGATACTCACACCGTCTCTAGGGGTGTTCAAAGGCTGCTCTCAGATCAGTTTAGGATCATCTTCTTTTTTGACAGGCTAAAGGGGCTGCTTCCACAAGACCCTTAACGGCAGAGTATATTTTTTGTACTTTCAACCTTTCTAAAATCTCTCCAGTTTTCATCATACCTTTTTTTTTTTTTTTTTTTCCCCTTTTAAGCCTGGCACTAGCATGGGGCACATTATTCTGCAAACGATCCTGCTGGTGCTGTACAGGGGGCAATAAGACCTCCCGCTCCTGCCTGACACCCTGCTGTTTACACCTCCTTGGCTCTCATCCATGCTCTCAGCCAGCACATCTCAGTGGGAACTCATGTTCACTTTGTTAACCAATGAGACTGGCCAGTAAAACTTAAAATGCAACTGCTTTTCAACAGAAAACTTTAAGACTACTTTTTCTGCTTTCTGTCATGCTCCAACACATACACATAGATAAAAGACCCAGCAAATAAAATGCTTCGATCAAGACTTGCTGCTGTAACACCCCTTGGTTACGACAGCTTGCTTTCTCCCTTGTCTCCTCTGTGGGTGAGGCTTCCCAGTCGGGCTAAGAGCTGAGGAGAGGAGATAAAAGTGGTGACAGGAACCAGAACAGCGAGGAACAGAGCCCCCTCCCCAGCAAGGTGCCCACGCCGTGCTTCTCCTGCCATGCACGTGTCCTGGTGCCAAGAGGAATAGCAGTGGTACAGCATGGCACTGTCAGACCTGATATACGGAGTGGCTCAGCAGCATAAGTCATTCAATGCCATCATGCTATACAGCCAGGTCTGAGTATTGGGCTTTTCCATTTTAGATCACAGAAGTTTGTGTTGTCCAGAGTCAGACACTCCCACGAAATACTTCCCCAATTCATGAACAGGTCTACCACTGCACCTTTGTTCCTCTTCAAAATCTTCATTGCCCAGAGCGCAATTCCCTCCTTCTCCATCTATGAGGCATGCATGACCCTTCTGAGATGTGGTTACAGTATTTGGAAATCATTGTTTGTACCAGGCACACAAAACAGTGGGCAGCAGATTCCTTCAGACAGGCCAAGCACAGTCACCACACCTGACCTCCCCAGGTGCCTCTGCACCGGAAAGAAGTGCAGAGGGGCACCAACTCTCCCCCACCAGCTGTCCCTTCAAGCTGTACCCTGCACCCTTCTTATGGAGGATTATTGCACCTTGGACAGCCTTAAGAGCTATACAGACAATTAGTACTCTGTCTTGTCACAGTTTCATGTCCATAGTTCAAAGACTCTTTACTTTGCTCTCCTGTAGCAGTCGCTCCTCTGACAGAAATGCTGCTACAGGGACATCTGAAGGCTCCCAATCTCAACTCTCTACTCCGCTATCAATTTCTCCCACTCCTGTTTTCTTTATTTTAATTGAGCTAACAGCTTTATCCCAATATGCTCACTGGTTGTTTATTCTTTGCTTCTCTCACTTTTTTTCGTACACTCTCCTCACAGCTCCTTATGTCTTTGAGAATAAATATTTGTGTCTTCATGTCCAGTATGAGTTATGAAAACAACAACCAAGAGGCTGTTGGTTCATGTCAAGTCAGCCACGCTGCACTGACTCCATATGCACACATTGCGTAAACTTAAAAAAAATCTGTAATTACATGTATTATAAGACATCACCTTTTTGATTATCACACTCTGGAAGGTATGATATGCAAAGTTAACTTTCAGAGGAAACTGAGAACAAACAGCAGTTCAGTAGAGTTCCAGATAAAATTGCCTTGGTTTTATTCCTCTCTTGGTATAACTTGTCAGGATTTGATATATCTTTTTAAAAAGAAAAAAAAATGTTTATTGTATAGTTTTGTATATTACCAATAAAAGAGATGTATTAAAAGAGAACCATGAAAAAGCCAGAAAGAACCAGGCAATTATTTTTGTCTCTAACAACTAAAAATCAATCTATGTGCCACCTTGCCTTGTGAGTCAATATGGCCCTGACTTAGCATATTCCCAATCACACACTTAACTGTAAGTCCGCAAATAGTCTTATTGACTTTGATTAGCCATATGTTCAAGTTTGACTGAATCAAGACCTCTAACAGATGTACATAACTTTTATTAAATGCAAAACTGAGGAAAACAAGGTGCCTGGCTTTCTGAATAGTCTGAAAATCAGGCAGGAGCGTTAGAAAGGTTATTCACATTTGTGAGGTTTAGTGTGGAGATCAACTAAAAAAACATTCATGTTTTCTTCCCAAGAACTCCTCTCCCTTCCTGACCCAGATATTGCTATCTCAGATAAATGCAAAACCAGGGTCATACTATTCTGACTTGGTTTTGCAAAAGCTGCATCAAAAGGTTTTGCAAAATCTAACCTATAGTCAGCATGTTCTGGCTGCTGCAGTGTGTCTAAGAGTGCAAAAGGGTGGTAGAAACAAGCTTGGACGCTGCAACTCAGATGCCTTTGATCCCCATCCCCTGCCATTATCTTTCACTCATAGCCTGTCTCAGGTCACCCCACACTTTTCACAAATATGTCTCCAAAGGTTTGATTTCAGTAGAGGGCTCAAGGCATTCACATATCGTTCCTCTTTTATTCACCCCTTCAATAAAATGGGAAGTGTCCTCTTTGGCTAGAACCACATACAGCTCCACTTCCTAGAAGGAAAGCAAAATATGATGTGTGGACACTGAGTGTGGAAAAGGACAGGACAATGGAGATCTTCACTGAAGATAAGTTATCTTTTGAAAAGGTAGCTGGATTTTCTTGTTTTGTGGCTCTGGTCCCTGATAAGTTATAAGAAAGAATGAGGGCCTAAAATAATAAAGCAAGAACTGTAAAATCAGAGCACCAAGTTTTGTACTGCTTTATACCTCTGACACTGACACTGCTTGGGAAGCCAGGTCAGAAAGTGAAGGCTTGGGAGAATTTCATCGCTTAAATCTGGAACAGTGGGATATCTGACTACAGCGTTTTGAACAACCTCTGATTTCATAATTAAAGTTTGGAGGTGGCCAAAATAAAGAGAATTACATCAATCAGCAGCTGCTAATGGACACCAGTGAGTCTTCCATTTCAGTGAAACTACAACTTTGTAAAGATTGTGTTGTATGGCAGAGGGTTACAGCTACATTATTATTAGAAATAATGCCTGACAACAGCGAAAGCAACAAGACCTGGAGACTGTTCCGTACCCAGAACTTGCAGAGTAACCAGAGCTGGGAGAGGCAAGAGACAGCCTGCTGAGCACCACCAATGATCTCAGGAGAGACCCCCCAGGCTACTGGAGTTGCTTATGTTCATCCAATGGATTGAGTTCCTCTTCAACTGAGCCAGTAATTTCCAGACAGCCATTCAGCATCATTTGCAAGGTTTAGATTAATTGATTTTGGGATTTCTCAGACTCTGTCAACCAGGTGCATGATTTAGTCACCTACACTTAGGCATCTGGTATCATTTTGAGGTAGTCTGGCATATCCTGTTTGTCATTAAGCAGACTCACAAGATGCCATAAGTTGTATGAAACACCTGTTATCTGCAGAGAAGTATCTTGGGTACTCTGTGGCATCTCAGAAAGCACTAATCACCTACACATAGGCAACTAACCTTCTCCTAGACCTCCACTGACTATAGCACAAGCTTGTACTCACAGCTCATGTGTAGAGACTCACATACAGACACATGAATTTGAGTGTCTCTATCATTGAGCTGAATCCCATTCCTGCTGACTCAGTAATCTTCATCTATCATGCCCAAAACACACACCCAGTAGAAGATCAGTGCTTACTGGCACTGAAGTTGCTTGTAGCTCCTTTCACTTTCTTTTTTTTCCTCTGTCCTCTGGTCCCCATGCTCCATCAGTTATTTCAACCTCTTTCCTTCTTCCTTTTCCACATCTTTTATCCACTGCTCTCTGTACACAGAATGGCTGTCTTCCTTCAGTCCCTGCATCCTGAATCCTGTCACAGTCTTTAGAAATTATCAAGGCTGTCTGGTCTTTGCAACATAGCAATGCACCCCATCAAGGACCACTGGAGACAACATTTAGCACAGTGCTGAGGTCCTTGTTTTGCCAGCTGGGTGGCATAGGTCTGACATTCCCCTGGTTGAGGACCACCTCCAACCTTAGCCCAGGTTAAGCACTTGTCAAATGCTCTTGTACTAACCAAGGTGCCATACAAGAAAAAAAGTAGCAGCCAAGATTTTGTAGAATGATGGGATTCAGATATCCCTGCTTTTAGCATTTACTGTCAGCTAACTCTAGGCACTCCCCACTCTCTGTGCCATCTGGTTTTGATGCCATTTGGAGACACTGAACTTGGAGATGTTCAAATGGCATGATACATTGCCATGAAGGTACCTGAGAAATCTCTGTGCTTTGCTGTAATTCTCTTCTCAGGTAACTAGATGTGAGAAAAAAAATACACACGAGCACTGGAAGATGTGTTTTAAAAGTTATATGCAATTGCTGAATGACTGATTCAGTTCTTCCAGGCATTTCTGCCTTCACTGGATTTAAAACTCCTTAAGACTATGTGTAGATTAAGAGGTTGGACCATTTCCTGGTTCTTAGGTAGATGTCCCAGTAGTATCCCATCTCCAGAAAGGTCAAGAGCCCTTCGTGCATCTCCTTTGCCACATAAAGGAAATAAATAGCTGTGCATTGGAAAGGAAATACACAGTCCAGACAGCAGGGGTCAGGATGCTGGTACCTGACAGTACCTGACAGTACACCCAGCCAGTAATCCAGATTCAGACTGTGTATCCTAAACCTTTGGATTGTGCCTGATCAAAAGCTCCTGCAGGCAGAGAGTGAACTGCTTTGTGCACACAGCACAGAGCAAGCTGTCAGTGCTGAGTAAATAATACATAACAAGTTTTATAACCAGGACTTAAAAGTATCTAACAGTTCTCTCATGGCAGCTGCATATTTGCTTACTGTGGGAAGTGAGTGACATTCAAATGCATGCATCCAGGCAGCTAGTTGGCCTGGGGAGCTATGCCATCCTTCCCGCCAGCTCCTGGTCCAATCGACGACATATGGGTGATGTTTTGTTCCAGCCCCAAGCAAATCACAACAGAGGCATAGATTTGCCTTCTCAGAGGGATTTCTAGGAGTGTAGGAGAAGCTGTTTTCCTAGAGCTTTAACAGATCTGAATGCACCAAAGGTACTGCTGCACCATTGTCCTTGGGGCATCAGCATCCCTTTGCCACGTTTGTCTGGCATGGGGAGGGGAGAAAAGGCTTACCTGTCCCTGAGTCCACCTCTCTGGAACTGGAAAGAGTTATAAAAATAAATTAATGTCTTTGAGTAAGGGCAATATGTGCATTTTGAACCATTTCTTATTTGTAGTTCTCACTGATATTATCCATGATATTTTCATTCAAACTGAAGAGTAGACAAGATCAAAGAGTTCACCTGGTTTTGTTTGTTTTTAAAGCAAAAAAAATATTTTTCATAGGAGTACAGACCTGGAAGGAACCTCCTACACTGTCAAATCCTCCTTCTTGCTGCCTCTTTCAATTACGTCACTTTATCCCTTTCTTCAGCTGATTGTGCTCTATCTTGAATCTGCTCAGGCCTCTTGAAGCCCCTGTTCATACTGGGAAGCAGCTCCAGAGCCTCATTCCTCCTCTGCTTAGAAAGCTATTAATTTGCAGATGATGTATAGTGCTAGCCTGTTTATATTACTTAGTTCTGCCCTCTGCCTTGTCTTCTGCCTTACAGAGTCTCGTTTCCCTGAGGTACTTTGAGGGAGCGATCAGTCTCCGTTTCACTTGGCTAAACAAGCTGAGCCCTCGTTTCTTTTTTATCTCATCTTCAGCAAATCACTTGCAAGCAAAAAATGTCCAAGCAGCTCTGCTCCATGTCCCTTAGGAATCTGTACTTGGGAAGGAAAGCCATCTTTCCAGAAAAAGCCCATGCCACAGGGTTACATTTCCACTTGTCTCTCCATGGGAGGGGTGTCGATCACCCGAAAATGTCATGAAAATGAGTGCTTGCAAGAGTGCAGGTCCATCCCATGCCTTTCTCACTACTCTTCTTTTCCTCTGTGGCTCTATTCTAATTTTGACTCTTTCAGCTCATTACCTATCTAGAAGTATCCCCTGAATTTGGGGTAACTGTGAAGATGGCTCCATGCATCTGCCAATATTCTCATAGAGAATCTCATTGTTTACACCAAGCCAAGTTTCTCTGTCTGAAGTCCCAAGAGAACAATCCCTCTGCTTCTCCCAGGATAAAGGTTTATGTGATGCCTGTCTTTTGCAAAAGGATGTGACAGGTTTTTTCTTTGCACCCTCTCCATCTGCACACAGATCAGTGGGAGCCTTTGTAGGCTTTAGCATGTGATTAGACTAGCATGGAGTACTAGTGCTGTAAGATCAACTGTTCTGCTGCAGGTTTTAACCTTGTATTTTTCAACATACAGAGAGAATATATCTCTGGATTTAATGTTCATCATAAGGACATGACAGCCAAAGCTTTCTCCTCCAAGAAAAATACAGTTATGATTTATTTTAGAATGCTCTTTTTAATGGATTGTCACAGATATGATCAAATCATAGGAGGTTGTTAAAAATACATGCCACTTCAGACACTTCAACCTGCATCACGTTTTCAACAATTCATGTTCTGATTGGAATGTTGCCTTTGTCATGCTCATTATTATCTGTCCATATCTAAATAGGTTTACTTTACATTTTTACCTTGCAGTCTTTAGGTTTGTGTTTCGCTTCTCTTGGAATTAAATCTTTCTTTTTTTCTTGGGTGGTTGTGGTTTTTTTTTTTCCCCAAGCAGGTATAGCACAACTGCTAGTGGAAAAAAAAAAAAGACCCACTTACTCATAGGTGATAAAAATTCACAGTAAAGCCACAGATGTAGCAGAGTGAGAATTACTGTAGCAGCAGGAACAGAAGATAAAAGAGGATTGCATACGATGAAATGTAGTAATTGACTAGAAGTCACTGAAAAATACCAGATGGATGTCACTATTCCACACAGCTCTAATATGCCTGTAGACTTTATTGAGCTTCACTTGAGCTTTGCTTTTAGTATTTTCCTGAGTGTAATTGAGGTTTATTGATACACTATTATGGGCCAGTTTATATGTGACCATAAAAAAATACAGTTTGAGGCCCCTGTATAACCAGGAACACTGTACTATTCTGCTTAGGTGAAGACAGTCACATTAATGATTGCAATAAGATAAATTCCTGTTTCCTCCTTTAGACCTTTGCACAGAGTATGAACAGTAAATGGTTCACACAGCATTTAAATTGCAGGAGCATTTTCAATGAGGGATTGCTGCATAAAAAGATCAGGCACGCAATTTCAGATACTGCCAAAAGAAGCTTATATGGGATTTTGATTCTGGGTTTGTGTATAAAGAAAACAAATCTACATACTATAATGACTTGCCAGAGCCAGTTTGGAGCTCTTCTTAGTTATCAAGAATTTATTTTTCTATTTATTTTAGCACTAAGGAGGTAGGAAATATTTGAATTTTGGTCTTCTTTATCTCCTTCCACCTGGCAGCGGTTGAAATAAAAGGAAGTGAGGAAAAGCTAGCTCTGTCTCTTCTGACTGAGTTAGAGAGTCCTGTTACTTTCTTGATTTGGCTGGTGAGATGGTGCCTCAGTGGCCAGAAATTTGCTATTAGCAGGATTAGCTGGTACCTAAGTCAAAAGTTTCTGCCTTCGTGGCAAAGGATTAGAGCATTACACATGGGAAGAAAACATGCTTCACCTGAAAGACCCCCCTGTGGATGGATTTTCACAACGGACTGAAGCATGGGGGTTTGGGTAGGTGAAAACAACTCTCAAATCTGCACCTGCCCTTCTGCAATCCTCCACTGCAGGGTGGGATGCATCATTTTGCCTTATCTTTCCCAAAAAGCATTTGGGTGAGTGGTGCACCTAAACAAGGGATTTGCACAGGTCTGTCATCTGGGCAGGGAGGCAGCTAAACCAGCAGGGAAGTAAATCAGACCCTGATATGGCACCTCTGAAATACCAAAATGTGGGAACATGCCAGGCATTGGTCACTGGCTGAGCCAGGAGCTCAGTCCAAGATCAGGTCAGAGGAAATGCAGTTCCTGTAAATACACAGGCGTGTTGCCTTGAAGACAGGCATGAGGCAACGAGAGGAAATCAGCAGAGAGAACCTGAGTGCTGGGATGCCAGACTGGGTGGGCCTGGCTGACTGGCCAGAGATGAGCCCCTTCCTCTGTTTGGGAGGGTCATCTGTAAGCCCTCTCCTGAGAGTCAGCTTGTCCACTGGGTCAGCTTCGCTGAGAACACTCTCTCCTCTTCATCCTCATCCTCATCCTCCATTTGTCTAACCCATGTTGCATTTCCAGCTTCTCCACCTGTAACAATTTGCACAAGTGTTGCAATGTCAGCTCAGAGGCACACAAGTGTAAATAGTGAAATCTTGGGGTACCAGAGCCCCAGGCTGCACCGCATTGCCCTGCAGCAGAGCAGCGGTCCCTCAGCCAGCCAGGGAGCAGGGGCACGGGTAGGAGGTGGCACCAGCAGGTTTGCACAGGAGCCAGCGGGCAGACTGCAAGGCAGGTGGCCTCAGGCATCGGCTGGCCATGGTCTGGGGAGCAGCTCTGCAGCATCAGCACTGCTGGACATGCCAGCAAACCCTGACACAGCTACAGATGCCTGTCTCCTTCTGTCCCTAGTTAGTTCCTCTAAACCACCGAATCGGCCTCCCTTGCTAGCTCTCACTTCCTGACGCAGAGGTTTGCACGCATGCTCTGCCTCCTCATGGCTTTCACCCAAAAGAGCAAAAGGAAGGCGCTTCCCACCCTCTTGTAGCCTGTTTCAAATGTTTCTTCTTAACACATTCATTTAAACCATGTTTTGACTGTAAGACATTATGTTGGCCATTTTATTCACACAGGAAAGAAAACACAATTGCTTCAGTTTAATACTCACGTATTGTTTTTCCTTCATCCTTGTAAAGACTCTTCTTCCACCTGAACCCTGGTAGAGAAGGGGGGAGAGCCAAGCAGAAGCAGCATAGCCCTGCTCTGCCATGTATGCTGTGTGTTCAAAATCCCCCACACCCCTGTTTTCCTTCCCCCCTGACATTTCTGACAATTACCACTCTGGTTTATCTTTCCCCTTTTCTACACCCAGTCAGCAGGGTCACTTTGAAATACATCAAAACCTGTGCTGATGGTTGACTTGACTACTCTGACAAGCTCCAAACACCCAAAATGTCACTGACCAAATCAGGGTACACCTTGGCTGGGACTACTGACATTGAGGCTCTAATTAAAATTTTGTGCTTCTTGTGGATAAGATGATGTGCCCTGTGTGATGTGTGTTTTAATCATCCTTCAGCAAACAAAACAAAAAAGAATCTTTTTGTTGTTTCTTCCCTTTAAGAACATCTTTAATGAGCATTAGATTATAGCCAGTAAGAGTATGGTAATTCAGTATTTAGTCATTTTTAGGAATTAAATTGTGGGAGGCTGTCACACATACTTGCCCTTAAACATATTTGAATAAAGTTTTATTTATATAATATAAAATAATTATACTGTACTAGAACACATGTAATTTTCATTTATGTAAATGGGATCTTTATAGGAAAAGTGTGTTATTCTAGTCGTGACATTGTTCAGACTGTGCATGTTGCCACTGAATACTTTCCATGGTACAAATGCATCATAGTATATGAACTTTGTTTCCACTACAGATACTTTTGTAGATAATATGATCAGAAATGCCATTATACAAAATGATAAAAAGGAGTGTGTGAGTGCATATTTTCAATTAACCATTTTCAAAATATTTTTAGCAAATCAAAAATAGATTTTGATGAAAAAATTGTATTTTTAAAAGTTCAGTTGACTGAAATAAAAAGTACTGTTTCTGACTGGAGGCCTTATTCCACTTCTAGAAAATGAAAATAGGGAAATTTTCTAAAGAAATTGTATTTAAAATACATAAAGCCAAATATTTGTCTTAACAAATAAGGAAAAGAAGTATTTATATTATTCAGATTTTATTTTGTGAGATGTTTTTAAAGAAAATTTCTTGGTGACAGTGAAGGAACCTTGTAAAGCAGGTTGGTGGTGTAGAATATACACCATAGCTTTAGAGAGGACACTCGTACTTACAGGAAAATTGTGATGTAAATCACCTTTGCTCTCTACAATTTTTACGTTCAACAAAATGTCCACAACATGTTTTTCCCCTGAACAAACATTGGCCTTGTCTTTTTGGTTTCTAGCATCTACTTCTTACACACATACAACTATTTTCTTATTGTCCCTCTAACTTCAGTTTGTTGTTCAACAGGACACATATTGCCTACATATTTGAGAAAGCACCATTTGCATTGCTGGGAGTAAATTAAAAAATGCCATAGGAACACATAATAAATAGATTAAATGCATAGTTCAACATTTGAAGATGAAACTGTAAACACCAGCAAGCTGTCACCTTGACATTTGCTTGCATTCATCTAGAAACCGATTTAAATACCTTTGACTGTTTGCTTCAGTATAATGCCGCTGCCTTTCTCCAGAAGGATACATTCAAAAACACTAGAAAGAGAGCAGAACAAAAAATCTTTGACTAATACGCAGCCCCACTATAAACAGGAAATTATATTCAGTAGAAACCCATGTAAAGAAGTAGTTATAAGAACCCTAGAACAATAACAACTCTTTGGAAGGGATAAAGGTCTGAACCGGAGCAACATGAATATGTCAGATGTTTACTGTCTCATTGTAGAGCATGGGAAATAAAAGTATCTTCAGTCACTTCTCTTGATCCTCACATATATATGAGTTCCTATGTGCTCACACACAACCACACACTGTCTGATAAACTGCAGAACGGGTATATGGCACCAGCATTTATTATTCCCCAATGGTGGTCCTGGTCACACCAGGTGTTTGTTCATTAGCATGCTGCCCTACTGCCAAGGGATGGGTGAGATAAAAACAGACACAAGAGAAGAGATAAAAGAAGGTGAATGAAGGGAAAGGACTTTTACCTGTCTGTCTCTCTTCTCTCTGAGGATCTCCCTCCCAAACTACCTTAAGTTGATAGCTGACATACAAGTTGTAGTGCTGCTAGAGATGCAGTACCTCTGTCTCAAGTGCAGTTATTTGGTACTTTTCACTTTCTCTTTGCCTTCCACAATGGTGACAAGAAGCCAGATTATTTCAAGTATCCCCACAATTACAGCAGAGAGAATGTGCCTTGTTGCTAATAATAGAAATAATCATTTTTTCCATGTTCTGTATTTTATTCTGAGCCATTTATCTCAATTTTAATAACATCACATTTTCAGAAATGAATATAATTAGCTTTTTCTTGGCTCAAGTAAAATAAGCAAAATTGTTCTCTCATCGATCAAAAAGAAGTCAGTAAAAGAAGGCTGATTACAATGCACCCGTGGTAACATCTAATCTAATATTCCACTTTATGAGGGAGAGACGAATCAGACATGAAATTTATATCATAATCATATCAAATAAATACTTTCTTACTGTCTTGTCTGTAGTGCTGCAGCTGAATTGGGATGACACATCCGGTATTTATGAAGTCTGACAGAGGAGCAGAGCTCAAGGGGTTTTGATATATGATGGCACAAATATGTCCTTTTTATTTTATTTTGCTGCTTGGATAAGACAGAAATTTATCACACTGATTAGTAAGTATTTATGTCAGCACATTCATAGTGCTATAAAGCATTTCTCTTCCAACTTTCCTGGTTTCACAGCTTTGGAGATTTGTAGGGTAACAGGGGAAAGCCAGAAGGATACCTGTATTTCATAGCAGACAAGATTTTCAACAAGAACTGTAGGCAAAAAACAACTTACAAGCTAGTAACCACCATTTAAATAGGTTTGGAGCTTATTTAGGTAAGTTAAGGGACCTTTTTTTCAAATTTTAATCATAAATAGCTCACTACATAGATACACAATTTTGCCTACATGACTCACTGTGGGGATAATAGAGGGGTTGCTTCTTTATGGAACTCTCTCTAAGCAATTTTGGGTCTCTATGTAGAAAAAGATAGCTTCAGAGCACTCAATGCTCACAGAAATGTCAGGTCCCCATCCTGAGCACAATCAAATCTTCTAATAAGTATCAGCAGAATGCCGCTGCTTGGGACATATTTACAGTGAGATCATCTAAAGTGTTTCATTCTCCTGATGTATGGTGTCATAAACAACCCATCTGTAAAATACATCATTAGAGCATCAATCCTTATATACAGCAAATGTAGGAGCAATGGAATAGTGACACTTCCCAGTTCAGGACCTACCAGTTGCTCCCCCCTTGTTTTTAAATCTACTATAGCAAGGCAGAGGCCCTTTATTTTATACCTCCCCGCAATTTGGGCCTGCCCAGTATTTCTGTACTGATCAGATCATGTTACTGGTACAGTACTTCTGCTAAGAAACCTTTCCCTTGGCCTCCAATTTGACTAACAGCTTCACAGACTCAAGATGAACTGATGAATAGATGTACATTTTCTAATGTTGGCTACAAAGTGGTCTTTCACTCATGCAGAATAAGTAATTCTATGAGCATCAGATGTGACAAAACCTCCATTTCTTGCCATTTGTGTCCTCTGATATTAGTTTTGTTTGCCAAATTACACAACAACTTTCCATTAACACCACAAATACATGCAATGTCTTCCCACAGAATATATTGGCAGTGATCCTTGGGCTGGCACGTTCAGCGATGCCAATAAGCCAGAGGGATCAGACATAAGCCAGGGGTGAATTTGCAAGTGTTCATACTCCCATTTCTCATCTACCCAACTGCCTGTTTTTATAAAACTGGTAAAAACATAATTACTTTTGAGACCTCTGCCTCTCTGTCAAAACTGGCTGGAAACAGTTACTGAGTTCAAGAGTTATTAAGAGTGAGGAGAGAGACTCACAGGCTGAAGAAGGGATCATCCCAGGCTTGTTTCCATGGGAAATCAAGATACAAATGTTCAGAAAAAAAGTGGATTTTAGCAGAGTCCACAGCCTGTATGAGAAGAGTTGGGAGTGAGCCAGCCTCACTCCAATGGGGAAAGCTGTCAAGGCTGCTAAGGAAGGGAATGGAGTAGGGGAGATGCCTTGGGCCGGCCAGGAGGAGGAGAACTGCTGGAGTTCCCAAAACAGCATCAGCTATTTGCAGCCGAACTCTGCTACGCTGCCTGGACTAATAAAACCCTTCACAGCAGTTGCTGGCAAAGCAGAAAGGGACTCCAAAACCTTCTGGCTCAGCTCGGTCACCAGCACCAGAAGCCCTGGAAATCAGACGTTCTCAGTAACACGCTCTCCATCCCAAAAGGGAAACAGGAAAGGGCTCCTGCCCCACCCTCCTCTTGCTCAGTGATCCCCAAGCATTTGGTAGCCTTGCCATTGATCTTTGAAATTACTTTTCCCTGTGTAGCTTTGCAGATACTCTCCACAGGATACAGACAGATGCCTCCTCATAGGCAGGGTTTACCTTTGTGTGCACTTTATAGTCTCCAAGAAAGTGTAAGCTCTAAACAAAGCTTTTGTCTCTCTTAAGGGTTTTAACGGACATCTTTTCCAGGTGGTGCCTCAGGTATCCAGTAAGATGAGAAATTATGATAAATCTTTCTTTTAGAGAAAACTCAGGAAATTTACTATTTTTGAGACTTCTAGGCTTCATGCTGGGTTGGGTTCAGCCACAGACGGTTTACATAGACCTTGCTTTTTTAGAAAGTAAAGCTAAAAATGTAGAAATCTCCTCTGATTTAGGTAGTTTTATAGTGACTCTCCTGATGCTTTCTACTAAAAGCCTGACAAATTATCTATCTGATTTCAGACTAAATCTCTATAACTCAGAAGGCATAATCTGCCTGAGTTTTTGTTTATAATGGCTTGATTTTTAATTTGATATTTTAGGGAAAGATTTTGCAAGGGAAAAGAAAAGGTATTTCCATGTCTGACTTCTTTTCAAAGTTAATAACACTTGCATTAACAAAGAGTGTGGGATATCTTTGTAGAATGATTCAACAGTTTGAATCTGCTATTTTTCTGCTAATTAAAACCATTAATCCAAAAAGATTATTATGGACACTAAATCTTTTCTACATAAATATGTTTGTTTGATAATGAATTGCCTGTTACCTGAAAATCTATCCTGTGCTGTTTTGGTTTTCAGCTCAGTACAGCAGCCTGAATACGACATTCACTCTTTCTAATTAATTGTCTGTACAGAATGCAGTTCCCACTGGTCTTTTAGCAGTACCTCTGTCAACTTTGGCCCTTCTGTCTGGATTGAGCCTTTGACGAGGTTGTGCATTGCCCCCTGAGTGTGTTCATTACACAGCAAGGGGAATTGCAGGAAAGATAAGTCCTGATTGAAAACAACTTTTTTTGAATCACATATGTCACAGCACCAGTTAGAAGTAAAGCAGGGAAAATGTAGTGCAGTCTGCAGGTTGTCAGTGTTTATGCATTCATTCTACTGATGGTACAACTTCTTGGTTGTCTACTGTTGAATATCCTTTCATCTTTGTTTCTCCTGCCTAGTGACGTGTGCTAAGAGACTTAATCAGTTCTGTCCAGATGGATGCTAATGAAGGAGACATTATACGAAACACTATTATAAATTCTTATTCACATCTCATTTTCTTTTGTCTCACTCTATTTTTAGAGCTGATTTCTGGAGGTGCAATTACAATCCCAATATTTATCAAGTAGGCAGCATCTGAAGGTGCTATTTCATGTCCACCCACTCCAATTTTTATCTGCCAACAGCTGATGAACAAGTGCTACACATATTATTCATTTGTCCCATAATAATATTGACCTTGTGTGACATTTATATAACAAACAATACCAAAAACACATTATGCTTTTAGATACATGATAAAGGTGTCTTTATATCTACATATTAGAGCAGCCGTTTTTTACAGAGATTATTTGAACTCACACATGTGCAGCAGCAGCACATAAATATTCAGGGCAGCGACTGGAAAATATTTCAGGTTCCAATTTCAGGAGACGTTAGAAAGGAACAAGTGGTTCTGTGAGATGCTAATATAGTCATTACTGTCAGACTTGAATATTGTAGTTGATTGACTTTGGTCCCTAAGAAGCTGCAAGCACCAGTGAAAATATTGTCAGATTTGGGACAGCTCTGCTGTTGAATTTTTATGGTGTCAGAAAAGGACATTGTCACACTATCAGGGCCTCAACAGAACTTCTCATCAGCACTCACCCTCATGAAGTTCAAAGAAATGCAATGACCTTTGGGATGTCTATGCTTTTGCAAAGTGACTGAAGCTGTCAAAGGTGTCCAGAAATAATTATCAGGGAAAACAGGCAACTCCATGGGCTCACACACAAAGATTTGACAGCCTTGCACAAAACTGTGAAACCAAGGCAAAGTG
Source organism: Strix aluco (assembly GCF_031877795.1). Lineage (NCBI taxonomy): Eukaryota > Metazoa > Chordata > Aves > Strigiformes > Strigidae > Strix > Strix aluco. The sequence goes on from NC_133932.1 coordinate 77,823,317, forward strand.
TAACTAGTGAAGTCAGGCCACACCAAGCATACTTCCTAACAGCATATTTGTGCTTCGTTACCAAACACAACTGTTTAAACTTTGGTTTTACTTTTGTTTCAAAAGATGACATTTTATACAAAAGAATGTTTGCTCTTCTCATGCTGGGTTATCTTTTCACTGCTGACTTAGAAGTAAATATACTTCTCAAGAAAGGCAAAAATTTGTATTTTGTGATGCTCTAACTGCTGGGATCAGGGGGAAATGAAGGAAGAGGGCTGGGTCTGATGGCTGCTGTGCTCCTGTAACTGTAAGAAAAAAAGTCATGCTTGTTTTTGAGAAAAATGACCTCTGATATTCTGAGGAAAGAGAAATGGGACTACAGGCAATGCTGGTAGCAAAGCCTTGAGTTAAGACTTCCTGATATTTTTTTTTTTCCCAACAATTGCGTTGCTTAAAACTTTGTTAGACTCAAACTGTTTGGGCTGGCCTTTTTTCTATCCAGTACCTACTTCTGTTGACACACCATCATGCCACACACAGTGCCCATCACACCCATCTATCTCAAGAGCCATGTGGACAGAAAGGATGACACCACCTCCAACTTGAATCTGTGTGGTTGTGGCACTGAGGGTGTGTAGTGCCTCATGCCTTGGAAGAGGGCTTGGTATTATCAAGGAAATCATCTCATTGGGAGTGATGTGACATTTGCACTTTCTGAAAACTGCCCCATATTTGGCCATGTAATGACTGGACAAATCTTGTCTTGCCTTGATTATTCCCTGCAAACAGGTTCACACTCCCCTGAATAAGCAAGAAGTGCCCCCAGTTCTGTTTTGGGGTTGCTATTTGTTAGCTTCTGGCCCCATTGATTTATTGTTATTATTTCCTCCCAACATTTGTACTCCACTGAGTGCTGAACAAGCACAGACAACAGACAAGAAACAACTCCCTGGAAGAGCTGCCAGCCTGACAAGTACAAGAAGGCAACCAGACTAACTAATTTCAGGCCAGGGAATGGCTCTCTTGCAACCTTTAAATTATTCACAATCTCTCTTTGTAAATTATTAAGTTCCCAGTTCTTAGATTTAGCTCTTTGAGTTTACAGAATAAGCTTTCAGATGCTCACATCTGCAGCTGGCTGCTGTTCATCTCACTCAGAGGATGATAGCGCAGCCCTTCAGAGTGAAAAATCCCGGTTTTGCTTTCATGTTACAATTTTATTTTGACTCCTCTGCTCTTTAAAAGGACAACTACCAAAAGCAGGCAAGGGAAAGGGAGGGCAAAATACTTACATCAACACTTAACCATGCCTCAGACCACTCGGATTCCTCCACTCATCCCAAGGGACTGCTCAATCCTCCACTGCTAAATAACAAAGCTTTCAGTAGTTCCAGTGCAAACAGATAAAAAATCAAATTTGGCTCTTATCCAGGACTCAGCCCTGTGATGGGATACATTCACCATGCTGAGCTTGGTGTCTGCAGGCCCAGGGCCAGAAACACCAATTTATATTCTTGTAGTTACCCAGGTAAGAACAGTATCTGTGATGTGTTCATGTCCCTTATCTTCTTTTCTTCAACCACCATTGATGGCTGTCCTCAGCCCCACCCTGGTGACTGCTGTCCTAAATGCAGATGTTAATCAGTAAATAAATTTTGGTGTATCGCCCATCTACATTGCTCAGTCAGTATTGCAATTCAGCTGAAAGGTCACTGAGGATTATTGTCCCCGTTAAGAGACACCAGCAGATTCATGCCAGCATTTAAAATGTGGATGTCACAAGTCACATCATATTTTATTGAAATGATATTTTGGAATCTCTTACTGCTGGTAAGGGAAGGGCAACAATGTCATCCTTCACAACAATATTGTGAAGGAGAGATTATCCACTGTCTGTCAGCTCCCCACATCTCAAGTCTCCTTTTGAAGCATCCAGTGCTGACAATAGAGAAAGGTACCACAGTGAGTTAGGTGGATTGCAGGTCTGACCTGGATTGGCACTTCCTGTCCTCATGCTTTTCCAGAGATGCTGAGTATCCATAGCATCCATGCAGGTATCTGGAATTTTCTCATGCTGGTCACAGGGACACAGGCAGTGCAACACAATTAATCAGGGGAAGAGCTTCATCTAGAAGTATTATGAATGAGATCCTGCAGTCCAGCAAGCTGCTGCCTAAAGCTAGGCAATGTTGCCTCTATATTCGGAATAAGCTAGTGTTTCTCTCTGTCACAGTTGTATGATGGACTGTCTCTTGACTGTGCAAATCACAGATTTTTCCTTCTCCCATTCCAATTCTCTTTTGGATACGGGCTTTCCTTGGTATGTTTATACTCTTGTCCTTCTCTCTGTATGCTGTGGATTTACTCCCAGTGTACCTGAAACTTGTTCCTTGACATAAACTTACCTCTCTGCCTCCTTGATGGTCTGGCTTTGCCTCCTTATTGCCTGTTATTCTTGCAGATGTTTGCTAGCCTTCACCAGGTCTTGTAAGTTTATTCTTCCACTCAAAATCATCCTGCATGTTCTTTGTATTCCTTTTGCACATATCATATAGTTCGACTTATTTTATAAACTGTGATAAGAAAGATTTGGAAACCTGCTGTGAAAAGTTATAACCCAGCCCCAGAGCTTCCAAACCAAAACTTTGGCTATACTGCTGTGTTACCTTTCTTATCTTTTCAGTGCATTAATGTCACAAACAGGGTTTTTCCTATTTGTTTCAGACGCCTGAAAAATCCACCTCGCTGCCCACAGTTATAAGCTGAATCCCTGTAGCTGTGGCTGGCCTAAGAGAGACAGCCAGTGTTCATGACCAAGCAGCTTCAGCAATGCTGACTTTGATCCTGAAGGAGCTGAGGAGCAATATGAAGAATACAGTAAAATTTTGGAACAGGCAGATTTCCTTATTTCTGGAACTTCCTTCTCCACTATTTCTAAATAATTTTTGTGGGTTGTTATTTCCCCCCCAGGGATAGAAATCTTAATTCTGGAACACTAGAATTATTTTCCCTGTACCACCAGAGGAGTCTGCATTTGCCTGTGGATACATCCTCAGCAGGTCCCAGCTGTGTCAAGTGAAGACCTCACCCACCCTCGTCATTACTCTTTGACAGGGGACAACATGCTGATCAGGTAGCCAGCTGAGCCAATCTGCTCCCTGTGAAAATATGAGATGGGCTAGCAAAGACCTAGCAGTTAATTTCCTTAAGCTGTCTGGCTTATAGTGTCTAAGATGAATTAGAGATCAACTACGCGAGGAGTGCAGCAGACAGATCTGAGGAGAATCCAAGGATCCTCCACCTGGCAGGAGGGTGGTGACAAGGAGCTCTCCACCTTCTGGGAATTACAATCTTTCAATTAACATTGCTGAAACAAGATGTGTGTCCCCAGCCTCAGCAGTGTCACATAAGGCAGAGGCAAATCTTTGGAGCAAATCCACTGTTTCTCCTTCTCCAGTCATCTTAAAAAAGCTGTACCCTGCAAAAGAGACCCAGACAGTGGCACACATTTGCAAGAAGGCTGCAGTCTTCCCACTCTTCCAACAAACTGAGTCAATTAGCAGTTTCTCCCCAGGGCTGCTAGGAGGATTTACGATCTGTTTGTACAAGAAACAGTCTGAAAACCAGAAAGCAACATTGTCATGTCGGTCAAAAGCTGGCATCAACAAACTGGTTGCCCACACGTAAACAAAGACTTTTTAGGGCCTAATTAAATTTTATTTATCTTTTGTTGGTTTTCATTTATTTCCCACAGCTTTCCAATTTTTAGATCTGATGGACAAAGGCAGAAGTACAACAACAAAAACAAAAAGAAAACCCATATTCATAACATTTTCACATTTCAGCCTTAGAAAGTAGCAGAAAACAGGGAGGATGTGCTTTCTGAAAATGCCTCATTTCAGGTTTTCACATATAGGCATTTCAGATATGAATTAGTGCCCCTGTTGGACCATAATTTGAATTAAACACCTCCTATTACACACATTGTCAGGAGAGATGAGGAATAATCAGAAACCCAATGATTACAGCAGGAAAATACCTGGATTACTAAACCATCTCATGTCCACCCATTCGTGTTTGTGTCCTGATCTCATTTTGTAAAATCCTCGGCTTCTTCAGCTTCTATTGAAATTGTTAAGCAATGCAGCAGATGCACATATCACATTGAAGAGCAAAGCCTTTAGCTTTTCTCACTTCCCAAGCTGCGTTGCTTGTTATTTGGCACAGAAGTCTTTTGCAGAGCTGTGAATCGATCCCACTCAGATGCTGACCTTCACTTTGTTCACATAAACCAGGAAGAGGAATGAATCTATAGGAGAAACGTAAACTAAATAAGTTTTATTTTCTTCCGGGTGACATAGTTCATAGATACCATTTATTTCCACCTTCAGGCTATGGAGAAAGTCATTGCCAGTCTGGCAGCTACAGAAGCTGTGTGCTTACTGTCTGAAAAGCACCGAGGGGAGATGCTTTGAGCCCTCCTGAGACATTCCCTCCCCTGTGATAGGTAAGCGGTTGTGTTCCCAAAATAAGAATATAAATTAATTTTCTGGTCTTAAGCCAGACTCTTGATCTCCAGAATGACCAGATAGGAGAACTGTGGTTTGTCATGCAGTGGAGAGTATGCCAGACACCGGCTTACATGCAAGACAGTGTACTGAGGTAGAAACAGTAAAAGAGAAAGTGTGCACAGGAGGTCAAGGTAATCCTGCTAACTTTGCAGTGATTCTGGCTCAAGGCTCATTCTGTGGGTCAAAAATGGGGAGAAGTAGACAGCTGAAAGTCCAGTTCCTCCACAATTTCACATAACTCCTCTCGACCTCACTTCCTCAGCAGGAGAGGGAAGAGGTTTTGTAACACCTGGTATGACCAGTACATTTTCTTCAATTTACAACCATTCAACTCAACTGGCAGAGCCAAAAAAAAATGTCAGCCTCCAAGTTCTTGCAGAGCTCCTTGAAGTGACAAAAAAAAGAGACCATACTTCAACAAGTTTGAAAGCTGTGAATTAAGTCACAGCTTTAAGGATCATGTTCCTCTGCTACCTATTGCTGTAAGAACATGCAGTCAGGCTTAGGACACAGTGCTGCCTCGTTTCATAACCAAAGGCTTTTGATACATGCCTGAGGGGTTACCTGTGGATTACGGATGGCCACTGTAAATCAGACTAGGAGAGAGTATCACTTCAGAGCTATGAGGAAAGGGAGAGAGCGTGAGACAGATCACCAGGGTCTCTCAAGAGGATTTGGGGTGGGGAGTTTCACCATTGCCACAGTAAGCTGGAAATGTAAAATGTCTGCAAGAAAGCCTTTCTTGGGTTTTCGATGGTTGGCTTCCAGTAACAGAAAAAGTTTAAGACAAAGTGACCCTTAAACAGCAAAACTTTGAAAGAATATCTGTGTGCATTTATACACCCAAGTAACAGATGTTGGGTAAAATCTCTTCATCCTTTGTCTCCTAGCAGATGAAAAACAGGAATTCATGAGACACTGGCAGAAGACCCGAGTTTGGAGCGGCTGCAGACTATGTGCAGACTGATACTTGTTTTAACTTTTTTTTTTTTGTTATTACTGAATTTTAATATGATTTTAAAGCAAAAAATTAAGCAGGAACAATCAGTTTGCTTGACCTTTTCTTTCAAGATCTGATAATTTTTCTGTTTCAGGTTTCTGTTTACCTTAAAATATAGGGGCATTTAGTACCGTTAGCTAAAAAAAAAAATTAATATGTTGCTATGACAAACAAAGCTCTGTGTGCCTGAGCTTGTAGAGATACATGGTTCAGCGTAGTCCTTTATTTTCTTGGCAGGTCTACCACAACTTCTTCACCTCTTTCTGCTTGGCCTCTTTCTTTACTTAGGCTACTAATTTTACAGATTGGAGAAAAGTAATTTCCTTCTGGCCTCATGGCAAAAAAACCCAAAATCTTTCTAATTATTTCCCTCCTATAGAAAAAAAAATTAAAAATCAATCATCATAGTTATTTTAAAGCCTGAAATTTGATCAAGAAAACCTCAAGTCATCCATCCTCACACAGTTATAGCAGTGGATGGTAATGGCTGTACCATTGCTACCTGGCCAGTGGCAATTGTGATTACTGATGACAGCTTCCCTCTGCTAACTGTCAGCTTGAGTGACAATAATATATCATTTGCTGTAGCTTGGGAGAATACCAAAGTGTATTTATTTCAAAAACAACAAGATTAAAGATTATTTTCAATTTAAATTTCTGTCCTTTTTTTTTCCCCAGGCAGCAAAAGTCCTCATTATAATATTACATTCTAAGGAAAGCAAAGTGCCTATTGGTGTTTTTTATGCTCCTGTATTAATCTTCTTGGTCATTCAGATGCATCACTTAGTGAGGCTCCCAGATGTTGTGTATGGCCCAGAGGACAGATTCAAAGCATCCAGTTTGGTGAAGTAAATGTTAATGTAATGGATAATTCTATTTGTACAAGCTACAGAGGAAGACTGTTCATAGACGATAGTTTGAGATCGACTCCAAAAGTAAGTTGAGTGAGGAAGTTCATGAGGAGGCTTTTAAGACAGCTGTTTTACAAAATTTTCAGACAGGAGAATCCTCTGTATTTTCATAAAGGTGAGTGGAGCCATCTGCAATAATAATGCCCTGGGTTGAATAAAAATATGTGCTCTAAATAACACTGATGAATGCAAAAGAAAACCTATCAGCAGAAAGTTGCTTGACAAATAGGATGAGAAATGACTAGTTTCCTATTTCTTCTTCAAATGCAAACAAAAACCCAACATATCTGTATACTTTGAAACAACATCTCTCCTGTTGCCTGTCTCCCACTTATATTACTTTCAGAGTTTGTATTTTGCTGTCTTATCTGCTCGTTTTTCTTGCAGAAGAGTTTGTGTACTAAAATTTTACAAACAAAAATATGTAAAAAGCATAAGATGGTGCCATAATAACAATGAAATGAAAAGACAAGTGTTATTAACATGGTAGATCAGGCTTGGGCTAATCCAAGCAGATAGGCTTGCTTCACTGAGAGTTGTAGCGAACATTGTTCTCAATTGTGCTTACCAGAAGATGAAAACAAAAACCCCAGAGATACGCAGTCGACATCTGTGTGTCTTGCTTGCTTGCCTGCTTTCTTTTTGTTCTGGGTGAAAAAGAGACATTTAAAGCGAATAAAACAAAAGGACAGTAACTCCAAAAGTGACATTCACACTTTTTCTTGACTTAAATAAGGGGCAGCTAATCATCAACGTGTCTGCTGTGAAGCAGAAAAGAAATGGGAGAAATTAATGACTTTCCTAGTCATAGCATGGTGGTTCAAGGGGAGTTCAGATCTGAAGTAAGCTGAAATTTCAGTGAAGCCACAAATGGACTCCAGTCATATTCTATACTGGGATACTGCAAGACACTTTATTTAATACCATTAGATAAATAGGACTGATAAACCAACTGTATGTGTTGGGTATCGGCAGAAAAAATAATGAATGTGCCAACATGGAAATAGAAACAGCAGTATGCTGATTGTATTAGTCACGTGTAGACAGGGTACAGTGCCAGGACTCACAGTGCCAAAATCATCTACCCCTCTTGTCTCAATATCTGTGGACATTTGGGTGTATATATTTTTCTATTTCAAAGCCAGACAGCCCTTTGTCATGAAGTAGACTGGTAAGCTTTTGGATAGATCTGATCAACACGAACCCCACAATTCCATTCTGCCTAGTACATCACCAGACATTGACAGAAAATGTAGAATCTAATCCTTATTAAATTTGTGAGGGCAGAGAGCCTGATTTGAAATGACAGTGGAACTTTCATTGTTTTACTGTATGCTTTGGGCTACCTGTGCAGGACTGATTAGTCCACTTTTTGTCCTGAATCCAGCTGTGCACCTGACACTCTGAAAGGTACCATTAAGAAGGATAAAACCTCCTTGATTAAATTTACCAACCATGTTGACTTGTTTATCAATGCCAGAGACTTATCTGGAAGGTGTTCTTCCTCTAGCTAGGTAAGGGAAAAAAGTTCTGAATACATCTGTTTGGACTACAGGATTTACTAGCTCTATAATGCATCCTCCCTTAGATTATTCCTTCTTTAACACTACAAGCAATCATATTTATCCTATGGATCACTGTCAAGCACTACCCCAGGCTCGATTTTTCCATTTTTACCAAGGTCGTTCCCCTCTTGCACCAGTGGGTGCTGAAGCTGACTGCGATGACCTTGGTTGCTGGGCTGAGCCTCCTTCCTGTTTTGAAGAATTAGGGATATCTGAGGCTTAATGCTGTCAGTCTTTCTCAACTAAAGAATGACTTGCTTCAATAGCTAAATCTTCCTGTGCTTGAATCCCACCTTAATGTATATTTGGCGTAGTGTCACAAAAAGGATGTTGAGATAGACTCACATGCACAAAGTTTTATTTGTGGGCTCTTTGCTAGTCACACTGACTTCAAGGTGGCCATCAAGAAGAAAAGCTGTTGATGATGATGTTTCACCAGCTTTTTCACATAATACTTTTCATGAGGACATCTCATGACAGTTCCCACTATTAGCACTGACTGGAGAACATTTTGATCAGCTGCAGGTGCTGCCCAATCATCTGTTGCCAATCTTTGTGCATGCACATCACTGAGTAATACTTATTGGCTATTTAAATTATTATTATCTACACTGTTATTCACCAAGTCTTGTTTTTCCTCTGATGTAAACTAAAAGCTTCAAAATAAGGACTAGGAAAAAGTGGGTAACAAAGAGCTAATTCCATGCAGGTGGCGATTGCTTCACATAAGAAACCTGACATAACAATGATATTGGGGTTTGCAGGTGTAAGATGGCAAGAATAACAGCACAACAATAGTGTGAGAACTACAATGGAAAAAGACATATTACAGGGCTACAAATAGAAGATCCTTAGTATTTCAAAGGTTAAGGCATTGAGAAAGGATGATGCTCGTAACCAGAGTAAAGTGGACTTTACAAGTGCTGATTTTCTTAGTTGTAAGACAACTGAGAAGTTTGAGAATGGCAAATGTTAGGAAACCTCTCCCACCAGTTTGCCAGTCACTTTTGTTTTAGCTATTCTGCAGTGAATCCACTTACAAAGTATTAAAGGATGAGTGCATCCTGGGGCACCTGAAGAAATGGCTAGCTGATCTAAATCCTATTAGCTGAGCTGGTCTTCTCAGAGTTGGAAATGCTGCTCTGCACCTACAGAAGGTAAGTAGGGAATTGTTCATTCATGGCTTTGTATCCTTGAAGATCATCAATGAATTCAAGGAATATGCCAGAACCAGAAAGTTTGTGTTCTTATCACACAAAAAACCCTATATTTTTGCTCCAAAAAGGCACAGTAAGAAAGGCTACAGCAGGATCAGAACATTGTGCACTGGCACTATAGCAAGTCATGAATGTGAAGGAAAGTGGAGAATAACCTTCCTTTCCTGCCTCCAAAGCTTGCTGTCCCTGTAGCAGATGGCTGAGTGCATGCACCATTGGACTGGCACTTTCTAATAATTTTCCTCTCCATCCAGTTTATAGCAAATGGTAGTTATTTCAGCCCTTTTAACATGTCTGGTTTTGCAGAAGAAAGAGCTCCAAGCTATATTTACAGAGATCCTTGATAGTTTTAATAATCCAAGTGAAAAAGTGTTTTCGATGGCTTTTGGGGCCATTGCCAGAATTGTCACAGACTGCAAGAGCAAGGACAAACGTGGTGTGGAATTTGTGAAGATTGCCAGAGTTTCAACCCTTCTCATCTGACGTAAAGCACAAAGGAGAGTGATGGGTTTAGTAAGTGTTGTTAAAGCTTTAAGGGACTAGTCAAAGTGTGTGTATGTCTGCAAGCAGAATAAAAATAGAAGCAAAATCTGATTCTATGGAAAACTGAAAGCATGCTTTAGATGAACAACTAATTCAGTCATTTCATCCTTCCACTGCCTAGCTTCTCCATTTGCAGTTTTGCCATATACCCCAGCAACAAACACTAATAATAGCAATTGCCATCCACCGTAGTAAGAGTAACAACCGAACACACCTATTCATGCTAACCCTGAAGAGAATAAATGAAAACAGAAAAGACTCGCTCTCATAAAGACAAAAATTAATCCTATAAGGCTGAATGCAAACTGTATACAAAGTTTGTACAGCCTCTATTCTTTTTGTTATAAATGAGGTGTAGCTGAAATTGATGGAATTATAGTAGCATGAAATCAGCACAAAAGTAATATTAAGCCTTAAGTGTGTAATCCATAATACACTAAGGATGGGATTATATATAGGATCACAGGCTACATAACTATATGGCATCATATGCAAACCTGGTACCATTCACAGGTGAGCCTGGTGCAATATGACATATTGATATCTAAGTCAAAAGTATAACATCTTCTTTCATCACACTGCTCGTGCCAGAAATATCACCCATGCCTTAATTTGGTAACATTCAGCAGTTGAAGATCTTACACCATTTTCAAAATGTTTTGGAAATGTGATCTAATTAAGCCTTACAGAGCCCCAGGGCAGTAGGTAAATGTCATCATCACCATTTGTACTGATGAAAAAACTGCGACACAGATGTTTAATGAGTTGCCCAACCAAGGTCACCCTGGAAGCTGCAAATACCCCATAATATAGGCAGCCAAACCTTAGGAGAATGAAAGTGAAGAACCCTTTAGATAAGAGGTTAATATTGGTTATTTGATTGTATTTGGATTTGAAGTTGTTTGCATTGTACACATGGCTGAAATAGATTTTAGTTTCTCACTCTGGCTGCAGTGCTCACAAGACCATGCCTTTCCAAAGCCTCTTCATCACTGGAAATACTTACTGAAGTCTACATTTTGGCAAATTGAAAACCGTTCTCCTTCTGTCAGTGATTTGCCTGTGCTTTGACCGTTCTGTAAAATTGAAGACCTTCCCTATGGTGTATTTCACAGGAAGTGACACAAAAAACGCTGCACTGCTTTTAAAATATTTAGATATTTGCTCAGAGCTGTGAATGTGAAAGATAATTCCTTATAGAAGAGAAATCCCTCACTAGCATGGTTTCACCACTGCTGAATCGGCAGGAGCAGAGTCCTGATGTGACCAAAGTAAGTGACTTGGCCATTTATGCCATGGCACTGAAGAACACAACTGCTTGTTACCTCCTCCAGTCTCACACTTTCAGGCTCTCATATTTCCCATATCAATAGATGAAGAAGTGAAAATATCACTCCAGGTATTCACTTCTGATTTCCCAGGTGCTCAGCTCATTAAGAGTAACTCCCTTAAGAAGAGACAGATGTGAGTGTCTCAGCAGACCATCTGGGGACAGCAGGCTGTCTCCCTGGAACTGGTGTGAAAGAGGAATAATAAAGAAGAGGAGGAACACACGGCCCGCTGAGGTCCTTTAACATTCATTCTCCTAAGTTTATATTCTCAACTGGCAGTAAACAATATTGTAATTGTCCATCAGTATAAATCCTGGAGTGCTTGCTTGTGTCCTCTTGTTTTGTAGGCTTGCACAAAGACTGTAAAGTCTTTTTGAGATGGACTTCAAATGACAGCCAGGAATTCAGGAAAAACAGCTGTAAGCAACTTGCAAGGAAACCCTGTGCAAGCATCATGTTTTTAATTGTCTGTAAATAAGGATGACATCTTTCACCCTGCTCATCTCAGGACTCTGGTTTTGGGGATCCAGCAGCACCAGGACCATGCTGAAAAAGGTAGAAGAGGCTTCACTTTTCCACAAAATTCTCTGAGATTTCCCAAATAGCCCTACTGCTCCACATCTTGAAAAGATGCTCAAATGGAGGACTCTCTCAAAACTGGAAGGGAGAAAACACAGCAAGCCACCTTCATTTGTAAACTTTGAAGGACTTGAGTAATTTCTAATATTTTGCATGACCATAATTTCCAGTCCAGGCAAAGTACTACTACTTTACAATATTTTTATTTGAAAGGATTTTTTTTTTTTTGCTTGGTTTGGTTTTGTTTTTACAATAAGCAATAGACCCAAATTTATAGCATATACATACTCCCAGGAATTTTGCTTGTCACCAGTCTGAGAATTTTCTATGTTTCTTTCCATGAGCAACACCTGGAAAGATTATTTGACTTTTTAGACCAGGTCAAGGGATATCTCAGAAGCCCACAAGCTTCTTTACGGAGAGTTGCCAGGAAATCTATAGGCAACCGAAAAATAATTTTCTCTCTTTTCAACAGCTACCAGCAAATTCTTTACCATGCTGAGAAACCATTTCCATTGTCTGACAGAAAAAATATTGCTTAATTCAAAAACAGGTTTTTTTTACTTCCTTCACGTCAGGAGCTTAACTCCAAGAATGTAAACAAGAATGAGGGAAATAAATTATTATGCTGCCTCCCCTTTTCTACCATAACAGTCCTTCTAAATAGTCCTCACGTTCCTTGTAAAGCATCTTGAATATTACTACTGGAGAAATGTCTTTCCTAAACACTTTCTTCCTTAATCTGAAAACTGATGGCAGAATGAAATATTAAACCATAGCACTTGAGAACATAAAAAACAACATGAAATTTTAATTGTTCTTATTGCAAACTTAGATTGCACATACCAGTTTATAAAAGACACCTTGGGGCAAAAGGAAGAAGTGGATTTGTCTCAGCATGGTAGGCAATGAATGAAAACAAGCATAGTTCCTTCTCTTTTGCATCTAAATACTACCTATACCTGCCTAAAAGTACACAAAATGATCAAAACATGTTTGTTTCAACTATGGTATCTGCTCCTATGGCTGTATGTAATACAGATTCACATCGTATGTGAATTATATGCAGCCAATTACATATACTCTACTGTTCCTCTGCTGCAGCACATTTAAGGGCTACAGGATGGAAAAATTTTTTTCTCACTTCAACCAGTTTTGCCAAAAAGCATATATTTTTGTAGAGCAATTCATCCTTGAATTTGACTTGAATTTTCCAGACAGTTTTGATTTTAAATGTCGAGAGAGAGAGAAATCAGGATTGAAAGAAAGAGAACAAGAATAAAAAGGCAGAAGGCAATATCCTTCTCCAGCTTCCTTATCAGCACTCCTGGCCAGTGAATGAGTAGTTTGAAAAAAAGCCCATCACTTTCTTACCACCATCCTGTTTCTGCCCTGATCTTTTGTGTTCTGTACCTTCACCTAATTCTTAATTTCTATTGCTCTTATTTTTTTAGAGATTCCCAAAATAAGCACAAAATATAAATCTGTTGAGCAGGTAAATCAGAAAAATGAGGGTTGAAGGAAGGCATGGACTGTTGCCCCTACCTCTTCTGCTCTTTCTATATTTGTTATTAATCAATAGGGCTTACCATTATTTTAAATTCCTGAATACACTTTTTTCTTCTTACACTCATGCTTAGAAACAAGATAGAAGCTACATACATCATCTATTCTACAGATAGCATCCTGACCCTCATTTTATAAAATTTGAAACGAAATGTCTTGAATGAAAAGTCTTCCATTCTTTGAGTCTAACAGTCATGATGCCCCATTACAGGTATTTAACCTTCATTTCAGGCAGGTATGTAACGTCTTCCCTCTGTCGTACATTAAGCACAAAACATCAAGGAATAGCTCAATCATAAACAGTCCATGAAACATGCAGAGTGTGAGTGAAACCCTGCAAGAACAAAGGAAGCCTAGAGCTCAGTAGAGCAGAAGTGGAACGACACACAAAAAGGCTGCTGGGATATACCCATAATTATGCAAAAGATGTGGCAACAGCAAGAACTGTGGAGTCATTCTAGTGACAAAGGTCCGGTTTTTAAGCAGTGGTCTTGATCTCCTGGGTCAGTTTTCAGCTTTTCACCCTTAGAAACAGAATTGTCTACCCACACCACTCCTAGCATAACCACTGAAGAGAAAGCAGCACCATGCAGCTTCTTACAGCAAACTCAATTTTATTTTGGTTTGGAGAAATACAAGAAAATGAACAATATTATTGTCTTTTAGACTGCTAGTTTAACACACAGTCACAAAAGACTTCATGTTCACAGACTGAAGCATACCCAGGTCTGGCATTATAATCCCAACTCCACACTACTGGAATATCAATATACTAGAATTATGATAATCACCATATTTAAAAATATAGCTAGAATGGGACAAAATGTCTCCATCCCAATCCCACTCTAGTGGGCTTCCAGCTTCATTGCACAAACTTGAGATGATCAGACAGTTTAGAAAATATCTGAAAACAGAAAAGGTTTGAAATGCATGTGATAAAAGGGGTTTCATAGCTTAAAACCTTTAAAATCACACAACTTTGAGTTAGTCAGAACAATCGTAAAGAAAATCACAAGGCCTACAGAGCTAGAAGTTGGATGCATGCCTGCTGAATTCATACATTTAATAGTTTGCAGTACTTTTTTTCTGGATCCTGAGCACTACAGTTTGAGAACAATCCTTAGGAATCCTTTCTCAGCTGTCAGAAGAAGTCCATCACATCTCTTCTGAAATCTAGAAAAACCATCAGCCCTTTGCTCCAAATCCTGTATCCTAATTGAAACTCCTTCTGGAAAATCCCTGGAAGTGCTAAGAAGGGGTCATTCAAACATATTGGGAGTGGACAGCAGGGAGCAACTGCGAAACTGAAGGCAAGTACAGAGTTGATTAACAGAGTGTAGTGACGTAAACCAAAAAATCTAACTTTCTCTGTGGGAGGCTTTTGAACGTTGCTGTTATAGCCTCTCATTTGGCTTTTTTTTTTTTTTTTCCTTTGACAGCTCTTGGAACTACTGTCTGTAATTTCATCTCTATCACTTATGAAGTGGAGCAGACTCACACATCAATGTGCATGATCCTCAGTAAAAATTATCTTCGCCTGCTTCTTAGCATTTTTTATAGTATAGGATCAGATAATTAATAGCAGAATGCACCACTCCTAGCTCTTCAAGTTTTCCCACCAGACAGTTGCCTTATTTGTTTCTTTTTCCTTTGGGATAGATAGAAATTGCAGCCAGTGTGTGTGCCTAAACTCCTCCTTCTTTGTATCTGGAATGGCCTTTGGGACAGGGCTGACAGCCATCACTCCAGGCCACATGATAGAGTTTGTTTCTCCTCTCTATCGCACTTAAAACTCTCTAACTTACAAACTCATGCAGGTGTTTTGCAGCATTTACTGAACAGTGAGTATGAAGGTTAAATGCTATATACCATAGCCTTATTTTGAATTACAGTGGTTGTAGTTGTGGTGGTTTAGCCCCTGCCGGGGTCTGAGACCACGTGGCCGCTGCCCCTCCCCCACAAATGGGAGTGAAATACAAAGCCCCAAGACTGAAATAAGGAAAGGTTTAATACAACAATGCAATAGCAACACAACAAACAACAACAATAACAATAGCAGTAATAGTGATAGCAATGAACAGAGCAAAATAGCTACCAAATACAGCAGTGGGAAGCACGATGTACAAAACCACGAGTGCACCGCGCTCCGCACCAGGAAAATGTGACCTGCCAGGATGTGACATCCGCATGGTATCTGAATAACCCGGCTAGAGCTCCCCCCCACTGCTGGGGAAACTTAACCCTATCCTGGTTAAACCAGGACATAATCCACCCCTTTATTCTGTACCATGTGCGTCACATCCAGCTGCCACTTAGCAATTAGCATTGACAAAGAAAAATTAACAAAAGCACAGTATAACTCACGGTGTGTTTTCACCCACAATCAAGTCCCCTTGTGGTACGCATCAGACCTCTCCATTCTTTTGCATCACCCACCAGGTGCACCCAGGTCCTTGAGCAAAAACAATCCCGTGGATGGGTTTGCCTTTGCCCAGCGCAAGACTAACCCAGACCATTTTTCCCAGCAGATCCCTCATGCGCACCACAGGGACTCTATCCCCGTCCACAACACGTGGAAGTTTTGACTGAGCCGGGCCAGCTCGATTGGCAGATCCTTTTGTGTTCACTAACCAAGTGGCCTTTGTCAGATGTGTGTCCCAGTGTTTGAAGGTTCCACCCCCCATTGCTCTCAATGTAGTTTTTAACAGTCCATTGTAGCGCTCGATCTTCCCGGAGGCTGGTGCGTGGTAGGGGATGTGGTAGACCCACTCGATGCCATGTTCTTCTGCCCAGGCATCTATGAGGTTATTTCGGAAGTGAGTCCCGTTGTCCGACTCAATCCTCTCTGGGGTGCTGTGTTGCCACAGGACTCGCTCTTCAAGACCCAGGATGGTATTTCGGGCGGTGGGGTGGGACACTGGATAAGTTTCGAGCCACCCAGTGGTTGCTTCCACCATTTTTAGCACGTGGCGCTTGCCTCGGCGGGTCTGTGGCAGTGTGATGTAGTCGATCTGCCAGGCCTCTCCATATTTATATTTCATCCATCGATCTTCATTCCGCTGGGGCTTCACCCATTTGGCTTGTTTGATTGCAGCACACGTCTCACATCCATGGATGATCTCTGCGATGGTGTCAATGGTGAGGTCCACCCCTCGATCTCGAGCCCACCTATATGTTGCATCTCTGCCTTGGTGGCCCGAGGTCTCATGGGCCCACCGGGCTATGAACAGTTCACCTTTATGCTGCCAGTCCAAGTCCACCTGAGCCACCTTGATCTTAGCAGCTTGGTCCGCCTGCTGGTTATGCTGATGTTCATCAGTGGCTCGACTCTTGGGTATATGGGCGTCCACATGGTGCACCTTCACAACGAGGTTCTCCACCCGGGCTGCAATGTTCTGCCATACTTCAGCGGCCCAGATGGGTCTGCCCTTGCGTTGCCAGTTGTTCTGTTTCCATTGCTGCAACCACATCCACAGGGCACTTGCCATCACCCACGAGTCAGTGTAGATATAGAGCCTCGGCCACTTTTCTCGCTCAGCAATCTCCAAAGCCAATTGGATGGCTTTCACCTCTGCGAACTGGCTCGATTCACCTTGTCCCTCAACAGCTTCAGTGGTTTCTCGTGTGGGATGCCACACTGCAGCCTTCCATCGTCGATGTTTTCCCACAATGCGGCAAGACCCATCAGTGAACAGGGCATATTGTTTTTCTTCCTCTGGCAGCTCGTTATATGGTGGGGCCTCCTCAGCACGTTTCACCTCTTGTTCTGGTGACATCCCAGCATCTTTGCTCTCTGGCCAGTTCATGATCATTTCCACTAATCCTGGGGGGTCGCGGTTCCCTATTCGAGCCCGTTGTGTTATCAACGCAACCCATTTACTCCACGTGGCATCTGTTGCATGATGTGTGGAGGAAGCCTTTCCTTTGAACATCCATCCCAGCACCGGCAGTCGAGGTGCCAGGAGGAGCTGTGTCTCAGTGCCGACCACTTCTGAGGCAGCTCGAATTCCTTCACACGCTGCCAGTATCTCCTTCTCAGTCAGGGTATAGTTAGCTTCAGAGCCTTTGTATCCCCAGCTCCAAAAGCCTAGAGGTCGGCCTCGGGATTCCCCATCTGCTCTCTGCCAAAGGCTCCAGGAAGGGCCATTCTCCCCGGCTGCAGTGTAGAGCACGTTCTTAATCTCCTGCCCTGTCCGGACTGGCCCGAGAGCCACTGCCTGGGTAAACTTAACCCTATCCTGGTTAAACCAGGACAGTAGTAAACTCCTTTTTATGATAAACAATTATCTCTTCCCAGTGAATGGTTTTCACCTGCTTTCCAGACAGTTTCTCTCAGCCAAGTCCTTAATCTGAGCCTATTCACTTATGAAACTCAGGCCTTGGACATAATCAGCAACCAGTATTACAAATTTTTAAATCTGCAAACAGTAGTCTGAACTGGGTATGAAGTGCTTTGGTATATAAGGAAGTAGGCAGATATCTTCTTTCAGTCCATGAAATAAAGTTTAGCATACATGTAGCACAGCAAATACACTTTTAAAGGTCCGTACCTTTAGAATACAAGATAGCCTTAGAAGTAATTAATTATCACATAGCAACAGGGGTTATTGTAGAGCACCAGTTTTACCATACAGGCTTCCTGAAATCTCAGCTTGTAGCACACACAAAAAAGAAAGTGACCTTGAGGTCAGAAGGAAATTGCTATTATACATCACCAAGGATAGCATGTCAAGTACCATATTTATGTGTGAAGTGGAAAGGAATTAATGAACACAAATAGAATTCAGACAGTGTATGTTCTCTGGAGCAATATAAATGAATGATGCCTTACAACAATTATTGAGCCAGATCTATTCAGATAGGAATTACTAATATATTAACATGTTAATTGATTTGTTAACCATCATGACTATAAAGTGCATAACAAAAAGTTTGCATTATTTTTTCTGAGTTTTTTAACAAGCTTTTCATTTTCCAAATAAACACTCAATGGTCAAGAGGTTGTTCAGCTATCACGGGCATTATACATAGTACTTAAGCTTTGGACTGGTAATACTTAATTTTACACAACATGTACCCGAGTATTGTGTATGAGGCTGAGATAAATAATTCATTCCTGAATGATCAATCATCAGTACTCATGGCACCCAGTCATTAGTGTCTGGTTAGTTCAACTGCCTGATTTTATTTCTTCTGAATAACCTGTTCTTTACTGCAGGCCAGATTTTGTCACTCTTGCCCATACTGGTAGAGGTTTCTACACAGATAAGGCTAATCTGTATCAGTGGTGAACCAGGAAAATTTGGCAGATGACAAGAAAAAGAAAAGACAACCTTAACAGGAATAAACACTATAAGAAATGTCCAGGCAAACTGTGACACTGAAATATCTTGGAATTTGGAAAAGAACCATTTACAGATTTAGGAAAATACTTTCAAAATACGTGGTAGAGAGTCTTCTCTCTAGTGCTGTCTTAAGGAGAAGAGAATACATTTTATCAACAGAAAGAAAAATAATATGCAGGTCTGTGGAGGTGTAAACAAAGTACAAAATTGATTTTGTATTCTTTTTTTTTTTTCACTGGAAAGTGAGAACTTTTAGCCAAAGTTAAATTGCCAGTCATTCCCAGAACAAGTGATCAGTAGAGGAGAAAGCTGTGTGTTAAAAGTGCAGTGGTGGGTACCATGCAGTGGTGGGTACCATGCAGTGGTGGGTACCATGCAGTATCAAGCCATTTGTGCAGATGTTATTGTTGTGTTCCTCTATTTCTTTATTTCTTCAACAGCAACTGCTCATTTAAGTAAGATAATCATGTAGCATTGACGTTTATGCTGAGATAAGTAAAAATCTATGCTGTGCTTTTGTGAAATGATGTGTGAAAAATCAAAAGAACAAGCTTGTAAAGTAGTTTCATATGAAGCAAAAGTGAGAATGGTATATAACGTCATCAGGAAGCCAGGTATAAAAACCACAGACATAATAAAATGAATTTCCTCAAGAACAATGGAGCAGTAGATGTTCTGAAAGTAAAGAATACAACATTTTTTTGATATTCCAGTGAACAAAAGTTGAGACTGAAGCCATCCACAATATGATGAAACATAATCAAATATTGTATTGACATCTCCCACCTCTCAAAACAGTGTCTGAGACAAACTGCTCCAGCCAACCTGAACCTTTTGTGCAGTTCTAGGAATATTTGTGCGTTGTGTGAGAAGTTTATGAGAAAGAGAGAGATTCTGGAATAAACCAGTGCCTGCCTTAACTTCCAGAGATTTGCCTTCATGCACCTCCAAGGAAATGAAGCGTGAGTTCAAAAGGTTAGATTTCATACAAGTCAGCATGGAAGCCAAGAGGGAAACTTCACGGTTGAAGCTGTATTCTTTAGAGCAGTTTTTATATGAATGGTTCCAAAGACAATAAACAAAAAAACCAACTTCATATTGTCATGAAGGTTATCAACAATTGCTGCAGCTGAAGAGATATCAAACACCATTCACCTGCACACATTGTCAATATAAACTGTGCTTCTGTTTGTTATCCGATATTTCATACCCTGGATATGTACAAATACAACTTTTTGGTGAAACATTTTTCCTGAGACAGAGAAAAGTGAGAATCAATCCTTCAACAGACTGTAAAAAAAAATCAATAATTCTCAACAAATCTGACACTTATTTATGGAGCTGTAGAAAGATTAAATAAACTGTAATATTTTTCTTGACTTGTTCGTGACTTACATGAGCATAGGGCTGTTATGTGCATGGTTCCACGTATTCTGCCAGCAAAAATTCACCTAATAATGAAGAACCTTTCCAAAGATTCAAATACCTTTTGTCCTCTCAGGAATTATTTTATTTGCTAGGCAATGTTTCCTCCCTGCCTTCATGAAGTGTTCACTCCTGTAATATTAATAGGATCCTTCTGTGTCTTCTCTGCAAAAAACTGGAAAGAAAGAACAATTCTACCCTAACCTTTTGGCACCTGAACATTTAATTAAAAGTCTTTCATATCTCTCAACAAAATATTAGCTTTGGCAAGTATCCCAGCACAACTGGGAAATCATAAAGAAAATATCCTACTGCAGACCTCTGTTTACAAAAAACACAAGGACAACCTCACAACCTTGTTTATTCTTAGTTTTCAGTGTTTTTTACTCTTTCCACTGCTGCAAAATAGGGATCTGAGCTGTTGTATATAGGTTATACATTTCCCCAACTGCCATAAACAGAGCACACATAGTTGATAATTTGATGGAAGAGGAATCACCCTCTGTTCTACTCCCCTCAGTCATCAATATCATCAGTGAACCTGAATAAAGCCCTGGAGTCTGAGTAAGTTCTGCGACCACTGATGCATTGCTGAATGGTCTTAGGAGACGGCCTCTGCTGTCAGTTTCAACTTCATGCTTACTCTTGCTTAACACTATTTAAGGATGAGTGCCAACTACCATGGAAGACAGTGGACAGATTATTACTATTATGATTATCATTCTCGTTGATGGTAAGCTCTGTATGAGTCAATAGTTTGCCCTGGTTGGCCAACAGGGACAACCATATCCATTAAGCACAGTATAGCTAGCCAGTTGAAAGAAGTGATTGACCCACTATACTCAGCATTGGTGTGGTCCTACCTTGAGTACTGCATGCAGTTTTGGGCTCCACTATATAAGAAAGATATAGAAATATTAGAATGTGTCCAAAGGAGGGCAAGGAAGATGGTGAAAGGACTAGAGGACATGACTTATGAGAAGAAGCTGAGGATTCTTGCTTTGTTCAGCTTAGAAAAGAGGATACTGAGGGGTGACCTCATTGTTGTCTACATCTTCCTCATCAGGGGAAGTGGAGATGGAGGTGCTGAACTCTTCTCTTTTTGTCTCCAGTGATAAGATGCAAGAGAATGACTTAAAACTTCATCAGGGAAGTTCAGCTTGGATATTGGTAAAAAGTTCTTCACTGAGAGGGTGGTCAAGCACTGAAACAAGCTCCCCAAGGAAGTGATCATGGCTATAAGCCTGTCAGTGTTCAAGAAGTGTTTGTACAATGCTCATAGATACATGGTTTAACTTCTAGGTTGCCCTGTCTAAAGTCAGGAGTTGGACTCAATGATCCTCGTGGGTCCCTTCCAACTCAGGACATTCTATGATATTCTAACTTTATTCCAGCAAAAACCTCTTTGTTTTGATGGTGTAGGGATGGCAAGATCTCAGCCAAAATTGTTTGTCTTCCTAACTAATTGCAAATTTATCTCCATTTCAGCTAAAAAATCAAAAAGAATAAGTGAACCTATGAAAGTGTGTGGTGGTTTAGCCCCTGCCGGGGTCTGAGACCACGCGGCCGCTACCCCTCCCACACAAAGGGAGTGAAATACAAAGTCCCAAGACTGAAATAAGGAAAGGTTTAATACAACAATGCAATAGCAACACAACAAACAACAACAATAACAATAACAGTAATAGTGATAGCAATGAACAGAGCAAAATAGCTACCAAATACAGCAGTGGGAAGCCCGATGTACAAAACCACGAGTGCACCGCGCTCCGCGCCAGGAAAAATGTGACCTGCCAGGATGTGAAGTCCGCATGGTATCTGAATAACCCGGCTAGAGCTCCCCCCCACTGCTGGGGAAACTTAACCCTATCCTGGTTAAACCAGGACAAAGTGTCTTCATATTATCTTTCTATGCAATCTGGTCTGTCAGCCTACCTGAACTTGTGCACAATTCTAAATTATCAATGGCAGGTACATTGGTGTAAATCACTTGCAAATTTACCAGGATCGGTGGCATAGCTTCTGCATAAAAACTGTATCCATGAGGGTCACAGCCTATTTCATTGTAATAAGGAATATGTCTAAACTCAGTAGAGAAACTACTCTGAAGAGATCTTTCCTCTGTGTCTTTCCACTGACACCAAATAGGAATGAATATCGTTCTTCTATAACTGCCTTTGAGGATGTCCCAGTTTCAGATGGAGGAACTTGAGTGGCAGGTTGGTGGCAAGACTCTTAAAGCTGGATAGGCACATCCAGAGGCATGTAACAGTCTTAGCAAAAGTCAGTAGATGTTTCATTAGAACAGTTTTTTCTTTGTTGTACTTTCTGGTACAAGGAAGTGTGGCATGTAAAGAGTTAAATTATTTTTCCCTCCCCCCCCCTTTAATTCTCACCTAAATTTTTAAAAAGTTTTTGAACTTTAAGTACAAATTTTCCATTATGTTGAGCCTTTCCTACAATAACAACTTATGCTAATAACAAAAGAAGACTCAAGGGAGAATGGTTCCTATAGACTAATCATAACCTCAGGGAATTGGCATATCTATCTTGCATTTTGCTATGCCCCACAGATGCAATTATCTCACTCCAGCTGCACAATTTATTGTGACTGTTAATGAAGGACTAATACATGTGCAGAATTACACAGTTAAATCCAGAAGCAGAATCACACACAGCAAAAGAGCAACAACATTTACAGATAATTATTGAACTAATCAAAATATATTATTCTGTAGAACTGGAGACCTCACATGTGCAATGAATCATTATACCTTTATAATACTGCTTGTATAAGTAAGGTTACAGGATCAGGTCCTGACTAACCCACTTGAAGCACCAACTCTAGCAGTATGCAAAAGTTGGAATTTAATGAAGTGTCAGTTATAAACTGCCAATTTTAAATGGATTAGATAGTCAGATTCACAATAAAAATTCCCTCTGGGGAGAATCCTGGCCTATTTAATTCACAAGCATGGAGACAATTTCATTGTAAAATAACTTCACATGGAGAATTCATTGGATAAATTATTTCTGATATTTTCCTCAGAATATTAAAGGTTTAATTTTTAAAAATCGCTGACAAAGTCCCAAAGTATGATTGGAATATAAAATGAAAACAGTTTAAGATGTTGGTACATAGCTTTTTGAATGAAATGAAAGTATGTAAAGTTACTATGACCATCACTGCCACTGCCTCTTCTACCTCCTGGCTTTCAAATTCCCTTGGTCCGATTCTGCTACAACCTCAACCTCTTCCACCCTTCCAGAGAAGACCTGCATGCTTCCCTACGACATCCACATCTTTGCTACAATAACAAAGTAAATAGAGTAAATAAGAATTTTTCCCAGCTATTGGTGAGAGGGGAAAAAATAACCTAAATTAATCAGATATACTAACTCTAGCCTGCACAAACCAGCACAAACACATATACATACACAAGTATACATATCTGAACTGAGAACTTCAAAGCCAAGAAATTTATTCAAAAACTCTGTGGGACCTGACATGTCACTTATGTTGCATTGGCACTTGGGTTTCAAATACCTCTAATGGAAAGGAAAAAAAAGCCAAAGCCTAAAATGCTCCTGATGTTAATGACTATTTACAAAAGTTAACATCTGCTTTTGTTAATACTCAGAGCAAATTCCTTGGACCACACAGCTTATCTGAAAAATGAGCACAGTCCAATTTACTCAAATTGATTTTCCCAATGTGTAAAAACACAAGGAATTTGTTACAGAATAAATAAAGATTCAGTAACCTCAAGCTGCCACCTTCATTTTTTTTACATGGATCATTTATCATAGACTTCTGGGCTGTAGTAGATTTCATAGACTACACTTGTAGACTTCATAGACTTCAAGACTATCACAGACTACATGGCATGACACGCAACAGGAACAAGCTTTGTAAAATCTATGGCATTTGATGTTTTCCAATTCAGACCATCCTTCATCCTGGAAATGAATGTGGATAGATGTCAAAAGTCTTTCACAACATGATACTCAAACAGAATCCTAAAAACATACATGTTTTGAGCAGATTGTCTGTAGGTAGCAATTTCCATATGTAATCTTTCAATGAGTTGCCTGTTTCAATTGCCCAGCAAAGGTGTGTGGCCCTCACTTTCAGCAAAAATCTGCTGATGCTTGTTTTATTATTTAAGAAACAAGATTTTTAAGAGTTGGGGTAATGCAGAAGACAACAGCATCCTGTACAAAGCTGATATTCAGGAAAGCCTTCTTAGAGTGGTGAACAGGTACCTAGAATCATAGAATGGTTTGGGTTTGAAGGGACCTTAAAGATCATCTAGTTCCAACCCCCCTGCCATGGACAGGAACACCTTCCATTAGACCAGGTTGCTCAAAGTCCCATTCAACCTGGCCTTCAACACTTCCAGGGAGGCGGCATCTGCATTTCCCTTGACAACCTGTTCCAGTGTCTCACCACCCTCCCAGTAAAGAATTTCTTCCTTATACCTGATCTAAATCTACCCTCTTTCAGTTTAAAACCATTACCCCTTGTCCTGTCACTACACTCCCTGATTGTCATGGTTTAAGCCCAGAGGGCAACTGAGCACCATGCAGCCACTCACTCACTCTTTCCCCCTAAGGTATGGGGAGGAGAAAATAAAACAAAAGGCTTGGTGATCCAGACAAAGACAGGAAGGGATGATTCACCCATTATGGCCATGGGCAAAAGACAGGCTCCTTAGGGAAACTAAAAGAGAACATCAAAAACTAAACAACTGAAAAACAACAACAACACTAATTTACCAATCAAAAAAAGTAAGACAGTGAGAAGTACAACCACATCTTAAAAACACCTCCTCCCCAACCCCTTCCTTCCTCCCAGGCTCAGCTTTGCTCCAGATTTCTCTACCTCCTCCCTCCAGCAGTGCAGGGGGGCAGGGGATGGGAGTTGTGGTCAGTTCATCACATGTTGTTTCTGCCACTCCTTCCTCCTCAGGGGGAGAACTCCTCACACTCTTCCCCTGCTCCAGCGTGGGGTCCCTCTCATAGGAGTCAGTCCTCCATGAACTTCTCTGATGTGGATCCTTCCTACAGGCGGCAGCTCTTCATAAACTGCTCCAACATGGGTCCCTCCCGTGGGCTGCAGTCCTCCCAGCAATAGACTGTTCCAGCAGGGGCTTCCCATGGAGTCCTGGTCTTCTTCAGGCATAGCCACCTGCTCTGGTGTGGGGTCCTCCACAGGCTGCAGGTGGGCATCTGCTCCACCATGGACCTACATGTGCTGCAGGGGCACAGCCTGACCTCTCACCATGGGCTGCAGGGGAGTCTCTGCTCCAGCACGCCTGCCCCGCCTCCTCCTCCTTTCTTCAACTGATCTTAGTGTTTGCAGAGGTATTTCCCTCACAACTCCCCTTCTTCTCAGGTTTCCCTTCTTAAATACGTTATCACAAAAGCTCAGCCACCATCGCTATTTGGCTCAGAGGCAGGTCCGACTTGGATCCAGGGGAGCTTTGAGAAGCCTCTCACAGGGATCACAACTGTAGCCCCTCCCCCACTATCAAAACCCCACCACACACAAACCCAACCCACTGATAAAGAGTCCCTTCTGTCCCATTGCACATGACAAATTATAGGCAATGCATCTATACAGTGAAACAGAGCATAGTGAAGAGATATCTGATCTAACAAAGACCTGCAACAGCAACTGGCAACATTGCAGCTGAACTCCTTGCAGACTTCAACAGAGCAGATCCAAACACATGTTCACTAGCATGTCAGTAGTGGGATGTATTCAACTGCATGTAGTGCTGCAGTAGATGGATTCTCTACTCAGATCTCCGTTAGCTCAAGCATCTCCATTTCACATGTAGACACAGGTGGAGAGATTAAATAACTATCAATTTAGACTTGCCTTCAGACATACAACTCTTGTTTCTTTTATGAAACTGTGAGAAGAATAGTAAAACAAACTAATTCAGAGGAAAGAAAATTGCTCAGAGGAATAATTATAGCAACTTTCACCTCAACAGCTAGGTCACTGGTTCAAAATCATTCAAATCACTTGTGACTGAAAATCATTACTAGTTGACTCCACTCAATGAGCTTGTGCTTCAGGTCAGAGTAATAATTACTGCAGGACTAAAACCACCATTAGTGGCTCCATTAGTGAGAGGAGTGAGAAAGAGAGAGAGAAAAAATAAGTAGCAGCCTTGGTCTCATTAGCGCTGCTTCCCAGTCAAAGATGAGAGGAGAAAATACTTTGAGGAATCCTGTAGTGTTAAGGCTTGATTTAGCTGCCCAAACAAAGCACTGAGGATACTTGAGGATATGCCTCCTGCTCTGCATCTGCACCTCCAAAAGGACACAGGTCTCCCTTGGGTTTTACCTGTCACATCTACCAGTGCCATGTAGATATGATAAATAGCCTACATGTCCTTGGTTCTAGCACTAGATGTCCATCTGAGGACAGCCAAGTCCAGCCCTTTCCATTCCAGCCTCCCTCCAATGCTTCCAAATAGAAACTCCAGCCTCAAAAACCTTTGAGTTATTAGTAAGCTTACTAATTAAAATCTTCCCTTTTCCCTGTTTTTGTCTTTGTCATGTCAAGCAATAAAACCCACACAGATATTGGGAAATGTTGTAAGAATATCTGTGTATATAAATGACAAAATGTAGGTACCCAGCAGACATCCACCTGAAGACCTGTTTCCCTGGAGATTCCTTATAACCTGAATTCTGCCACAGTGTTTATCACCAGCAATTTACCTATATTTGGGGTGGTTTTTTTCCTGTAGAAAAGTGGTATGTGAACTTTTCAATATCACAGAAATAAACTGAAGAAGCTGAGCTGAGGAACTGTCCTAGGAAGAGCAGCCAGGCTACGAGTACAATTTACGACACCTCTGCATGGCTGGACATGCTGACAGCTCTCTGGTACATGAACTACAGCGTAGTACGGCTGAGCTAAGATGTTAAACCCACCATCCTGTCAAGTGAATGATAGACACAGATGAGGCCAGGTGAAAAAAATAAGGATTTACTTGCATCAGGTGAAAGGAAATTCATGGTGGAAAACAAAATCTTTAAGAGAAGATGTGTTTCTCATGTTTTCCAAAGGAATCCTGTGAAAATGGCAAATATTAATGACCATGAATCCAGGGGGCTGTGAAGGGAAAGCAGTGTTTTAAAAACAGTGACAAATACATGAGTACTGTGTTAAAGATTTATTATAGAGCATCTTTCATCCTAGCAGTTTCTGGTAGTTTTTAAAAATACATTTGCTTATATGACCAGATTCTTTATAACAAGATACCCTCATAATAACATGTACTCATAATAACAGTATGGACTTATTAACGTTCCATATTTAAAAAATCAGTTGACATGTTCAGTTGGTTCTTTTAACATTTTCCTAATGGTTGCTAGTTTAATTTGTCTGTCTCTCTTAAAATCTCTCTCTCTTAAATATTTATCTCTCTCTTTAAGCAGAGTGTTTTAATCCAACACCAACTCTTTAGATTTTAAGAGGAGGTTATTACAACACATAAAACATATGGTCTCACTTCAGCTCCCAGTATACATAAAATTAGTCAAAACAAAACACTACCTAATCACTACCAAAACATGTGGTTCAGTCAGTAATTTTTGCTCAGAAGCATCTTGGGACTAATTTAGCATGAACAATGTAATTTTTTTTCTCACCCCACTCTTATCTCTGTAGGTCACATGGCAGCGGAAGGCAGAATGGCAAGCTGAAGTTCACCCTCTCTGCCACACTCTGTCCCTCACTTATATTTCATTCAAGGTTGTCTCTGTTTCCAAGATAACAAGTGCTTTCAGAGACTGGGAAATCCATTTTCAGAATTTGTATTGCCTTTTGG
Source organism: Strix aluco (assembly GCF_031877795.1). Classification (NCBI taxonomy): domain Eukaryota; kingdom Metazoa; phylum Chordata; class Aves; order Strigiformes; family Strigidae; genus Strix; species Strix aluco. Next base: position 77,851,208 of record NC_133932.1, read on the forward strand.
AATTACAGAAACATATAAATCTTGCCACACTGGTGGAAGCAAAAACTTCAAAGCGATATAGACATAGTATTGGAAACCTGAGATAATTCCAGGGTCTTGTTCACAATAAAGATTTTTTTTTCCCTGTTTCTACATGAGAAGGAAAAAAATGCCTATGGGAGCATCCAAGTTTACTCCTTGGCCTGCTGTTAGGAAAGGGAGTACATTTGCTCTTCCATGGAGTGAATTCAAGCACTGAGCTTGGGACCATCAGTGGCTCCCTCTCCACCTGGCTCTGCTTTGGGACACTGAGCAGTCACTGCCTTCAAGACAATGCCCAGGCACATTTCAAGGGATAATTTTCTCCCAGGACCACACAACGTAGATATGAAGCTGACATACATTGGTTTTGCTGCCTTCTATTCAACGTAGCCTTCCATCACTAACCCAGCAGACTTTGTGCCCTTAGGATCCTTACACCATATCCCAGGGCAGACAAAATATACCCTCAGCGTCATGCTGTAAAAATACCACACTGAAGAGCTGCAGTTCAGTCCTCATGTTACTTCAGCTCCTTTGAACTAGAAAAAGAAGACCAAATAATTATTGTGTTTAAGGGTCACACAGGAGTCATAATAAATCCAAAGGACTCTTGCACCCAAGTGCAACACTGGGAGAAAGCAGCTGTCTATGCTAGGGGACAGCTTTCTGAGCAGTGGGATGGAAAGCCAGCAGTGCAGCATGGCATGGGAGTGATCCTCACCCTGTCACCTTCAGCAGCAGGGGCACAGCCCAATAAAGAAGGCAGAGCTCTGCCTCAGGACTTTCACTTTACCCCTGTTTCTGGAGAGATGTCTGCTGAAGTGGAGGCCACCAGCAGCTCCACAAATGAGTGTTGTTCTTTGTGCTATCAGTCAGTCACACTGGCAGATATTAAAGGCAGTCAGCTAAAGTATTATTTATGATCTAGTTAGTTTGATGTACACTGGGATAATTGTAAAACAGAACTGGCCCATTTGCAGCATTTAGGCCTGACTTTGACAAGGGTGCAAGGCTCCTGGGCCCTCTCTTACGCATGCCACAGTGAAAGGACATGCAGCACAAGCAGATGCAAAACTAAACTGTGATTCACCATTAATGTGTGATAGCACGTAATAGCTGTCAGAGGTTTCAGGCCAGGAAGCAGACACAAACACAGCTTTTAAATATAGAGATACTACTAAAACCTTTATGGGTTTAGAAATATAATTCCCGTTTAACATAACTCCACAACAGTCTATGAAGACTATGTAAAACTGTAAAGGAAGATTGAAAGTAACCTTTGACATTCCTGACATAAGTCAGGAATTATAGCATGAATCTGATATGAGAAAATCAAAGCAAAGATGAGCCCTACCATGACCAGCTTTAAAAGAAAAACATTTTTTCATACATAACTTGTGTATGTTCTATTTACTCATATTTTATCACAAGATTTTCTGAGTAATAAGAATCCAAGGATCGTGTTGCTGGGGAAACTAAAATAATGGTGTAATCTTCTGAGAAAGTGTGAAACATAGAATTAACACTACTGAATTGAATTTAATAACACTGTGCAACATCAGGCCTAACCTTAAATCAATACTTCATTTTCTCAGTCATCTTACAGATGAGTTGTAGCCATTATATCTCCAGGGAATGCCAACCACCCCATGGAGGGTCAGCCTACTTAAGTAATATTTTGCAGGATCTTCTAGTGATCTCAAAATATTCTTTAAGAGTGTATAACCTCAGCTTCCATAAATACTCTTTTGTATATTCTGGAGACATCCCTCATGTTCTGTAGTAAATACTACAGTCAGTTTTACCCAATTAAGCTCAGTGATACTTATGACTCATTACACCTATTATTTCTAAATTTAGGCTAAACATAATCCACTTTTGGAAGGCAACAAAAATAATAATCACCAGTGTGACCACATAAAAATAAGCTTCTACAACCACTGCTTTCCCAGAAAGCTAGTTTCAAACTGAATTCAGAGCTGCACTTTAGATTACTCATAGCAAAATTCTGCTGCCTGAAGTTCTTCCATATTCTATTTCAATCCAGTTTTTACTTGCAAGTGTCTCACAATCACAAGCAAAATGAAATTAAGAAATTGGGTGCACCATAAAATGCACATTCACCATTGTCTTGAAAAAAATTGTTTGTGAAAAGGCTTTGTCACAGCAGCAGAAATACCATTCCTTGGATTATGTGTTCCCGCTGCAGTGTGCAGGCATGGCAGAGAGCACAGCTGCATACCATGGGACCAGATCACACCAGGTGGGGTATTATCAGCTTATGCAAGGTTGTTGCCAGACCTGGAACCCACCAATTAATCGCAGCAAATATATAGGGTCCTTGAGCTAAGAAGTGTGGCAACTTGATGCTACAGCTCAGTTCTCCACTACCACCCAAGGAGGGGTGCATCCATCATGTCACTTGGTACACAGGTGTTCATCAAAAAGTCTATTCAGGCTGTGGCCCAGTGCAAAAATCTTTCCTGTCAGGTTCCCACACATTAAGAGAATTGTGCCAGTACAAAATGTGCCAGTGCTGAATGCACTCAAATGGATGTAAGCCTGGTCAAGGTGAGCCCTGAAGCACCTGCAGTTAAGCAACTTGATGCTGGAAGTGGAATTTGCACTGCCTACAGCCCTTTCTGAATCTCAGCAAAGCTGTTTCTTCTTCAGGGATTCATAGATTTGCTAAAATATTCTTGCATAGGCGAACACAAACATGTGTGCAGAATAAATGCCTGGTCCTGTAAGGAGCAATGATTTCATTCAGTAAATAACATTGCTACCTGATGGAAATAAGAATATAGAATTAGGTTACGTCATGACAGAAGATAAATTTTGTAGTTTTGCCTTTGCCAGTAGGCTGACTTTGTACATGCAACTAACCCACAGTTTAGTGTATTCCATAAAAGAAAAGGTGAAAAGGCCTGCTAGGAATTTAACACCTGCCATACAGGTTTGGCTGACAGCAACCAGCCAACAGAAAATTCTTAGGAAGATATTTAAGAAAGCATTTCAGACAAGGATCCTTCCCTTTTTATATTATACTTGATTTCTAGCAATCAGTAATTTATGAACTGCCTGATAGAGACATTTTAAGTCTAAGCTTAACATCTACTGACAGATATATATGGTTCATGAACCCGAAAGTCAGGGATATAATAGAATACTACAGGGATCATTGATGGACTTGTATACGGAGATTGCACTTTACCTACTACTAATCTATCTGTAATTGCTGGACAGGCAGGTTAGTCACTTATTTGCATGAGCTATAAAATTACCCAAAAAACAGTATTCCAAATTGTCAACATAAAAGGATTTTGGTCCTCCATCAGTTTGGCAAGAAAAGGAAGAGAGAAATGACAAAAGAGCAGATGGTAGAAGAGATACACCAACATGTTGTATGTAACAGTGAAGGAAGATGGGAATCTTGTAGGAACAAAATAGGATTTATTTGCTTAAAAATGACAGGCAAAAGAGATCTTTAGTTCAATACATGAGACAATGTGAGGTTCTGGAACTGAGAAATAGGGATATTTTTTCTGGGTTTCTTTCTACTGTTGAAAAGAGTAAAAAATGATCTGTAGAGCTTACTGCCATTGACTGCAAGAAGTGATTTAAATTACTCATGCTACATTTACCTTTTATATTCAATGTTAAGCAAGCAATCTTTGAGTAACCCTGAGAGTAGCTGGTGATACTGCCACAAACAGAGTGAAAAATCTGGGAGAGCTCCTACAGCCTCAGGAGGCAGATACCAGCCCTGGAAAGAATTATGGATAATGCACATAAGTGTGCACGGAAAAGTTTTGAAGACTAAGACAAAGGATATCATGTTGAAGTGTTCATATTCAGGTAAGTCTGGGCTGAGGGATGTTCCTCTTTCATATGCCTGACAGGTTATCTCCAAAGACATTTTAATGTTGGCAACAGCGTAGCTTCAATGGAACACAGTCTTCATTTACTGTATTTAAATATTGTAGCTAAGAGGTTTTTCCTAAATATTGTTTGTTCAACCAAAGCACTATTTACAGAATTTATTGGGGTTTTAGTGCTTTTAAGAATTTGCTTTTTTCCCAGCTATACTGTGCTGTATCATGTGTGAAGTAAATGAATAATCTGTACAGCTTCAATCTCCAACATTTTAACATTTGAAAGAAAATCATGCAGCCCCACTATCATCCTGTTCTTAAAAGTCAAGATGCAAACTGTGTAAATGATATTGAGTAAAAGGGGGATAACGGTGGGTGTAGGTGCCCAATGAGACTTGCAGAGTTCTCACACTGACATTTGGAAAGGAATCAACGTACACCTTGCAGTGCCTACGAGTACTGGTTAACAGTAGTAATCTTGGGTCAAAAAGAACTGAGATTATATCCTGTTGTGCAATCAAAGAAAAAATTACTTTCTAATGTGATTTAATTATGTTTGAATTTTTAGGTAATTCCTCTTTTACTTGTCTTTACGTTTTTAAGCCTAGAAACAAATAGCACTGCAGAGGAGAAGCAATTTCACGGCACTCAGTACTTATGACACTAAACTGTTATAAGTCAATATTCTTCCTAGGTAATAGGCATTAAAAGTAGATTTATTATTTGAAAACATAATGCCAACTACCTGAATAAAGGATAGCCAAAATTAATCTGTTCTCCAGCAGATATGACTGGAAAAATGCCAGCCTTCACCAAGACATTGAGGAGGGCCAATCATTGTAGTTAATATATGACCTCAGCACCATTGAAATAGATAAGAAATACATCACTTTAAGACAAGGGACTTTATCATGCTTTCACACCCATATTAAATAATGACATAGTCAAACTAAACAGAGAAACTAGAAAAGAGCTTCTAAGTGTCCATTCTGTTTCATTCGAACAGTACACTAAACCCAAAACCCTAATACTAGGCCAGTCCAAATACACAAAAGTACCTGAATGTTTGTCAGATAAATAGGGACAGCATAAACCACAACTTCTTAGTTCAACATTTTGACCGGAATAAAAGTTCTCCAGTATTTCTGAAAAGAGGTACTTGACTCTCTTCTTTGAACAGCTGAAAGCAATGTACACAAACACAATATTTACCCGGACATTTTCATCTTGAAAAGTCCTAATCATATTACTGATTCTGACTTACTTTACTGCTTTTGGTTTTAGCTGCACACATTCCTGATAGTTTTTCCATAGCGGAAATGAACAACTCAAGAACTGATTATAATAATAACTTGAGGGCACCTTTTGTTTATAAGGTAATATGCATAATCTGGACTAATAGATACCATGGCTGAAGGCCAGGGACTTTATTAGACTCGGATATGGTTATTACAGGTTATTATACTCAATGTTTAATTAAAAATTGAAATCTTAAAACACAGAAGTGGGAGGAAAATTGCTTTCTTCCTTTACTCTCCTTCAGCTATGTCCTTTAGTCTCCTGATGTACTTTCGTCTTTTTATACCATGTCCGTTTTGCATTACCCTCTGATCTTTTGTGTACAGTTTCCTTTTATTTCCACAGATTTGGGTGACAGCTGAATAAGGTGTTTAGATTGCATCTTTCAAAGTGAAAAACACTTTGAAAACTCAGAGCACTGTAGTTTTTTACCAGAACACATAGATTCTAATAGACAATTGAGGTATTTGTGTATTCACAGTAAAAGTACTGTAGAAAAATCATTAAGTGATCAGAAAAACTCGAGCATAGAGAGACATAGCTTTGTCACTGACAAATATAAATCACCTAGTGCCAGTCCTTGCCAGTGAAGATACAGGTCACTTCATATAACTAGGTCTGACTGCACATCTGATTGTAGGAGGCCATCATTAGATGAGATGAATCCCATCTCTGTTAAAAGTTCATTCCTGGACTCCATTTTGTTGAGCTGTAACAAATACAGTCTCAAGTTCTCCCACAATATACAGTAAATGAAATGCAGGTGACTCAGCTGAGTGTGTTTAGCAGAACTGTCAAGGGGGTGGATATATTCAAAGCTGCTTATGGAAGCATTATCAAGAATGAGAGAGCAACGGGCAGTTTCAGGAGCTTGTATGTGAAGCAACACTGAATGAATGAAAGAGTTGAAAGTCAGCTGGCGATAGTCCTCCTGATGATGAAGTTAGCAGAACTGTCCTCTTATTTATTATAAGGTCACAAGCAGCACCACAAGGATGAAGATGTCCAGCAACAGTGGGAGGAAATATTAGCCAATGGCACCAAGATGCCAATCATAGATGGTTTTGTCACCATTATGCTCATCAGTAGTATTTGAGGAATAAAAATCTGACACAAAAACCCATTTAGATCTGTACTGCCTGTTTTTTCTGGGGAGTGCCAGTATTTCCATAAGAATCAGAAAGTAAGCTCCTGTCCTCCCCTGCCAGTGACACAGTAGGCTTTCCAAGCTGAAGAATATTTTTGTATCCCTGTGACCCTTTGAGTGCATGCTGATATCCAGCTCAAGTCTCTGGCAGCCACAGAGATTTAATATCTGACAAGATAATAGTTTGTTATCAACAAAATCAGTCATTTATAAAAGAAAGAGATGTTTCATAAATGCCATGAAAAATGCATATTAATAGGAGTTATGTTCTCAAATAATTTCCAAGTTTGAGCTAATTTACTCTCTAAAATGGCACATGAAGAAGCAATTGCGAAGTAAGGCAGAAAGTGGATTTCAGCTTACCTTCAGGGACCCACACTCAGAACTCACTCACGCCTTGATCTGAGAGAACCCATTCAAATACAACTACAGTATTCAGATAACACCTCGTGAACAGGAATCTGAACTAATATGACTAAAGGCAACAGAACCTCAAAACTGATGTGAATTTCACCTTATGAAATTGTGAAGGCACATGTGGTGCATCACCACAATGTTTGTGTAGCCATGCTGTGAAAGATATATGGAAAGCGTGCAGGAACAAGCACCAAACATGATGCAGGTTCTCAGCAGTGCCACAACCAGGAATGATTTAGAATTTAAGTTTTAGATTTATTCTGAAGAAGAAGTTAAGCAGAGATACAAGAGAGATGGAGACGAACTTTGCAAGTGAGGCTGCTGTCACAAAAACCTTGAGTAAGCAACAGCTCTGAAAGCAGGGAAAATGAAACTTTGAGTTTGGAAGCGATCATGAGTTGAAGTAAAAGAAAATTCTCACATTCAAACTGATCATTAAAAGGAAAATTTTTACCAGCTAGAAACTTCTCTAATTTATCTAAGGTGGAGGCAGATTTTAATGACATTCTCAACTCCTCAATGTTGTTATAACTCCACTGAAGATTTGGCCCCTAGCCAACCCAGTCTGTACATAGGGTAGATTTTCCTTTTCTTTTCTTTGCTTTCCCAGTTTCACTTGCAGTACATCTGTATCCAGATTTATTCTACATTTCTTCCTCCACTTTCAGAGGACTGAAAAGCTCTCTGCAACTAATATTACTTACTCTACACATACATCTCGGCAGGTGAGCTGTAAAGTAAAACTATCTTGTCAGAAACCTTCCCAGTTACCCACAGCTGTCACATATATGAGTGAGCCCGTACTTTTATACTGTTTCCTTTCTGTTTGAGTGAGGAGCCTTATTCCGAACAGAGCACTTTCCTTTCTGCCTGACCCAGATTCACCCACACTGAGGGCTGCAATCTGCACAATATCCTACCAAAACACAGGGGCAATATGAGTGCAGTCACTGCATTTTTGTCCACCTGTCACTCTAACCCTAATAGTTTCCTGCTTCTCACTTTACCCCTGGGTTTTCCACTTTTCCAAAGCACTGCTACTCCACCTGCGACACTAACAGTAAAGAGCAGGCTCTGCTCAGCGATCTGCGTGCTCCCCGGGAAACTTGAAGTGAGGCAGCCAAACCTCCATCAGGGAGCAGGGGTTGTAAGGTAAAAGGCAGTTGCCAAGGCACTGGGATGATTTATATTTCTTAGTTTCAACACACACATGTATTTCAAAGTCTACTCTCTGGGTATTTGACCCACACGGGCAAGTATTCATGCAAAAAGAGACTATCAATTCTATTGTTCATAAATTCTACTTGAGTGATTCTCAGAGCTCAAGCTGAGGGCCAGCTCATGTGCCTGGCAGCCAAAGACATTTAACTTCTGGCAGTAGAGCAGTTATTTATCTACAAAATCAATAATTTACAGGGGAAAGAGAGGCTGCATAAAACTAAGAGTAAAAGAAAAACAGTAAAATCTCTAAAATCACTCTTTCTTTTTCTATACTAGAAATTTAATTTAAAGATTCTTACATCCAGTAGTCAGCTTAATGGAAATAAACCACCAAGATTATAATTCTCCATAGTATGCAAGTACTGAGGTCTTATCGAATTGCCTCAGCAAGCAGTTGTTCTGCAGGGGCAAAGAAGTAGCTGAATAAGGAAGTTTTAAGATTGAAGAATACTTTGATATTAAGTGACCTTACCTTTATTTTCCCTTCCTTTAGCTGACCCTGTCGGTATCTCCATAGGAGACATCTGATTTATTCACTGCAATCTTATTTGGTTGGGTCAAACAACTTTCCCACTTGAAGATCAGAGATAACAGCAGAGTGACTTGGTTTCAGGAGAGAAAGGCAAGGTGTCAGGAAATTAGTATTGATGCGTGAGTTTCATCACGGAAAGCTCAAGCCCATGGTGACTTCATGGACGGCTTGATTTGTGGAGCCCAAATCTCACAAAGGCACTGCAAAGGTTCTTCCCATCCTACATTTCACTGGAACAATGTAGCTGAAACTCTGTGTGTGAAAACTCACCCTGCTTCTTCCCTCTTTGAAAAGTTTTTTTTTTCATATAAACAACAATCCATGTCAGAGCTATTAATGCTGACACTTGGATTTTCAGAGTCTTGCGTTCTGTTTGAAATTACTTTGTCCAATATAATATGAAATTAAAGACGAAAAATTAACAATTTAGCAAAACTGAAGGCACAGAAAATACTGGCACATTGTAAACTAATGACTCAGATTTCAGATGGCAAAAATCTGAACAATTGCCTCCAGGAGGATCCATGGAGGGAAGGGAACGTAGATAGTCAATGACAGATACTTGGCCTATGCCTTATGCCATCTAAGGTGTCAACATAAAAGAGAAGGGGAGGATATGTGTAATAGGAAAAGCTAGGGTATCTCTACACTATGTTTGCCCTAGATGGAATTTCTTGACCCTTATTGTCTCCTGAAGCTGCCTTAAGATGACAAGCAATGGCCAAAATATGGTATAAAGGTGAAGATAGTGCATGTCGCGTTTTACTTGAGCTTAGTATCCTTTTTCACAGGATACACTGCTCTATCCTGTTAAGTATGAAACAGATACAGCCACATAAATGAGCCAAAACCTACTCTCTTAACTCATGCAAGCAATCCCAAATATCATTGGCTATGCTGCCAGATGGCAGTGCTTCACAGAAACACAATGTTAACTTTCACAGCATCCTGAACAGATAAAGCATTGCCTCCAAAGGGTTAGACTCACACTTGGGCATGTTCATACAAGCTAGTTCCAGGCTGTGCATTAAGACCAAAAAAAAGAGAGACCCATCAGTTTCAGAGGAACTGCTGTTGTGAGTATAGTGAGCAGAATTCTTTTTGTCTGAAGTGTCTTCTGTTTGCAGTAAGATGCTTATGATGCCACCAATGGGCTAGACACTAGACAGTATCAAAAGAAAGGCACATAAAAACTTACAGTTCAAAGAGAAAAAGAAAAGGATGAAAGATAATGATACACAGAGACTCATGGTCATGATCACAGAATCACAGAATCATTCAGGTTGCAAAAGACCCTTGGGATCATGGAGTCCAACCGTCAGCCCTACTCTACAAAGTTCTCCCCTACATCATATCCACCAACATCTCATCCTAATGACCCTTAAACACATCCAGGGATGGTGACTCTACCACCTCCTTGGGCAGCCTATTCCACTGTCTGACCACTCTTCCTGTGAAAATTTTTTTCTTAATGTCCAGTCTAAACCTCCCCTGTTGCAGTTTAAAGCCATTCCCTCTTGTTCTGTCACTAATTATCTGTGACAAGAGACCAGCACCAACCTCTCTACAATGTCCTTTCAGGTAGTTGTAGAGAGTGATGAGGTCTCCCCTTAGCCTTCTCCTCCTCAAACTGAACAGTCCCAGCTCCTTCAATCTCTCCTCATAGGATCTGTTCTCCAGGCCCTTCACCAGCTTCGTTGCCTTCCTCTGCACTCGTTCCAGCACCTTGATATCTCTCTCGTATTGAGGTGCCTGAAACTGGACACAATACTCCAGGTGTGGCCTCACCAGTGCAGAGTACAGGGGGACTATCACCTTCCTACTTCTGCTGGTCACACTATTTCTAATACAAGCCAGGATGCCGTTGGCTTTCTTGGCCATGGTCTATGTAGGCTTTCTTGATCATGGCCTATGTTCTGGCTCTGATGATGTGGATGTAGAAGAGGCCTATAAAACACCTGTTTCTATTTCTGCGAGTGGAAATCATTATTTCTTGGTATTGCAGTTTTTGTCCACCAGTTCTGTCCAGATCTCACTCATGCACTCCAGCAAACGGTGGTCTGGCAGTGAGGCATATAATAGTAAGGGAAGGATTATGGCAAAACAATCTGGGCTGCAAAAAAGACCTGGTGATTACTTGTAATACCTAGCATGGTTCCAGCTTGTGCTAATGCTGCACTGGCTCCTGACAGCACCACAATCTTACAGGTGCAAAAATAGTACAAGATCATCCTCAACTTCTTTTGGAAAAACCCAGAAAGAAAACTAAAACAGAGAAGAGAGGGACACACTATGTACAGCACCCAGGTCATGACTGGCCTCATTTTGATAGTGTTTGACAGTGTTTAAATAGCCTTCTATTTATAATGAAATATGTAAAGCTTATCCCAATTATTCATTAGACAGGCCACTAATTCTGTTCCTCTGTTCCCCTTAGAGAAAGTCACCCAATGCCAGCTATTAAATTACATATAGTAGAAGGAGAGTTCTTAAGTTACCTAGCGAATGTCAGTGTATGAGGTAGATTTTCAGCAGTGGACAAAGTATCATTACCTTACAGTTCATGCAGTTCTATAGGAGTATGCTTTATTTGTCATATCCGAAAATACAAAAATTGCAGCTGCATGAGTCAACATAAATATCCAAACTGTTAATACATTAACACAAGTGACAGTACCAGATTGCAAAGCTTAGCATAAAATCACAAATAACTAAATATGGTGTAGAGTGTTGCTTCTCCAAGCAATCAAAAACCTTGCATAATATTATAGTGCAGCTGGTTAGTAGCTCATGCCATGTAATTTAAGTCTCCTTAATGGATAAGAAGAACTTTGAAGAAGTCTCTAATGAAATATCACTTTGGTCCCAAACGTATCCTGAATAAGTTCTCTCTTAGGTTTTCCCTGTTTCCAGGCACATTCATGACAGTCAAAGTAACAGCTTCTGTACATTTTTATATGCATTTTCACTTTTACCATACAATGTGAAAAATGGGTGTTATTCCATGCCCTGGTGCAGCTGTGCAGTGTATACTTTAGAAAGGCAAACACTTGATGGTATGTGAATATTCACACCAACAAATTAATAGCTTACACACTCAGAGCAGCGCAGAAAAGACAATGAAAGTTTCTCCATTACAGTGATTAGACAATACTAGTACACTTGGCTTGTTATGAGAGGTGATACTGTCCTGGAAATAACCTTATTACCTGTCACATTGAGATTCAGAACCATAAAACTCTCATCTCCCCTTGTAATTTCTGACATGCTCAATAGCCCTGGTAATTGAACTACACTCCTAGGACTTCTTTAGCATGCTGAGATACCTTACCAGCTAACTACTGGCAATTAAAATCTGTAATGTGAATAGAAAAAACATGAATTAATCAGCAGTATATTAGATAAGTAACAAATAACAAAAATAGTGCTTTGGTGCAGAAGCCAAAATTTCTACAGAAAATGTGCCATATAATGTATGCTAAAATAACAGGGTGTAAAGAGCATTCTTAAAACTGGACTCTGGTATGTGTTCCCATACAGAAAATAAATCATGTATATCTTTCTAGCGTTCAGATTTTAAAAAAATCCTGCCTAGAGCTATGATAGCAGCTGAATGCTTCATTCTGTGAAGAATTAGTATTTTCAGCAGCAGTAACCAGCACTTTATGGAGATCAGATAAATCATTGCAATAAATAAGAGCCACAGAAGAACAGGCAGTATGTTTTCTTAATTTATTCATTCATCTATTCATTATATATATTGATGCATTGATGTTAAAACATATAAAACAATAAAAGAAACAGACAGGTGTCTGGGGCTGTAGAGCTTTTGTTTTGACCATTAAATTCTAACAATAGATCCAAGATTAAATTATTCTCTCCTGCTTACAAAAACATGAGAAGAAAACATTCTGTTCTGGAATGAAAATAAATGGTAAATTAATTGCCTCACCAAGCCATTGTGTGGCCTCTTTGAAAAACATGTTGAAGACATACACTATTCACAGAATACCCTGGAGATCAATGTGTTATGCTTAAGTGGTAATGAATTTTATGCTGGCCACTGCATTACCAGTCAGTTAAGTATTTTCTTAGTTAGACCCTTGAGAATTTAGCAAGTAATTAATGATCATGAAAGATGAGAAGATTCATTATGGGTAATATGCATTTTTCCAAGATATGTCATTATCCGGGTTTGTCATAAAGCAGCACCTATTATATTGAAAACTAGTGCACTAAGGACTATAGGCTTAGGAAATAAATATACAGGGGGACCGGAACACTGAAATACCAAATGCTGTAACACCCACATTTCACAAGCCCATGACACAGGCAGACTTGAGGTAATCTGCCTATGCCCAGGTGCTTTTCAGAAGAGCTCTAATAGAAGACCAGGCTAAAACCAAGAAACAAATAGGATTAGACATGGCAATCCAAATTAGTTACAAGAGGTGCTGAAGAGGATAATGGACCTAAGCATCCTCAGCAATACTCTAAATATAAATTGGAGCAAGGGCTTGAATTCAGGTCTGAGTGCATTTTATAAACTGGAGCAGCTACAATAGATGAAATCCTGTCTCTGCACTGCCATGCAGGGTGTGACCTTGAGGACAAATTCAGTCTATCCATTTTTACCTAATGCTAACTTCCATCAACCCCACCTTCCCTTTTAAAAACATTACTTGATCATATTAGACAGGCGAGATAGCTGGCACTCTTCCTACAAGGGCCCCAACATCACATCCCTGAGTTCAGACTACCTACATGGGAAATGGGAACACCAGGTAGCAGGAAAATGAGGACACATCATAGCCTTCTCCTTCCTTCCCCTGGCTCCTTTCCCTCCTTTGAAATAAGCTACTCTGATTTTATAACTCAGGAACTTAAGAGGCATGCTTATTGTTACATGATGCTATCATTATTACATTTTATGCTGTCTTGTTACACTTATCACAAAAAAACCCTTAAATTGTTTAAAATGCAGAAAAGCCACTTTCTTGCACTACAAGTGATTGAACCCAAAAAATATTGAAAATCCAAGAGAAGAAAGTAAAACTTTATAGGCAGCTGCTGTTTTCTTAAAATCAGCCTACCTCTTCAGGGGGTTGAAGTGATAATAACACACAAAATACTATTCCTTTGGAAGGTAATGCCTCCCATACATACAAAGCTACATAAAATGAAACTTGGTAGTGGAAGTAAAAGACTGTTTTCAGTCAGGGAAATTACCCTTGGAGAATTACACTCATTGCTTCCTCCACTGCTGTCATGCTGACTCTCTAAAATCTGGACCATTGTTCAACCTATGGGTTCTGCTGTGCTGTTTCATAGAGAACCCCTGGGTTTGGTGAGAGCTGAGCTGGTTTTAGCAAAGTGCACAGTCGGTTCACAAACAGCAATTAATCTCTGACCTGCTTGTCTACTGTTTGATCCTTCTGATGAAAGCTGTACAATAAAAGTGATGCTTAGTAAAAACAGTTCCTAAGAAATCAGTTCAGTCTAGAAAACTCATTCAGTCTAGAAAACTCATTCATGTTATTCTTCAGTTACATCAAAGTAATACTGGCATAGAGCTAGTAACAGTCACCTTCACAGAAACACCCTGATAGCCTGACTTGAAATGGAGAAGATCATGAGCCCCTTTCTCTGAAAACATGAAAAGTTATTCCTGTGAGAATCAAGGTACTGATTTGAAGAAGACTCTGTAACCAGTCAAGACATTGCATGTTCAGTTGATGACCTAGGCACAAATTTAGAAAGCTCAAAAATATCCACCAGGTATTTAGGAAATGTATGGCAAGCACCTCACTTGGTTGCTCACAATTCTCTGAATACATTCACAAGCTGTTACATATTGACCAGCAGTAGGCTTTCTTCCCAGGAGTGCTCACTGAGATAATGGTCTTTGTTCCTACAGGCAATATCACTGATGGAAAACGGACCTGGACAAAGGGCCCACACACTATCCCATAAATAAGGAGGAGAGGATTAGTCCTAGACACTCTTCTGAGAAGGGCAGTCAGGGAGCAGCAGTACAGGTCAGGGCTGAGCCAACAACGGAGCAGACCTCATGGATTGCCGTGCCCTCCCCAGCAGGCACGATCCCACGGGGTCACAGCATGGAGGGCAGAGCCAGAGGCCAGTACCGGGGTCCACGGACAGACAGGGCAAGCAATGAGCCAGTACTGGGATCCAGCTGGGATGTCACGTCAGGAATGGCAGGAGACAAGGCTGGACACAGGCACGCCCACAGCATAACTCAGGGCAGGGCAGGGTGCCCAGGACTGAGTCAAAGTGGGGCTCCTGGACCATGGCAAGAGGGATGGTGAGGGTCTCAGGTGAGGCTGCTCAGGTAAGTTAGAACTTATGGGTGCACCCATGCATCTGACCAGAATTACCCCTAGTGTCAGTTGGAGGTTGTGACTTTGAAAACAGTAAATTTCCTTGGTGGCTTCCAGCTTTCTGCTGTTTCTTGCTGAAAGGCCAATGGAGTTAAAGGAAATGTATGCAAGGCATGAAAATTAAGAAAAGACCCCAGCTCATGTGCTCCTGCAAAGTCTGATAATTAAAGACAAGTGGCCAGCGTGAGTTGCTTCTTTGCTTTTTTTACCTCATTAATGCCATATATATCATGAAAATTTACATACAGAAAACTTGGGAAATCCTACCACTAACTTTCATCAACCAGTTTATATATACTTACGGTTTTTACAGTTAAAAGTACCCTTGGTATAGGCCATTTTAAAGGTGACCAGTGTTTTGGAAGGAACCAGTGTCTAAGCAAACACTTGTGTAATGGTTGGCCGAAAGCAGGGCACTGACACTAGAAGGAAGGTTTTGTTGGTAGAGAGCCAAATGACCTGTTTGATTTTTCCCTTACCTATCTCCTATGATCCTTCTTATCTGTAAGGGGATGGAATGATACTTTAACATGTCATGTTTATTTGTTTTCTGAAAAAAATTGGTATGCATAATGTATGTATTTCAACTTGTCTACTGGTCTGGAAAAGAGGCAGTTGATTGCCCTGGTGACCTCCACGTATCTCTTACCCTGAAGTTTTGCTTACCCTTTGCTGCCTGAAATAATTACAGCCTTTCTATATGAGAAAAATGTATGGATTAACAAAGACCCTGCCTACCTTGCCAAAACCACAACAGCTAGATCCAAGTTACAGCCTTAGTTTTGACCCATAAACCTGTGTCAGGGCACCTATGTAGAAGAGAGGCCACACAGACATGAGGCTCTTCACCACCATCTACTTTGTCAAATGTATTTCATTATTTCCATTATGACAAGACACATTAATAAACTCGTTGTCTAGGTTTGCTTACAATCTTTTTGATCAATAACTATATTCAATGTGGGCATTCATTGCCAGCCAGAACTGGGATAGATTAGAATAGAGAATGTAAGTGCCTCTAATAAATTGCCTTGCAAACAGGAGTGATCTTGGGAACAGCATTAGGAAACCATTTTCTTCTGTTTCCAGAGAATGTACCCTGGGTTGTATGTCAAAAAGGGAAAAAATGTGAAACAGTGCAAAGCCATACATTTAAACTATAATTTTATTAAAAGAAATTACAAGAGTGAATAAGATGTAGGCCACAGAAGGAGATTAGAAAAAGTGATTTGTGAAAAATTAATTCTTTTCATCATCCTGTAGCTACATGAAGCAATATATTTTAACACACTGGATCTGAGAACTTAGATTTCTCCTCTTCCCCTACTCCCCTTTTAACTGCAGTGTTAGCCTTCTCTTACGAGGCCAAAGATGGCAGGGTACCAGGACAGCTATAAAGGAAATACCTTACTGTACATGTACTGTGAATAGGCTTCAGCCACTGCTGGGGGGTTGAGTCTTACTGGAATGAAGGGGAGAGGGCAGAAAAATATTCCTGTATTCCAGGTTATACAGTAAGAATTCTCACCCACAAGATTTGTAAATAAGCACCACAGAGCCATTGTGAGAGCACAGGAAACCTAAAATAAACTAAAATTAAAGCATAGCAAGTTACAGGTTCCCTAGGAAAAGAAGAATCCAAAAAATAAGAAAAAACATCCCAACTTTTTTTGTGAGGGATCTAAACTAAAACTAAATACTAAACTAAAAACTAAACTAAAAACTAAACTAAAACTAAATACAAATCCACTTCTTCAACACCAAGAAGTGGAGAGACAAGTAAAGGAGTATCTTTCAAACCAGTTGGGCAAGCTCCTATTGGTAAGGAATCTGTATCATGAGGAAGCCTGAACCTCTGATCCAGAGCAAGGATCATGATTTCTGTGTGGAAAGTGAAGAGAGAGAATACTCTAAGTCCTGGCAATGGCATTTTGTTTGAATAAAGCATTGAAATCAATAATGTTATATTCAGTTGTCCATAAGCTCTTTATTTTAGGAGTTAGAGAAGAAGCATGTTTCCTGACTAACAGAACGTAAAAAGTTAGTCATTAAATGTTCAAATAGGTTTACATTTGAAGGTGTCACCTTCAGGTTTCAACATCAGCCAGCCATTGAGATAGACACAAGCATCATTCACCTTTCTGAGCTACCATTTCAAACACTTTCCTACATCAGATCACAGATGGTTCATATTTCTAAGACCTTCTTTATCATCATAAATTGTCATTTTGTCATAATTCTCATAAAGACTTCTTTTATTAGTGATAGTAAAATACTGTAGGGAACATTAAAGGAGATGTTGAGAAAATTGACAGTACTGTGAATGTAGGAACCAGAAAGGAGACAGGGGAGACCCCACAGGGGTAGGCACAGGAACTTGCAGAAGTGGGTATGTTTCCTGTGGAAGGGATGAAGGGTGCAAATCTGTACCAAAGACTTCACTTTTCAATTGTCCATCTACTCATTGGACATCTTTATCTGTAACCAGCAAAGACAGATATAAAAGTTCACTCAGAGGCTGTCTGCTATCCATTAGCTGGTGAAATATAACATCGGTGCTCTCTTATATCTATTTTACTTTAAATTGAGCTATCTTCTGATATCAATTGTATATAGGAAGGATGGATTTGCCATTAAAGAATGACACTAACTCCATATTTAAGTTCCCAGCTGCACCACTGATTTTCTGTACACTGTGAACAGGTAGCCCAAGCTTCCCTAGTTAGGAATTGGTTTAAATTTCACCTTTTCCTCAGTATAGATGGAGAAAAACATTTTAGCATAAAGTCTTGCCTAAAGTGAAACATAATAAATGAGATTCAATACTATTAAATCATCTAACTTACCTTACATGCAAATCACAGCATAGTTAAGGTTGAGGTTATGTTAGGCCCAGATTAGCCAAGCCTGATCCAGGTCAAACTCACTCATAATTAAGCCTTATGCAGATACTTTAAAAGCCCAAGAATAATGCTTGGCAAATCAGTGTGTGTTCTGAAAAAGAAAAGAAAAACATTTCAATTAAATTCCAAGTATTACTTTTTAATTTCCCCCACTGGAGTCAGAAGAAGTGAAAAAAGCACCTAAGGTAACATTCAAGCATATTTGTAAGGTTATTACTACTATTAGTCAAAATAAATTTTGTTCCATGCAGTAGTGAAACATGGTTTTGGAATATGTAATTGAAATAGCAGTTCGAAAACATCAGAACAAAGCATTTATATTTTTCAGAAAGAATCTCCATTTCACAAACACTTTCAATCAAACCCAAACTGCAATTTTCCTGCAAAAGTACTGTTTGCCTAAGAAATGTCCCCTACTGCACTCTTTGGCACTCTTATGCCAGGCTGGAGAGAGGGAGCTCTGCTGAGCCTTCCATAGGGTAGCTAGCGGGTGACATCAAGGTCCCTATGAGCTCCTCCCACCACAAAGAGGGGACAGTGAAGTGATTTAATTCTAGACCAGGTCTGTGCTGGAGGATCAAGGTAGCATAACCAGCCCCCTGACGACGTTCTTCTACATACACCTGTGTGTTTGTGCATATGAGCATGTGCAAGCTTGCACATACACCCACACATATATATCATACATAGACACCCACATACTTGCACATATATAAGTGCTATTGCTTTAGCCTTATTTGCAGCCAAGAGCATGACAGAAGAATATAGAGCCAGGAAATATAGTGATATCTGAGAATAAAGTCCTCTCTACTACCAATAGACGCAGCAGCAGTAGATTATCTCGCATGAGTTTCCATGGTAAACTACATTAATGAAAAATGCCTCATTTCTGAATTGCATCACAAGAGAGCAATTGTAATGGAAGTAACAATGAGATATGTAGGTGATAATATTCTTCCTCCTCAATGTAGCAGAATAAGAGGAACATATCCCTGTTGTGCAGTAAATGCCAATAGGTGTAGCCAAAGTGTTTATTGTTCTGAAGCCCTCAGGAAATTTGGGTAAAAACTAAAGCCAATTTTTCTATTGGATCATTCAGTGAAATGAATGTTCATTATAACACAGAGAAATGAAACAATGTAAGGCCATTTTAAATTTAAATATATTTTAGCAAGTAGAGCAAGGACTGCCACATTATTCTCTCGGTAGGGTGTGAGCTGCTGTATCAGTTAGCATCTGTTCTTTGCAATTCCTCCAGTCAGAATGCAATGATTTAGTAAATACGCAAAAAGCCATACTTTTGCAAATTATCATTTTTCCTGAGGTGTTTGTTTCTCATTCGTATACAGTAGATGGCACTGGTGGAATAAGAAGTTATAATACACGGCAACTTGTAGAAGCTCTACAGCCTCCAGCATGTTCAGTTAGGTTTTGAATGTCTGCAAGGATGGAGACCGCACAACCTACCTGGGCAACCTGTTCCTGTGTTTGACCAGCCTTACAGGAAATTAGTGTTTTCTTACATTTAAATGGAATTTATTCTATTTCAGTTTGTGTTCATTGTCTCTTGTCTTGTCACTGGGGACCACAGAAAAGACCCTGGGTTCCTCTTCTTTGCACCCTCTCTTCAAGTATTTATACATGTTGATAAGATCCCCCCTTGAACTTTCTCTCCAAGATGAACAGTCCCAGTTCCCTCAGCTTATTCTCACATGTCATATGCTTCAACCCCACAATCATCTTTGGGGCCTTTTGCTGGACTAATTCCAGTATGTCTATATATGTCTTGTACTGAGGAGCCTAGAAATGGACCCAGCACTCCAGATGTTGACTAGAGGGGAAGGATTACCTCCTTTGACATGCTGGCAATCCTTTTCCTAATGTAGCCCAGGGGGATTTTGGCTTGCTTTGCTGCAAGGACATATTGTCTGTCAGGAACAAGGTCCTTTTCTTCAAAGAACTTTGCATTTGCCTTTGTTGAACTTAGTGAGATTCCTGTTTGCCCATTTCTCCAGCCTTTCAAGGTCCCTCTAAATGATAGCACAACCATCATGCCTAACAACCAATCTTCCAACTTTTTTATCATATGCAAATCTGCTGAGGCTGTACTCTGTCCCACCATGCAGTCTATTAATGAAGATGTTAAACAGTATTGGCCCCAGTATCGATGGTGGCACACTGCCAGCCTTGAGGTAGACACTATGCTGCTGATCACAACCCTTGGAGATTGGTATTTAAGCCAGTTTTCAGGCCACCCTATTGTTCATTTATCTAGTCTGTATTTCATCATTTGTCTACAAAGGTGTTACAGAAGACAGGTTTGAAAGCCTTGCTAAAGTCAGGATAAACAACATCCACTAATCTCTCCTTGTCCACTGAGACAGTCAACTCATTACAGAAGGCTATGAGGTTTATGATGTATGATTTCCCCCTCATAAATCCATGCTATCTACTCCCAATCACCTTCCTGTCCTTAATACATTAGAAAATGTTTTCCAGGATTAGTTGCTCCAACACCTTCCCAGGGATTGAGGTGAGGCCATCCAGCCTGCAGTTCCCTGGATTCTCTTTCTTGCCCTTCCTGAAGACAGGAATGACATTTGCTTTCCTGCAGTCCTCCAGAACCTGGAGGAAACCCACAGAAGGAACCTCAGGAACTCCACCATCTCATGAGCACTGCAGCTA
Source organism: Strix aluco (assembly GCF_031877795.1). Lineage (NCBI taxonomy): Eukaryota > Metazoa > Chordata > Aves > Strigiformes > Strigidae > Strix > Strix aluco. The sequence continues at coordinate 77,871,709 of NC_133932.1, forward strand.
AGGCAACCTCTAATCTTCACATCCCCAAGCAATTCTTCCTTGTTTGTGAATATCAGATCCGGAAGAGCATCTTCTCTCATCAGCTCCATGATCACTTGTGTTCAGAAGTTGTCATCAGCGCACTCCAGAAACACCCTGTGTTGCTTATGCCCTCCTCTGTTGCCCTCCCAGAAGATATCAGGGTGTATAAAGTTCCCAGTGAGAACTAAATCTTGCAAACATGGGGCTTATTCCAGTTGTCTAAAGAAAGCCTCATCTACTTCTTCCTGATCTATAACAGACCCACCACAATATCATCCATGTTGGTCTGCCTACTAATCCTGACCCATAACCTCCCATCTGGCTCACCATCCATTCCAAGGCAGAGCTCCATGCACTCCTGCTGTTCCCTCACATAAAGGGCATCTCCCCTTCCTTGCCATCCTGGCCTTTCCTTTCCAAAGAGCTTCCATCCATCCATCGCATCCACTGCATCCAGTTGTGTGACCTATTCCAACACATCTCCATGATCCCAATGAGGTCATAGCCCTGCAACCGCACACAGACCTCTAATTCCTCCTGTTTGTTCCCCATGCCTCTTGCATTTAGCATATTGACACCTGGTCATGCTGATTTTCCCAGGAAAAATGTGAGAGGTTGCCACCTTCCCTCTGGTGACGTTTCTGAGAGGCTGTCTGATATCGTTGCAGGAAGGTCTCATCCAGGACTGACCTCCACCCCAGCAGCTACTTTTAAACTGAGGCTGGGCTCTGCCTAAGCTACAGCCCCTGCTGCATCACAGCCATGCCTCTGCTTGGCCCTAGGCCCCACCAGTCTGAGCCTGGACCCAGACCTGGACCCTGACCTGGAGATTGACTTCCCAGCTTGACCTTGCACCTTCCTCATCCTGGCAGCCCCCGGGCTGCCCCACTCCCTGCCTGGGGTGATGGGATGGGTCCTGGCTGGGAAGTCCTTGACCTGCCAGCTCCATGGGAAGCCCCCCTCAGCATCCAGCTCCTCAGCACCCCTGGAGCCACTGGCCCACAAGACACCCTGGCAGACTGAAGAACTGATTTTTATACAGCTTACATTGGGCAAAATAAATGACACCTTTCTTCTGAATTAATACAGACACCGCCTCCCTCCCCTCTTAGATGCAACATCTCAAAATGAAAACAAAACATGCTTCTTTGTTTTTAACATAATTTTCTCATTTCACCATGCACGAAGCACAAAATATTTACTAAAGGAGCATTCAGATATTTTTACACTACTGAGAGATTGCTGGGGCACTGATACAGTTCAAAGTAATCGCAGCTGAAAGAAATGTCACATGTATGTTAGAAGAAACCTCCTATGGCAGCTTCAGAAAGGCTGTGGTTTGTCAGGTAGGCACATGGGCTTCCCTAGGATGACATTTATTTTGATGCCATTGTCCTGATAATGACTACCACTGGCCAAATGTTACAAAGACAAGGCTACAAAAATCAAGGAAAAATCTTTTGACTGAAGTCCAAACTGACTGCTGAGTAAAAAAGTATGTCCATGCCCTCACAAGGGTGTATTAAGGAGGGATATGAAGTCATTTTAGGTACTGAGACAGAAGAAAGAACATGGATGGTGAATTTCCTTTAGCATCACTCTGAAGCTAGAAGATCTTCTTTGGTGTTAACAAAGTATGCTGGAGATCTCAGATTTTATTTAATTTTATTTATTCAACTTTTATTGAAAAGGTTTTTTTCCTTTAGGAGATAAGGTAAATCCCCAGAGCTGTTACATAATGTTACCTGCTGCTTGGGAGCTTCTGCAGGACTCACCCTGGGCATTAAATTCTAGTTCTGAATTTTCCAGCTTTTATTAGCACTTTAAGTATTACAGCCCAACCGATTTGTTTTTATTCCAATTTTAGGTTTAATAGTGATGTTAAAAAAGTGAAGCCAAATGGAACATTTTACTTCCAAGTACTTTTTAAAAGCATTTTGATAGAAGAAGATCTTAAACAAGTTACAACTTTCTGTTCTGACATGCCACGCGTGAATAAAAGAACAGAGCCAGAGCAATTTCCTAGCTACCTCGATAAAACAGTTGTGATTGTCAAGTGTTCATAAGAGTAAGAAGTTATATAGTCAGCCTAGGGAAGGGGAAAAGGGGCACTCTTCTGTACCAGAGGACAACTGGTAATTCTTGTACATACACTAACACTTTAAGGGGTTTTTTTTCATGCATTATACATGCACCGCACTACCTTGGAATTTTCCACTCAGCATTTGCACAGGATGCACAATTGACAGGTCTGGGAAATCATTCCTAGGTCTTTATTCTCTGCTGGACTTTGGGACTGCACAGTCTCATCTTCCACTTCATTGTATGTCACTGTGTTGAGTGAAGAAGTGGGCAACCTATTGGCTTCCCTAATACTCTGGTGCCAAGTAACACATGTATCGTTTCCCCAAACACCATTTTGGCAGTTACTTCATGAACATCTGCTGCCCACAGCCAGGAACAGCCTAGCTTCCCCTGCAACTGATGATAGCAGCAGGCAGCTTGTGTCTTCACCTTCTTCTGAAAGTTCAGCTCCCTCTATCAGCTTGAGGTCTATAGCTTAGGGCAGTGAAGAGCAACTACCACAGAAAAGGTGAGAGCAGAGCAGTTGTGGTCAGCGTAGCAGTGTAAAATGAAAAATGATGTTTCGCTGACCTTCTCCAATGCTTCAGTCCATTCTCCTGGAGAGAGTCCAAATTTCAGAATTCATGGGAATAGCCAGCATTGCAAAAGGCCTGATAGAAGTAACAAAGTATGTTAAAATTTTTGCCTAAGCCTTGCTGAAAAGCTGATGAGTTGCGAGAAGGAAAGAAAATGGTAAATGACAGTGGAGGAAAAAAAAAGAAATTTAACTGGACTTCTATTGTAACATAACACAAAAGGCAGCTAGCTTCTCTGAACTCTGGTGTAACAATGTCAGGAGTGATGTAGAGTTAAAAAGAACAAGAAAAGGGCATTAAATGTAATCTATTCCTATTCTTGCAGTGATATCTGGCCCCCATCCAAGACATTCACACAGAGCTACAGAATCCCCTCCTTCTCAGAACCAAAACACACAGTAGGGATGTTTGGTGATACAGATGAGAAGTGAGCAAAAGAAGGAAAATAGCTTGAGGTATTCTAAATTCTTCTCCAAAATATATACCCAGCAGGGATGAGTATGAATCATCAGTCAGAAAGGCACATATATTATCATCCTCCCTGTGCTGGTTTTGTTTCACTTCCTTTTAAATTTGTTGAAGGATTGTTTTGTTTTGTTTTGTTTTAAACACCAGAGCCATCATTTTCTGTATGCTCACTTCTTGGGTTACACTCAGCCTTCAGAATTTTCTGAAATACAAGCCATACAAAGCAAGTCATTCTTTGTTCACCCTCATAAATCATCATACAACCAAATCATCGCCCCTCCTGCCTGCAGGTGACTGATTGAAAAAATGAGTTCTGATGCTGTAAAGATTATGACAAAGAATAGGGCACTGAAATATTCTGCTTAAGAAAACAGCCTGATATGGAAAAAGAAAAGGTTAGCTTCCTTCCAATTAACTTTGGGGCACAGAACTCTAGCTCATCAATTTGAAGCTGATGCTTCATGTCAACAATTTGTAAATTAAAGCAGTATTCATCTCTTCTGAGAAGCAGGAATGAGAGTTTTACAAAGGAGCTGAGATTCAGATGTCTGCACTTTTTCCGCTATGTCATGTACTGAGTAGGATGCCATGCTGGAGTAGTACGGAGTATTCACCATCTGCTGTTGGCTGAACTCTCACCAGGACTGAGTCTCTAGTTACTAGATCCCTGCATTTCAAAAGTGCTGGGACATCCTGGTAACTCATTTGTCTTAAGCAATGTGATATTCAACACTCCATCACCAAGAAATTATCCACAAAATTTAAGAGTGAGCTCCAAAATGCTGAGTCAGGTGGCTGCAGTCTATAGAAAAGGTGTATGGGTTATATGAGTTTTGCCAACAGCCAATCCACCGAGTGGAGCAATATCTAAACTGTACCATGAGCAATGCCAAGTGAGAGGAATGAGGAATTTTGCAGAATTTAGATTTTGAATGCAGGCATAGGATCAGATGTGAAACAGATTCAGAGACAAAAAACATTTTTTGCATTGAAGTACCTGTTACACACATGCAGAGCTGTAATGTCTTACCTATAAAATCTACATCTCTATAAGATAACTAGGCTCCATTTATACTCAAAGGAGAGAAATAAGCACTTCCAGAAAGATTAATTTCTCTACTTTTAGATATCTATCTTAAGACAAAACAAGTCACAAATCACATTCTAGGCATTCCTATAGTTTCTAGACAACTATTCAGATACAGACTTCTGCATTCATAGAATCATAGAACGGTTTGGGTTGGAAGGGACCTTTAAAGGTCACTTCATCCAACTCCCCTGCAATGAGTAAGGACACCTTGCACTAGATCAGGTTGCTCAGAGCCCCGTCCAGCCTGACCCTGAATTTTCCAGGAATGGGACATCTACAGCCTCTTTGGGCAACATTTCAACATATGACTCTCATTGCCATTGGGTTGTCAGGTTGAAAAGATGACCATGAAACAATTTGTCTGACTTCAGGAATGGATTAATTATTAGAGCATTTACCAGATCAATAAGAGTTTCATTTTCCCACAGCAACCAGGGCTCAGGTTTGTATCTGTCTATTGGCAGAAGAGAACTTTAACCCTTCATCTCTCAGTACAGGTGGGCCACTGTTCAAGCAAGTAACAGTGCCAATGACAATACCACTGAACCGGAATCACAGTCATCTGGGTTCCTGTCAGCACTTTCCTGAGTGAAGCAGTCATGATCAAAAATGAGCAACAAAACTTAAAGCCAGATCTAGGTCCTCTGTCTCCTTGGCAAAAAACTGCTGGCAAGCAAGAGACTCCTAGCATACTCTTTTGGCCTCACTGACTCCTGAGTTCTTTGCTGTCCCTGAAGAATGAAGAGTGCCTTTCTCATAACCAGATGGTTAAGTTCTGCATTGGCTGGGCTTCATGCCTCTCAGGCATACAAGCAACTATGTCATTGACCAGTAAATAGGCTTGTCTATTCTGCTTCTATCTGATTATTTTGAAATATGGCAATACTGACTTAGTTTTCTAGGTATAACTAGAAAATGCTTAGAAAGACTGCAGTCTTCAGGCACCTTATACTGTAACTCCCAAAGAAGCCGAAGCAGCTAATAAGTTCCCAAATGTTCAGTTCAGCCACAGTAGCAATACTCTTAACTATGCAGAATAGAAAACCTTTAGGCACATAATTCATTTTCAGTAGAAAACTGGAGGATCTATTGCTCTCTAGGCATACAGATGATTGAACAGATTTTTAAAAAAAATTTTCTATTAAAATTAGACATCTATGTTCTTTCAAAATACACTTTAGGCACCTAGGCAATATTTTCAGATTTTTCCCTTACTGCAATATTTGAACTTTGCTGTATTAAATTTCATCTCATTCCCACTGTTCTATTCTCAAGGTGATCTAATTTTTCCTGTATGACATCCTAGTTCTCTTCTGTATTGACAGTGCAACCCATTTCCATATCAGATATCATTAGTTCAATCCTACTTCTCATGCCAAAATCATTAAAGAAAATACTGAGATCCACTCCAAGGCTGATTCATGAAAAATGCTTCTAGTAGTTCCCTTCAACCCATTACATCTTTTTTCAATATTGCCCATTTTCATCTTCACTTTAAACAGCTTCCTAACTATCCTGAAGTTCGTACCTCTGTCTTACTAATGGGCACTTTCCTATGGACATCATTTCAGATACTTCACTCATAAATTAGTCTGTCTCAGTGGGATTACTCCTATTTAACTTCAGATGTCTTTAGGGTGGTCATCTACACCTGAGCTAGTCATCCCTGGGTAACTTTACAGTCAATGGAGAGAAATAAGCACTTGTAGGTGTGATTCATCTGACTTATTTTAGACATTTACTTTAGGATGGGATGAATCATACCCTAAAAGGAACCTTTTTTTTGGCATTGTTAAAAAGGGAGCATGGGGTGACTAGTTTAGAAGTAGATGTCTCCAGAGCAGACATGTGCATTTAGTCAGATAAATCCCGTCATTCATTACCAAATAAATTAGATCTTTCATATATCTTTGCTTTGTAAAATCTGTTATCCAAAAAGTGAATTCAGTTATACCAGCATGAATTTCCCCTGGCAAAACTGATTGCATTTTATACCATTTTTGTTTACCTTTATGTCATAAATTATTCTTTCCATCACAATTTTATCTTTCATACTGTTGATGTTACACTAGTAGGTCCATTGTTGCTCAATACTTTCACCCTGAGTAAACTAACCTCATGTGTTTTGCTTCTATCTGCAAAGCAGTTATTTTCATTTCCTGTGCATTCTTTCTGATCCTTATTAGTTTTTATTTATACATAATTATATACTATATAATACTTGTCTTGATACTTATGTTTTACAGTTTCTAGTAAAGTGCTGGATATTCTGACAGTTAAGCCCAACCAATTCCAAAAGTTTGGAATACAAGAGATTCATTACTGAATATGTTTTGGAAGGATACACTGTTCATATATAACTCCTCAAATCAAAATTCAAATAACTAGTAAAGGTAATAAATGCAGTTAAGCATTCATTTTACGTTCAGTGAATCACAACAGTTATCAAAATCTGTAAACATGAAAGGGGGAGAATGCAAAATTACTCAGTAACACATGACCCCAGAGCAGTAAGCAATCTCCACTACCTGACTCCTCTTTAATGTGAAGCCTCTTTGCAAACAGATGCACTAGAAAATGATCTCTCTGATGCTTGGTAAATTAATTTTAAATTGACTTTATTAATATTGAATAGGTATCCTTATTAACATCACATATTATGAATGTGTAAATATCACTAGATTGCCATATTTATCTGAAATAATATACTGCAAACATTTAGCATAACATTAAAATCATTAATAGACTATAGTAGGGTGGATTTTTTCATACTCTGAACAGTCAAGAATCATGCATAATGTAATAGCACATTTTGCAGCTGGTAACAGCAGGACAGATTGCAAGAGATATTTTAAATGTGTTTTTATTAAAAAGAGAAAAAGGTCTTTCAACTGATCTGAAGCAATTTCTGAGAGAAAAGCTGAAGGGGCTGTCATTACAAAATGTAATGGTAAATGGAGAATCCTAGAAGAGAATGTCCTAGGAAACTCTTTTCCCCTGTATTTGATCTATATTTACCAAGGACCTGATCCAAAGCTCATTTGGAAGTCAGCTGAAAATCTTCTGCTGAAGCCAATGGATTTTGGACCAGTGTTGGAGTGCAAGAATAAGGCGGTTGAAATTATCTACAGATGTTTGGACTTGAGATGAAAAGTAAATTATGTTCAAGATCATGTATATAACTGGTGTTAAAATGAGAGATGAGACTGAACTGCAAATTTTGATACAACATGGAGTTCTTTTGGATTTCTTTCCTCATTCAACCACACCTAATGGCCCTCAAGGCTTTGGATCTGTAGTTTGTTTCAGAAGCATTACAGAAATAGATGGCAGGTACGAGGTACAGCATCTGGAGCCTTCTGTAGACCCACCAATAAACCTTAATTCATGTAGCAGACCCTGGTTTATTAAATACTATGGGTTAATAATACAAGTAGCTCTTTAACAATACATGGATAAATATTTTATATAGGTAATCAGATGACCAGAAAACATTAATAGTGAGAACATTCACACTCAAGAAATGTGTCAGAGCTTCCTATGAACAAAACCAGAGAAGCCAGCTCATCTACAAATGTGTTTTTTAACATTTAGCTCATGTAAGAGTGAGACAGTTTTGTATTATCAGTAAATTCACTCATCTACCTTATATAGACTAACATAATTTAGTATTGATAATATCTTATTATATATATTGAGCTGATTTTATATCAGAGTTAAAATAATAAGAGTTAAGCTTTGCAACAGTACTTCTTCACTATTGGATCAGTGCTCATGCTGCGGTTTCCATCTGCAGACTCTCCCAAGACCCTCTTCAAAGTTTTTATCTTTAAACTTAGGAAAATTAGGTAAGATTTGTTCCCAATAGGTTAACTACCTAATAATTATATGTTGGGTAAAATGTACATTTTGAATTTAGTTTTATTCTCTCCTTTTCATTTGTTTTTCTCCCTCAGTTATTATTGTAATAACTATTGTTAATGCATTTCATATTATTGAACAGATTAATTCTTAATGTACTATCTGTATTGCATTATTCTTTATATGCTTATTGTATAATGTATTTAAGATTTTAAGTAAACAATAAAAGATCTGTTACACCGAGAGCCTTTTGTCATGGGCTGGCTCCTGGAACTCTCTTTGGGAGGATCTCATGCCTGAGAACTGACACGTAGTTTCCAGTGTCAAAGGAATGAACAGGACACTTTGCGCACTGCAAGATTTTGCAGTTCTGTCTGAAAAGGTACCATCATTTCCAGAGTGACATTGCCTGCTTTGAGAAATTGTAAATTCTGAGACAATCGGGATAGCATTTTTAAGCAGGAACTTCCTAAAGAGGTTCGATCTTTGCCAGAGGTAAGGCATATTAAAAGAGGCATTCCTTCTACATAGTCTGTCAATAACCAGAAAACTCTCTGGAGCTTAAGAACAGGTACAAAAGGAGTATCAGGCAGCTAACTGTCAAACAAAGAGTTAGTGTGGTGGTTGAACAAGACAACAGTTTGGTCTATAATGTTGTGTAAGAGCAACACTTGTGAGCACGGTATGTTCTGCCTCCCATTCATTTACTATATATACAATGCCTTCCTGGTGCACCTGTCCATGTGTCCCCAGGTACGTTGATCAAGCAAATATGAGAGAAAATGTAGGCTTCTGAATGATCTGCAGGGTATGCTCCTCTGAGTTCACACCGACAGACTGGTCTGCATGACTCACAAATTTAGTCTTGACAGTTTGCCCTCAAGCCACTGACTCGCCCTCAACGTGTCATGTAGACATACTTGGTCGTGGTCTGGAAATGAATGGCTGTTGGAAATGTTACACCTTGGCAGTGCTCCCACTGCACAGGGAAAATCCTTAGCCTTTTTAGGAGCTGTGTAGGAATAAATGATTGTGACCCAGAGCTTTAGATCTAAATCAGACCTAAACTTAAAGGAGAGCAATAGCAAATTTACAGCTTAGTCTCTTCTGTAACTTTAAGAATATTTAGCAGGGTGACTTGTTTAGCATCATGCTGTATATTTGAGAGTCAGAATATAAATGTATTTGAAGGCTCATTCAGAAGACACAGTCTGGTTGAAAGTCCAACAGGGTCCTTGTTCACCCAATCCAGTGTGCAGAACTGTCAAAATAGCATTTCTGTTGCTGGCAAGAACAAACAAGCACTTGTTCTCTTCTGTTTCTCTTTTTTCTTTCCTTTTTTTTTTTTTTTTTTGGTGTGGGGAGCGGGAGGGGGCTTACTCTTTGATTTAGAGTATGATAAAGGGCCTGGACAACATTTTCTGGATTGCTGTTAATGCAGATTGGAATTGAGAGCTAGTTACGGCCCTTTTGACTTTAACCAGCCATTGTCATTGAAGCAGAGACCTTCCTAATTCATTCCTCATCATCCTATGGAAGTTTTTGTTTGACCTAATTATGTGTGACTGCAGGTGTCAGTCATTCTTAACGTACTTGAATTGTGTGCTGGGAAAAACATTACAAGAGCTTTGAACATAAGGTGTTTCAGACACACGATCTATAGAGCCTTTTATCTGCTTGCTCTGTGTATTGCTGGTGGTTTAAAAACTATACAAAGAAAAATATTTTTCTTTTTAAATCAAACTTGGTTATGTCTGGGTAAGCTTGGTGCTATAAGACCTGAAACAGAAGATAGGGGCACTATGTTGGCATCTGTTGTGTAGCAAGGTAGTCAAATGGAAAAAATCATTAAGCAGACTAAATTTACATGGCAGTTACAGTATAATGTTGGAATAGTTTTCTAGTAAAAAGAGCCATACTGTAAATCTGGGATAAATATGGAGTCTCTGCACTAGTGAGAAGGTCGGGATGTGCAATGATACAGGGGATGAGCTATCGTCCAGGTTAAAGATGCAACTTGCAACATGGGATTGAAGAAGATAGGACAGTGCTCCACCCAGCATCCTATAATGGGATAAGTGGTGAAATCACACTCAGCTTCACTTGTGCCAAAATATGTTGCGTGGATAGTAGGAGGGTAGTATCCAGCTTTTCTATTCGTCACTCACTGGAGAGATGAGAACTCAGACTGCATTGTAGATATCTAAAGTGGAGTCAGAAGAATTCTCCTCTCCTTGTTACATGGTCTCCCTTTGCTCTTTCTCTCTCCAATGTACTCCTCTTCTTTCATGATTAAACTCACTTATTTGATTAATAATTCCATAATAAGAAAGTACCACTCGCAGACAGCTTGCTTTTCCACATTTCTTGGAGCAATGAGGAAATTTTACATGTAAAGACACCTAAAAGTTTACTGTCATCATTTCTATTAAATCAAAATCTGGGAATCCTCAGCAAACATTTTGTTTAGGGTTAAGGCAAAGTACTTTCATGTACAATATATTTCCTTGTATTCATTTACTATGTATTTTATTCTTTCGGTAGACTATAGCAAAAAAATCTTGAACCAATGCACATCCTCTCAAACAATGTGAGACTAACTTTGCTTATATTCAGCCTCTGTCAGTGGTTGCAGCAGCCAATCCCCACCAAATGCAATAGCAGATAGTCCGCCTCTTGGGCAGCTCTTGTATGCTGTTTTGTTATTTATGATCCACATATGCTGGGGGGGAACACTGTTCTATTTATAAGTGCAAGCAAAATTCTGCTGTTAAATTCTGCTGGTCCCTCGGCACTTCTGTAGCTGTGTTCACAAACAGGCAATCAAATCCATCAGCTATGTATACAAACTAGCCCTTTGCAACAGATAGATGTATAACGTATATGGAACACCAGAATCCTTTTGTGATAGCTGTCTTGTTTTTATAACAGGGCATGCAGACGGTAAACGTGCCTTCTGTGTTCAGCATTACCTTTCCAGAAGTCAGCTACAGATTGTTTCCTGCTTACTGCTTCCCTTAATATCACCGCCCCTGTAGCAACAAATGAGGAACCTGGTGTTCTAGATATGCTATGCATAATGCCTTCTAGCAAAGAGTTAGTCTGGATTCACTGCTGACGGTTTTGACTGTGTATCTGTGAGTGCCCTCACCTGCCACTACTGAAGGGAACTAATGAAATGCAGCATAGGTCAGTGAGAGGGAAGACACGGGTAGGCACTTCAGCTGTCGCATAGCTTTTGTTTCAGCATTCTAACTCACCAGCATCGCTGTCCTAAGAACAAGAAACATTTACTGCCATGTGTGTTCTGTTTTTCTGAAGGTATCAGTGCACTTTTGCAGCTCTATAACACAGCTACCACTGGGAAATATTTTTGTTGCTGGGGTATCTCAGCTGTAGCACTGTTTGTATCATTTAGCACCCCCCCGCACACCCCAACTATTCCTTTTCTTCTTTCTCTACAGCATGGCTAAGTAGGCAAGTCTATTATCCTAGGCCACCACTACAAAGACTTCCTACTACTCAGCAGGATTAGCTCTAACATCTACCTATGGGGGAGAATCTGGTGGAAGATTAATCTGAGTCTGCTGCTAAAAAGATAATACATACTCTGCTGTAAATACAGTTTTACTTAACTATGCTCCTTGCCACCATCTAGTGGGTGGCTGGACATATCCCTATAAATTAATGGGTTATCTTTTGGGAGAAGCCACAGAAAAACTTTGCATATGTGCCATACTTAAATGTACTTGTCAAAAACAGCTTCATTGATAGCTGGTTCCATAATGTATATATCTGCTACATGTTTTCATCATAAGTATACTGCTAAAAGTCAAATATGACAAGTCTTTGCACTATATTCGGTTTATCAAAGCTGTCTTTGAAAACCTCAGCCCACTGAAAGCCCATAAGAATGTATGCACTGTTTTTAGATGGAGCAGGACTTGCCTCAACTTTATCTTTTACTTTCATAACACAACATATTGTATATGGATCAAACATATGTATAGGTATATACAAAGAGAAACCAAGCCATGATGCCTTACTCAGATCTACTTCTGGCTTTTCATACATTTGTGCATAAGTTCCCCTACAGCCCTTCTGGACTTCTACTAAACTGAAACCTTAACAAGAGAGAAGAAAAAAATGTATGTAGTCTTAAGAATACACTTACTCTGCAAGTAAGTGTTTTGCTCTGCTGTGCAGCCTACAGTCCTGTTCTGCACTATCCCTACTGCAGAAGATCTTCAGCTGGTTCCGGTAAAACATACCCAATCCTCTGAAATCACAACCAGCTGTGTAATAGACATTGAGTTCTGAGAGGCACAAAACTTCCACTCTCTTGCAATGAAGAAGCTTAAAATCTCTAATGTAAAAATGCAGCCACAAAAACTGCAGTGTACAATATGAATACAACAAAAAAGAACAGCATTATGACCAATGCTCAAAAATAACACTGAAGTTATCAGGAGATGGTTAAAAAGCTGCTCTTACTCCCCACCAAGAAGGTTTCCAGAGATGTTTTGAGCAGTCATTACAGTCACTCACTCCTATATATATATCTATATAATACATACATACATTTACATACACTTCATCTGTCATCACCTACTTTACCTATTTGGTACCTTATTCTGCTGTAAATCACACACTCCCCCTCTGATAAGATATGCTTTCTCCCTTTCTTCTCAGCTTTGTAAAAGATGAGAAGGTAGGGATTACTCTGTTCATGTCATACATTAATATAGCTCTATACCAATCAAATAACTGATTTTTTTTCAGCCTGATTTTTATGTATATAATCTTTGCTGATTTGGGATTTTGCTCAACTCGCATGGGGCTGAACTCAGAACAATAAACCCAATGCAGAAAATAGCAAGCTGAATTCAGAAAGAGGAACAGTGTTTTCGTGATCAGTTGCTTTTTCTTTCCTGTAGTCCTGAATAATAAAATCCAAGAGGTGCTTTCATACAACCCTTACAGCAGTGAACTTATGGGAAAAAAAGGTAATTGTCACCCCACTGTATGGCACACTCAAATCAGAAGTTAATTAACTTCAGGGGATACAAGAATGATGGTAAATCTGCATTTAAATGGTATTTTTAAATGCTACTTAAATGTCCCAGATTTGAGCATGGATTCCTTATCCATCCTTATTCACACTGATAAGGATTTCTTCAAGTATTCCAACTGACCTTGATAGTCTTTCTCCAGTGAGTACACACCATCACCAGCTTAAGTGGCCCTTTGGGACCTCCTATGAGAACACTTTTCCTGCTGATATATGACTTAATTACTACTAGTAACACATGCTGTCAAACAATACTGAATGAATTCACAGCGATTAGGTTTCTGCATGTTTAAAAAACAATAATATATAATTCACTACGTTTTTTAGCAGGCAAAACAAGGTCTTCTACTTCCAAAACCTGAGAATCATCAACAATGAGGATGAAGCTGGTGTACACATCTAAAGTGGGCAATTTTGATGCTCTAGATCTCCCTTGAACCAAAACTTGTGTGAAGTGACAGCAACGCACCCTTGGGAAGAGTCTAGAATGCCTAATTGGAACATACATCTGCCTACAAAATCTAGATTTACCTGCAGAAAGCAGCTCCTCAACTAGCTGGTTTTGTAACAAATTGTTACTGTTCCTTCTGTGTTTAAAGATTCAGAAAATAACTGGTAACAATTATATTTGCATGCATTTAATTGTTTATTGTTTAAATTAAGAGAAATAGGTATAAGAACTATTCAAGTACACTTTATATGGTAGTTTGTTTATTTAGGTAGTTAAATTATCTAAGTCAAAGGTTAAAAAATTTTAGTTTCAGGGAAGAAGACACAGTCAGGTCTTGATAATTCCACTAATTCCATAAAATACAAATATTTTTGCATACATAGAACAACAACCAAATGGTTTGCACACTGAACTTACTCCATGTTGTCCTGTCCTCACTGAAATTTTTAGCACAAAAATTAGAGATGGGCTGGTGGAAAAGTTAAACTTTGACAAATGAAACATGTCCACCAAGGTCTTAGTCCTGATTTTCTAACAGGTTGATGGTGACAGCTGGCTCTTTCAAGAAATAGATGCAAAGAGAGCAACTTATCTAGCATCAGCATATTTTGACTGAGGGCTGTTACCTTGTTCCAAAATAAGCCATCCCACAGTTTCAATATCATAAGGAAACAAGAAAAAGAAGTGGTATTATTACTACCAATGGTATAATGCCACAAATGTGACAACATGCAGAAAAGAGCATTTCTGTGAGAAACATACCTGCTGAATTAGACAGATGGCTTAATGTGAGATCTCAACATACCTTCAAGAGCAAAACAAACCAAAACAAAGGTGATAATAAAAGTGGATGGCCTAGAGGTATGTTATTTGCATGGGATTCAGAAAATTAGTTTTGATTTTGTGGTGGGAATTCACAGTAGCCTAAATAAGGTTAGCCTCATTAGTCTCTATTTGCAGCCAGTGGAACCACACAGGGGAATTTAGAGCAAGAGGAAAGTCAGCTATTGGGAAAACCTCCTCCATTCCCCACATGTTCCTTTTTCTTTTCTCATTAGACAGTCAAGACCCTAAGCAGGAAGGGGTAATGCTGCACTGATAAAAATCAAGCTGAAAATAAGGAGTTTATTGCTCATCTCTCAGCTGTAAGATGGATGCAATGATGAGTGAATGTAGTGCACATGAATGGTGACAGCAGCTTCACTGCTCAAGAAGCTGAAATCCCTTTTCCAAAACTACTGAGTGTACAACAACATGGGAAGCCACTGGTACAATTATATCAATGTTTTGACCCTATACAATCTTAAATCCTTTTCTATATACCATGCAGAAGCCTGTAGCCTTTTAAAAATTATTTTAGAAATTCTTTCTCAAAGTTGTTGGATTTTTTTATTTCCAAGATGGTGAAATACTTAAAATAAATTTATCATGTATGAACAGGCTTTACCTTACTACTTAAAGGATTTGATACAGATTATGATGCACCATTCCAGAATGAGACTTGGTGAACTTAAACATAAAATAATAGTCCCTGAAAGAATTATAAAATCAGTGTCATGAGCACAAGTGAGTTGCACAAAAAAATTTTGTTATTATTGCAGTCAACAGCTATTAATCTTTTGCCACGTATTTAGGGGACCACAACTGCATGAAAGCAAATGTTTAAAAATTCATGTTATAGAATTTTCTGGGACAATATAATTGGACTTATTGCCTGCTATAATTATTGCCTTGAGTCTTAATTTTTTTCTCCTTATCTTCTACTTTTTCCCTTCTCCCTCATTCTATCAAATAGAGAAGATACAATTCTTATTCATGTTTCAGTATACCATTTGCTGACTACTGCCCAGTATTTCAGCCAACATGATACACTAATAAAACACATAAAGTAAGTAATATATTTTAAAATACATTTTCAGAATATGGACTTCCAGTATCGGTTCTTATGAAATCCTGAATTTAAGAGTAGTAATACAGCTAAACCCCTGTCTTATCATTTTGCATCAAACAGGTTTAGCAGTCTTAATATTGGGTTCTTTGCATTTATTTCTGTTGTTTGTGAGCACCATGATAGTCTTGCACAGGAACAGAAAACTCCTCCTTTTGGATTAATTTACTCATTCAGAAATGTTCGTTCATTAAAGCTACACAAGCATATTTTCTGACATCTCTCTATAGTGTCATAGCAAGAGATAATTTAGCCAAGTGAGTGCAGGACTGCATCCTGGCAACACACCAGACTGTTGGCATTCAAGGTCAGGGACATGGCATTACCAAGGCTTGATCCTGTGAAACACAACAATCCTGCTCAGAGACAGCTGATAGCTTGCACAATGGTTTCCAAACTAATTGCATTTGGAAAAGGAAGCTTTAGAAGATAATGTGAATGTAGATACTAGCTAGGGCTATAGTTCTGCCTGGTTCTGATCTTTCTCACCGAAGTGTTGATCTGCTTATATACAACTACTGCCACTGAAGTCAACACACAGAAGAGCACTTGGCACTTTTCCGAACTGGGTCCTCAAGTGAATACTGAAAAAACATAAATACTCCAAATGCATGTGAGTTGTCAAGGGTTCTTTAAACCCACTGACACCTTTATTAAAAATAACCAATGCCTGGACTGTGTTAGATAATTTCCTAGCATGCAGGCCACTGCATCTGTGGAAGAATTTCTTGAAGTTTCTGACTCACTTGGAAGGGAATAAGCACAAAAAATAAGAAACAAGACTTCAAATGTCCTTCCACCAAGATGCAGTCAAGAAACGTGTGTCTTGAGTCTTTGGATTCTGCCTGAATGTTTCTAGAGAAAGTTCAAAGAGACAAACTTGCTGAAAGCTCTCTATATATTTGCCTCAGCGAGTGGGACTGGAGTGTATTGTTAATATTTTTACTTCCAGACTGCACACTGGAGCCATTTCTTCTTTTTGTCTTTTTTTGACATTAATTAACCTTTTTTTTTTGATCTGTTAAAAAAAATAAGTGAGAAAAAAGGCAAGATTTTTCCTTCTCTTTCCCAGTAAATCAAACTGAATAATTGCAAGAGATGCTTATTATTAAGCAGGCTTTGATTTGTGATGCACTAAGCCATCTATCTTTTGCTGTGGTTACAAGCACAACCTGCTACAGGTAAGCCAACATATGATTCTGTGGGGCATCAACTCTTTTGCAGTCACTGCCTGCATACATGTTGCTATTCTGACGTATCCTGGGGTAGATGCAAGCAAGTTTACCCTTCAGTGAAGTTATTTTTCCTTTATTATCCTGTTGCAGAATCTACCACAGCCCAACAATTCCACAATTGATTTGCTGGCACCCAAGCCCTGGGGCTTGGAATGTAAATAAGACTCAGAATGAAAGTGATGTGCACTGCAGCAGCCGACACTGAGTGCAGGTACTTCATCAATTGACCTGATTTCTGGAAAATCCGCTTGCAACCTTGAAACTTGCTTGCAATTACAGTCTTTGCAATAAAATATTCATCTCCATGGTAATGAGAATTGCTTTCCTAACTTATTTAGAAAAAAAAAATGTGAGGAGATGACAATATCTCTGAAAAAATGAAATTTTCAGTATCATTTCACAGTTGGACAGCTTCCTGCAGACTTGTCAACAGATTAGCAGCATTCTGCCCATTTTATACATGGAAAAACTGAGTAATTAATAGCCCTGAGGCCTTCCTTGCAAAAAGGAGATTTAATGAGCTCTGTAGCACTATTAGAAGAGCACATAAACAGTTTGCCTGCGTCCATGCAAAAGAACATCGCCAATGGAAGGATGGCCTCACCTTACAAGATCTACTAAATGTTATTAAACAAATGCTGCTCTGCCTGTTTAAATGTTGCAGAATTGTGAGGCACAAATGATCTCTTTGGGGCAGGAATTCTTTCTTTCCTATGTTTTTGTATAGTATCTACCACAATGGGAGTCTGATCCATAGGCCCTAGCTTACCAGGAAAAACAAAAGAAATTAATTAGGGCCTAGTAGGCAACAGAAGAATAAGAAAAATGTGACAGGCTGTACAAAGCCAGGTGCTCAACACACAAAAAATTATTCAGACCAATTTATGAATAAGGGGTTGTTTTAGGAACCACATGAATAGGGTTCTAAAGCTGGTTGTGAAATCTGAGTAATTTCCTCACAGGAAACAGTTAAAGTAATGGACAAAAATATTCAAGGCAGGGAACCACAGAACTGAAGTCAGGGTGGGGAGAGAGAAAAGAACCATCTTTCTTCTCCCTCATAGAGAGCCAGAGAGAGCCACAGAATTCAGACTATGGCAGCATGCCCAGGGGTGTCCTATCAACTCCACTTTCCAGGGGACAAAAAACCTTCCAGAAGATAAATGGTTAGCTGAAAAACTTAGTCTTGTTTCTCCTGAGATGGAGCTCTCTTGGATGAGCAGGAGAAGGAAAGGGCAGTTTGTGTCCTATGAAAACATTGGGGTTTTACCTATCTTCTGTCTACTCAGCAAAAGCTTTTCCAAAACCTCAGAATTCCTCACAGGCAGGAAAACACAATGTTATAACCAGCTCTGTTGGGTTCTGTTTCTTGTTCTTGCCACTGAATTACTGTGCAATCATGGATAAGCGACTTTATCTCATTATTCCTCACGTTTTCCAGCTCTAAAGTGAGATGCTTTCCTTTGCCAAGCACTCTAGATGAAAAAAAGATAAACTATTCCTTCTTAAATTTCTTATACAGCCATAATTACCCCTGAGCAAGAAGGGAAAGAAAAATGTTACTTACAAATCGCAGCTGGAAATTATCTAAAAGCAGCCACTCTAACTACACTCCACAGTAACTCATACATCTTAAATTTCCCAGTGTTTTCTTGGGTAGACACTAAAATGCAAGCACCACTGCATGATCTTATGCTTAAGCCACACCTGTCTATAAAACAAAATTATTTTAGTAAGAATAACAATTTAATTTCACAAATACCAGTAACAAGAAAAGTTTGGAATAATTTCTGCATTTTATGGCAGTGTTACTGTCTGATGTCCTGGTCTGCAGTCTGATGTTGTCTAATGGCTGCCTGTCAGATCATGCTGCTCCCCAGCTTTGCCTCAAACACTGATGCAGTTCTAAGATCTTTCAATACAGATTTTGATTTATGAGTTATAAACTGGGTTCATATGAATCATGCACTATTAGCTTCTCTCTTTCTTTCTTTATATTATAGAGTGTTTCATTGTATATATTTCCCCAGAGTTCTCTTATCATTTTTAGGGTTAGCTTCAAAGATCCTTTTTTCCCCTCCTACTTTTTAAATCTTGGTCATAGAATTCTTTACATGCAGATGAACTTTCAGGATTTCATGGAACCCATTGTTAGGTAAGTAGGTCTGTGAAAAAAGAATAAAATACAAGGTTAGACATATATCTGAACAGCTAAAAATATCTGGAGAGGGAACCTTTATACAGAAAAAGGTACAGGTCCCAATTCATTGTTTCTTGTACCTCGCATCATCATTTTATATTACTCAGTACAAAATTACATCATCTGACTGATTTACCATATTCAGCACTTATATTTCACTTAGGCAAATGACTATATGAGTACAAAACGAAGGTCCAGTGTGCTAACATTATGTAATACAAGGAAAGGTAAATAATTTTTCTGGTTCTCTGACCATGGTTGCAAATGCTTTTGAAGAGAAGCTACGAAAGATGCTGTTGGGTTTTTCAGTAGATTATAATTTCCCTAATCTTCTAAAGTATCGCCCAATACAATTTTATATAGTGTGCAATAAAGTTTGAATCAATTTAACCCTAAGAGAGATACAACAGTCTTTAAAAGTGCTTATTTATATTTGTGTGTGTGTGTGTGTAGATAAAAGACTATTAAACTGGAGGACAGAAGTAATGAGTTACAAATTGATTCTGACAGCAGAGATGTTTGTACAGCCTTTGATTAGGAAAATACAATTTTTAAATGTATAACTTGGAAATATTCTTAAATCATATAATGTTAGCACATGCAATCATTCTGCCTACATCTCCAATCTTTTCGTCATACAGCTTGAAATAATTTTAGGAAGGAAATTTGAGTACCTTTGAAAATGATTTAAGAGTCCCACTTTCCATTTAAATTTTCTTTTTTATCTTCTGCTTCTTTGTGTCAAGCACAGATATTTTCTTTTCAATGTCTGGCAAAGAGAGGGTGGAAGGAAAAAACTTATCACAGTTAAGCAAAAACTTAGTATTTTCTCTAATGTAACAAAAGCTAGGCAGATGCACAGAGTGAAGTAGTTCAGGCTTAATGCTGAACATTTAATGGGTTGGCATAACTACGCTCGTACTTTCCCTGAAAGGCCTGGGCTGATTGTTGATAGTTCTTTATTTTTCCTATAAAAGCTAAAGTATATCTCTTGTACTATGTCTAAAGAACTGTAGTGAAGAGTAGTGATGAGGATTCTTATGGTTCAGAGAACAACAGAATACCAGAACCTTTGTTATTCACAAATGTTTGACCTGCTGCAACATTTTCATTTTACATTGACAAGAACCCATTTCACAACCACCTGTATAGCAGAGCATAATTCTCACTTCCAGAATTAACTACTGTTTTTAAAAGATATTTCTTAGCTACCTATTTTGGGGAAGGAGAGTGTGTGATTAAACATATACTTTATATATACTTTAACATAATTTAAGACTGTGAGCCATAATCCTTCAAAACTACCCTAAACATTATATGGAGTAGCAACAAGTCTTCAATGGATCTGCTCATTCTCAACCAGTGAGCAGGGATATATATGTCTACAGCAGCAGGGCTGAAGGATCCGATACTTGACTGGAAGCCTTGATTCTAAAGAAAATTAAAGTTGTGGGGTCTGTCTGGCAATCCTCTTCTAATAACTTCTGTCCCACTTAACCCAGAGTTATGAAAGTACAGGGGCCTCAAGCATGTTCAGTTCCTACATGTTTCATAAAAATCATAATGGCTGTGTAAATCACAGCAACCCTACAGACACTTTCATGGCAAGATCCAGCTATCACTAAGTGTATGTGGGGGCTGGCTAGCCAAGAAGTCTGGGCAGGCCACTCGCCAGGGAATGTGCTCAGAGCTCTGGTCAGTCATAGAATGAAGTGAGTCTGGAACAGGTGCCAAGCCAAAAAGTGAAGTGAGGAATACAGAGGGATCTTAATGAAGATGATTTACACTGGTCATGAGAGGAACTGCAGTTACTAAAGCAAGAAGGTGCAGGAATACGAGACAAAAAACGGAAGAGAAGGCTTCATTCATTCCACTTCTCTTGCAACAATCTTGTTTAACTTCTATTTAATTTATATTTTGTTTTTATGACTTATGATCGATCAAGACTGCAACAGGCATATGAGTTTGCCTGTGTCTACAGACATATATGTGTACAAACATGCGCGTACAAAACATGACGTACAAAACAAGCTACCTAAGACCTTCTGCTGTTTAAAATGTCTTGTAGCAGAATAAATATTTGGGACACGCATTCCTAGAGAAAGAGACCATCGAAGTAGTGCAAATATGCTTATTCTATATGCAAATATTTGCATATACAATGCTTGTGGCATGCCCCAACCATGCAACAGGTAGTGAGTGACCAGCTAATTACCTACAGTTACCAGCAGTTGTGCTCAATGGCCACACCCACATTTCTGACAGCAAAATCCAGGCCATGGACAAGATGCAGCTCTTTCAAAAACAGCTATGGTAAAGACTGATGGTCTTTTAAGGCTTCTGAAATATTTTGGTTGAATCCCTCATTACCATAGTCCCTGACATTTTATTCTCTTGTCTGCAAAGTCACTGCAATACTTGCTGATGCTGATCGCTTGAAATATGACATCTTTTGCACACTCCTTTCTTACAAAAGAAAGATTGGCCTTTGTGCAGATCTGCAATAGCAGGCTGCTAAAAATAAGGATGCAATAGCCACTTAGGTAGATCACTTAGCATGCTGAGAAAACTACAGAGCAGGGAGATACTCACTTCATACATATACCCTTCCAGAAACTGCAGATTAAAAAAAAAAAAAAAGGTGTACTTAGGAACTGTTTTAAATTGAAGTGCTGTAATAACCCTCCGAAAAAGCAGACTGGAGATAAATTATGCAACTGTAGCTGATTTGAATCAGATTTTGAGGGAACTAGGGAACTCTCCAGAACAGGTATTTGCTCTGCTGTTCTCCACATTAATTAAAACAGAACAGAAGGTCATTGTAAAAGCTGCTATGTTATAAAAAGCAAAATAATAAAAACCAAAGAAATAGGCTTATTTCAAAATGGAAAATAATGGGAAGGAGGGACTTCTGTATATGTTGTCTAGTTCATAAAGAAATGTTAATCAGTATTGCTATATTGACATAAGTGGTGACGAGGTGATTTATACCATCTGTGCATCTGGTTGTGCGGATATATATAAATTTGACCAGAACTGATGATATCAGCAGACTGAACAAATTAAATTCCAGTTATAAAGCATAGATCAAGGACGTGCAGATGTGTAAGAAATGTGAGCAAAGGAGCTACTAAGACGAGTATCTGATGTGAATGGGCCATCAGTAGAAATAAATACATCAGCAAATGTGATAAAGTCAAACACTCTACAGAACAAAACCTAACAGAGAAATGTGAAAGTGACTCAACTAGGATAAGTCTGGCAGTTGTCACAGTTAGTCCAGTGAGGGAAATCTCAATCTCGATTCATAGAACCCTACGTAGATTTACATATGCTTAAATTAATTCTTACATATGCACAAATTTAAGCATGAACTTTCCTTTACTTCACTGGAATTCCTAGAAGATTAAATACATGATAGGCTGCCTTTCCTAAGGATTTTTTTCTCTAAACTGGGCCTCTCTCTTCTGAGTTGGGGCCCTTCCATTAGTAAACACAAATTATTTAAAATGTCTATAAACACTGTGAACTCTCGAAGATTGTTGGATATGGAAAGATTGGAAAGACAGGTGACAAGAATTTGACTTGATAATATTTGTTTAGGGGTTGTAAATTGAAACAATAAGGAAATGTGACAGTCATCAACCAGTACTTCCTCATCATGAACTAATGTGGCAAATCCACAGTTTTTAGGAAGTGATATAAATCTCAGTGCTTTGGATTTTAGGAGGAGAAACCAAGAAAGCATGCTGTTACAGATTATCTCACATTCTAGTTTGCATTTATAAGGCAAAATGAGCTAAAAGTCATAGAGACATCTTTCACCTCTACCATTTTATGATTGTAAATTATAAAATACAAAGCTTACTGATTATTCCCACCTGTATCTCTAGGCCAGGGACAAGGCCAGAACAGACAAGATCATTTTAAAGTACAGGGCACAATTTACTGGTTTGCAAGTCATGGTCTTTGTGTATTTATTTTAGCTCTTTTAACAAAGGGACCAGAAGTTTGTGACCAGAGCTTTGTGTGCTTGGTGACAACAGGTCGCCGGCCTTCCAGCACTTCCCAGTCCAGAAGCACCTCAGATGTTTTGTGGTGGCTGTTAAACAAGCTCGAGTTACAGACTACCATCTTAGAAGCAGAGGCATCACATATACTTGAATAATATACTAGCCTGGAAATTGTGCTGGTTCAGCTGCTGCCTCACAAGCAGCTGAGCTGTCCATGTTGTAGAGCAGATGCTTCAAAGCAGGTGTCAAGTAGACAATTATGGGTGGCAACCACTGAAAGCCTCCCAAAGTAGCATTTCCTCTTGAGAGCTAAAGCCTCGAAGGAGCTATAAAATAACCTTGTTAATTTGACACTTGGTAATGCAAACATCTCAAAAATCCCACTCTTAAATTATGCCTCAGCCTGGCTCGCAGCCAGGATTTCTCATCCAATTTCAGTATATTAAGATTTTATTGTTTTTAGGGAAGCTTCTGCCAAACATTTGGTGGTATATAGTTCAGCATTTAATCACACTTCCTTACAAGAAAATCGCAGTGATGAAACGCACGAATAAAGTACACCTGATAAAGCCTTTTTATTGCTTCCTTACGGTAGCTGTCCCGCGGGGAGCACCGCGCCACTAGCCCGGCAGGACCGGGGCCTCAGCGAGAAAGGCGGGAGCGCTCGGCCAACGTGCCCCAGAGCTGCACCGACAAGCTCGCCACGGGAGGCGGCCCGCGGCACCCACGGCCCCTGCCCAAGGCGGCGGCACCCCCCTACACACACACACACACCCCGCGCTACCACCCTATGGGCCTTGCAGCGTCTTTTTTCAGGGGGGATTTCGCCTCGCGTAAACCCGTCACGGCAGAAACCTCGGCTGCAGGGGAAGGGCCGGGGCTCGGCAGCAGCCGCTCCCCGCGGCCGCCGGGTTCACCCCGGGCGGGGCCAGGCGAGACACCCTCCCGCGGTGCCGGAAAGCCTCGCGCGCGCCCCAGGCTCACCCGCTGGCAACGGTCGCACTAACGGTCGCGGCGGCGCGCGAGGGCAGGGCGAGCCCGCTCGAGCCGCTCCCCCCCGCCCCCGGCCGGCCAGGTGCGCGGGACAACGACCGCCGCGCAGGGGGCAGGGGCAGCGCCGGGCAGGCTCTGGGAACGCGGCGCGGGCGGCGCCCCCAGGGGAAGCCGCCCTCAGGGGAGGCCGCCCCGGCTCCCGCCTTTGTGCGAGGCGGAGGGGTGTGGGGTTCAGGGCGGAGGGGGAGCGACTCGCACCGGCCCCGCTGCTGCTGCCGCCGCCGCGAGTGATCTCCTCGCTCCGCTTCCTCGGCCCGGCCTGCCACGCGTCACCGCCGCCCCCGCCAATAGGAACGCGGATCTACACCGGGGGGGCGGGGAGAAGGAGGGGTGGGGCGGCGAGGCAGCCAATGGGCTCCGAGGATGTTTCCCGGAGGCGAAGCCGCCGCGGCCCCTCCCCCGCTGGCCGCTCCGGCTGGGCGCTCGCCGGGCGGGAGAGTTTCGCACCCGGGTGGGAGATGCCGCGCGGGCTCCTTCTCCTCGCAGGTAACGCCGCGCGGGGCCCCCGGCGCTGAGGGGGGGCCCAGCCCCTGCCCCTCCTGCTGCCTGGAGCGCTGGCGGAACCGGCCCGGACGGCGCGGGGAGTGGGGGGCGGGTGCGGCGACGGCGGCGGCGGGGCTGAGGGCCGGGCCGGGACAACCCCCTCGGCGGCGGCTGCTGCCAGGACAAAAGGGGAGCGGCGAGCGGGGCAGGGCCGCCGCGAAACTCCCGGTGGTGCTCGCCCGCCCCGCCAGCCTCGCCCCTGCCCGCCCGCCGGCCGCTGTCTTCCCCGGCGGGCTCCTTCCCCGGGACCGCCCGCCGGGCGGCCGGGACGCCCTCAAGTTTGCGGGGCCGTTGTGACCGCTCGGTGCGAGCCTCCCCGCGGCGCCCGCTCTCTCCGGCGGGACCCGGAGCCGTGTCCCCCTGCCCCCCCCCCCCCCCCCCCCAGCTCGGCGGGGAGGGGTGTCCGCGGTGGGTCGGTGGGGCCGGGCCGGGGTCGGCTCGGTCTCGCCTGTCCCTGGAGAGGGCGGCGCGGGTGGCGCGGTCCTGGCAGCCGCCTGTGAGCCGGTCGGCAACGGGAGAGCGGTTCGGGCCGGCGCTCGGAGGGACGTGCGCGGCGGCGGGGGGTCGCGGTCCCTCGTGGGTGCTCAGCCCGCCCGAGCGGTTCACGCGTTGCCCTGGCAAAAGGAGCCCCCAGGGTCTGGCCAGCACCGCGGGGAGAGGACTGGGAGCAAACGGGCATCGGATACAGAGAAAAGCGGCATGGGAGAAACTTTCCGGGCAAAATGAATCTTGAGTAGATGAAATGTTTTAATTGCGTAGCGGGCATTGATGCTGTGTCTGTGCTCTTAGGAGCAGCGCAATGCACTTCTCTCTGATTGCAGCCTTGCTTTTAGTCTTTGTTTTTGTCAAACCAAGAGCACAAGGCTGAATTACTTTGAGGAAAGGCTTTGCTTGTAAAGTGGTTGGTCTGCTTTGCTCTGCTCCATTCTCTCTCAGGTTACACAGCTCCGCGTTGCTGCCTTTACCTGAATTTGGGAGCACTGCTATACAGTCCCCAAAGGGAAAAGGGGCACTGGTGTGACAAGGAGTGTCACCACCGCCTGAGGGTGTGCATGTGAGATATCCGTGTGCACAGAGATTGGGAATACGTGGAGACTGGAATTTAGCATTGCAAACAGAAAGCTACAAAGCAATTGCCTTAGCAGTGCTAATGGTCAGGTTTGTTCAAGAAGCCCAATGACTGGAGCTTTTTTCTAGACTGTATGTGAAGACATCAAATGCAATGTTTTCAGGAGTGCAACAGTTGATTTAAAAAGCCAATAAATAAGAAAGTGTGAAGCTGGGCTACTAGATGTGCCTATCATTCTTGGGTCTTACAAAGAAAAACTTTGTATTCTGCCCTGCTTTTACTGTAGTTTTCCATTTGTAACCTCCTCCAGCTGCCATTTATAGTAGCACTTGATAATAAGACCACTCACAGTACTGTGGGAGCACCAGAGAAGCAGAGGCAGAGGAGCTGCCCAGGCGGAGGGCTGGCTTTGGAGCATCAGAAGAGACCCTTCCAAGTAAAGGTGGTTCATGGGTAAACCTCCAGCCTTAGTACCTCCACACTGATGTACCACTTAGTGCTGTTGGATTGCATCATCTTTTTCATCTACCTGAACAACCTCATAAGCCCATGAGTACAGCAGCAGAATTTAGCTTATACAGTCCTTGTGGCGTGCTGAGTGATCTAGTGAGCACTACTTCGGTCTTCGCTGTACGCCTCTTGTTGTCTCGTTGTTTGAATTGTTGACATTTAGGGCCTAGTCCATTAACTGTCATCTGTATATGTCTGCTTGTGATGTTTGTATGAATTCCCTTTATAGGCTGTGTGTAAGACTAGGTCCTTTAATTCGATTAACAGAAGAGAGTTGAGCTGGTTTTGCAATTGATGATGTTTGGTTTTCACACTCAGAAGGAAATTATAGTGCTTATCATTCTCTTAAGAACTTTATAAATGCTCCACAGTCTCCATGATGCCCCTGTTTGTTATACTAGAAAAGAACAGTAAGAATCAGGAAAACAGTGATTTGCTCAAGGTTTTAGAATTTGCCTGTGCCAAAGCTTTAACTTAGAATTTCTTGGCTTTATCTCTGTGCTCCAATCATGAGAAACTGTGCCTTTCTTCCACATTTGAAGTACGAAATTATGTTTACAGATGTTCCAGTAATTATGAAACGCACTGAGAGAAAAAAATGTTAGGTTGTATGAAACTTCATTCTTCTCTCCCAACCCAACTCTCCATTTTTAAGTTCTTTTCTAGTGAAATGCAACTATAACTGCATTTGTATGTATTTCTTTCAGACTTGCAGCCAACATAATGCTGAAGCTCCCAACTTGGAACAAGCATTTCACAGAATGGCACAAACAGAACCTAATCTGGACCATGACGTATCATGGTTTCTCCTTCCGTCATACTGGGCTAAAATGGTTGTGGCATTAATTTCCTTCCTCTGTTTTGCTAACAGCTATGATGGAGATTTTGTCTTTGATGATTCTGAAGCCATCATCAATAATAAGGTTTGTCTCTCTTCTTTCCCCCCCCGTGCTCTGACATAAATGGTCATAGGAGAAAAAATAATGACAGCAGTTATCTAGGTAGGCCCAAAATATTCATCCTAGTAAAGACCTTCCTTCCGATATTCCTTTTTTCGAAGCTTATTTTTCTGTTTTGTTTTATTGGATTTTTTTAAAGTAAGATTTATTTAAGATTGACAAACAAGCTGCACAGCAGTGCTCTGAAAAGCTAGAAGCTTAAGTACACTTAACAAAATCTTAGTCCTAAAGCTGTTTGAATAACATGACATGGGTTCTAATGCATAAACAAAAGAGTGAACAAATTAAACAGCTTTTTTTTTTTTCTCTCAGAATGTGTCTCCTTTCATTCTTTTCCAAGTGAGGTGCTCTGCTTAAGGAATCTTGATATCTGGTCAAGGGGAAGGGAGCTCTTTTTGCCATACCAAATGGACTTTGCTTGTCATCTAAGAAACCATTATCAAGGCTTGCAGCAAATTTTGATGTGATGTTTAGTAACACTTATTCACAGAGTACCTGCACATCAGGACTTCTTATAGATCTAATTTTATGCTCATTTCTAAGTCAGTGAGAGTATGCAGTAGACTTTTCTAATACCCGTTGATGTTAATAGGAGATTTTTTTCAGTATCTTCTTAGGGTGACAGATGAATAAGCCCAATAAATAAACTTACTCTGGTTGCAAGATACATAATGTGTCACTAAGTGGTTGTAGAGTGCAGGGGTTCTCCAGCTGTGATTTATACCATAAAAGTGTTACGGGAGCAAGGAAAGCTTCCTCTTCCTGTGCTCCTTCCCCTCTTAAAAATTCCCGTGACAACAGTATTTTTTGAAATAGAGGTAGAATATTCCTGTGCTCTACTTTAAAACTGATCATACATGCAATGAACAGTCCTTGAAAGGCTTAGAAATTAACATGTGACTCGAACAAACCTCTTGCTAGATTCTTTTGACTTTGACTTTGAGAAGTAGAGTGTCTTCAGTTGCTGAGACACTTCATGCAATAACATGTAGCAGTTAGTGAGCCTGTGCTCATGAGTGGGTCTTGGTGTTACAGCTCTTATGCTGTTCTGGAAGGTACTTAAATGTTTGGAAAGAGAAGTACAGGGTAAAAAGAGTTGCCCTCATCTGTTGGTTCTGTTTTCCTGAAGCCATAGGTTTACAAGGAGGATAATCTGGAGACTCATACTGCTAGAAGAACACAATTCACATATTTTTGCCTTGCACAAGATTTAGAGGCAATTTATCGCAATGTGCCTTTTAGAATCCCACAGAATTACTGTTTTCTTAGACAAATTTGTATTATGCTTGTGTAACTCATCATACCTTGAGTTATAAATATATGGGGGGAAAATGCATCTGCCAAATTGGAAATAAATCTCAAAGCTTCTAAGAGAATACTATAGACTTACTAAGACCCTACAGTGATTTTTTTTTTTTTTTTTTTTTTAAGAACCATATTTTAAATTACACAGCTCCTGGCAATGTTTCATTCTGCAAAGTTTTATTTGGGGCACAATTATAATATTTTAATTTCCTGAAAGAATGAACAAAAGACTGATGTTGAAACGAGGCAGGTTGTTTTGTTCATGTGCAATTTCCACACTTGTAATCTTTCTCCATTTCTTTCAGTCTTTACTTTCAAAATGTTTCGATTTATCTATGCAACACAACAACCTGCACCAGGATTATAGCTGTTGGCAATGCTGAGAAATTCAGCCAACTGCTTAAATAGATTAATTCATATCTAGTCTGTGTATTTGAAAAACTGAGAGGCTTATGCTATTTTTCGCATCAAAATCCTCTATTATTCCCTAGAAATTAAATGAGATTTTTGTGACAGTATCATTTTAACACAGGGGTCATATGAATATATGGAAATGCAAAATTCACGGGAAAAATGCAGAGACAACAAGTTTACCAGTTTAATGGGGAGGGAGAGCATCTAGCAAAGGCACAGTTTATTAAACAAAATGTAGCATATTTTATTCCTATTCGATAGGAGAGGCAGCAGGTGAAGTAATTTTGTAGATTTACTGAGCATTACTATACCAGTATTTTCCTGGGTATCACACAGTGATCTTTCTGTTAATTTACTAGCTACCACCACCAGTCCGATCTTTTTTTTTTTTTTTTGCGAAAGATACACTGTTAGTTGACCCCATGCCTACTGTATCGTGGAACATTATGTTATTAGATTTTATTGCCTTTCAAGGCTGTTTTCCAGATGCTTTCTTGTCATTTTAAGCAGCATTTTAACTGGTACACAACAGTGACTTTTGTCTTTATTTACTAGCTTGGCAAGACAAAAAGTTGAATTAGGAGCTTCAGACACAATGTGTCATTTCCATAAGCCTTTATACAGAAAAACTGACCTTTCTTCCAGTATTGAACTCTGCTGTCTGTAAGCTGCTCCTAGTCAAATATTTAGAGATCCTTTGATATCTACTTTCCGTTCTTAAAGAGAAAATCATAATGTAACTTTTAAACAGCTGTGCCGCTCAGAGCAAACCATTCCTATTTTAGGGTAAGTCCATTGAGTGAGAAGATTAATGTAAGAAACTTTCTCACAGAACTTGGATACAAGAGCAAGATACATGACTGAAGATTTTTAGGTCATATGGAAGTGTGATCTAATTGCTAAGTAATTCCATGTATTCAGCTTTTCCTGCATTCTTCCTGTGGAAGACAAAAGAAGACTGATTCTAGCGGAAAGGGAAATCTAGCCTTGCACATTTCAAATATATTTCTCATCTTGAGTTATTGAAGACCATCTGTGACATAGAAGATATACTTTTAAAATTTTTATACTAAAGAAAAAATCTCTTTTTTCATAGTCCCTTTCTTTGGCGAATGTACATAAGGAGCAGTGCTGTTGGTTGGAAAAGCACTCTGAGGGCCACAATGCCCACCAACAGCTGTCCCCTGCAGAGTACAAAGACTTCAGGAGATGTTGGTGTAGAATCCAGTCCCCACTTGCCCCTGGAAAAGCAGCTATATTGATTTAATGGGCTGCTGGTTGAGTGCACTCCTGCTCTGAGAGTCAAATTATGACCTTTAGGGTTAGTGCATACCAGTGAGGAACGGAACAGGAATTTAGGTGCCTAAGGCCAAAATTGCAGTCCAGGGAGAAGAAACAAACTTGTAGCTATTGCTTGGCAGTAGAAACATCTGTGAGAGAGTGAAGAAATTTTGCACCTTGATAATTCTTAAGCCCAGATTGGAGCCCTGTGAGTCTTCATTTCTTAAGATTTTCCCTGAGGATGCCTTAATTGACAGCTGCAGTATAGGATTTTTCAAAAACTACAGTGTTAGCCTGCTGTCTTTTCTGTGTATTGATTAGTAACCTATTAGAGAATGCTTCACTTCATTTGACAATGTGCGAGGATTTTTAGCCCACTTCCCCTTCCTATTTTTTTTTTTTAACCAGTTGTCTAATACTGTCCAAATTTGATCAAGTGACAGAAATAAATCTCTTCATGGATTTTTTTTTTATTTTTGGATGGATTGCAAGTCAGAATGTGTTAAGAGAGAAGCAAGAAAAATTGAGTTATTTTAAGTTCAGTGTAGCAGCAGCCAGTCAGCATGGCCCAGACATTTGGCTGTACCTTGGGACTAGCAGTGGTATGTGTTCTCTCTTGCCTTGTTGGCAGGCCAAAAATGCTAGCTAAGGATGAAATGGAAGATACTGGAGACCACAGGAGGTGCTCAAGGTACTGTAGAAGCAAGTGAGATGGCAGCAGCATTTGAGAGGAACTGGAGTTAGTGAACCAAGGGTATTGTAATGTGAGAATCTTGTAAGTAGATGGAGATGTAGGAGGAATAAGACATAGGACACCAGGCTTTGTAAGACCTTTCATGGGTTTAACAACCCTGTTTGTCTCCTTACTTGTGTTTGTATTGGCTTGTTAATCTGCTTTGGCTTGTTGGTCTCTTAAACAATTTCAGGGGATAAGGTGGGAGTAGAGTAACTTGTGGTTGATTGCAGGTGTAATACCAGCACTTACACAAAAGCTATTTATTTGCTAGTACAATTTTGTTCTTAGGTTCTGTCTTAAGTGTATTTAACCTGCACATTTGCTATAGCATAAATTGGTATTTAATTGACCCAGGGAAGCAGGAGGATAGGGGTAAGTACAAGATGAATATGTTAGTTTGAGCTTCCCAGCTTGTCCTCACAGAAAACTGAGGTGGATGCTACAAAGGTCCTTATTTTTTCCTCTTCAAAGTGTGTGTTTTCCATTCAATAGTCTAGGTTATTTGGATTTTTTCATTATCAGCATGGCTTTAAGATAAAAGGGAAGAGTGGACTTTTCCTCTGCAGTGTTTTTTCTTAATAGTCCCCTACCCCACCCCAAATTAAAATAATTCATTACTTTTCTGTCTTCTGCTATTCATCTTTTAGAGCAGTACATAGATATTTTGATTCTTGGTTTCATATATTAAGAGTTTTTTTTTAAAAAAGCTATTTGAATAGTGTCCTGTGCAAAGTAAGGCTTCAAAAAGAGCTAATTGTTGTTTTCTATCTTTAGCCTCCTTGCTTTCATGTTTTCATTAGTAGTTGTGCTACTGACACTGGTAGAAAAGTAGCTATTTGCAGGAGGTTGTAGTTGGCCTCCTTCACAAGATAACCTAGATCTAAAATCAAAGGCTTTTTACAAAACTATAAGGTAAAGGGGCTTTTTATGTGTTTCATATCTCAGCTATTGACCAGATTATCAACTGATATGAATACTCACAGGTCTAGTAAATTTCATGTAGTTGTGCCTACTTACAGAATCCAAGGATCTTGGCCTCTGTAATGACAGGCATCCAAGACATGACCGTCACTGCAAACTTGGGTACCTTGACAAATGTCAGTAGTGAGCCAACAAAACATCTGCTATGTCCATGTTAGCATGAGCTTGTATTAGTTAGGACTTGTTTGTGTTTTAGTGGCTTTGAACAAAACACAAATGTTAAGAATCTGGTAATTCATGATGTTTCCTTTCAGGACCTCAGGGCAGAAACCCCACTTGGTGACCTGTGGCATCACGACTTTTGGGGTAGCAAACTGAGCAGCAATACCAGTCATAAGTCATATCGACCACTAACTGTCCTAACTTTCAGGTGAGACTTGTCTTTCTGCTCAAGGTCTGATTATTTTTTTTTTAACATATATTGGCTCAATTGATTATAGGGAGGACACAACAGAAAAGGAGAGAGACAAAGTAGCTGAAGGGTAGTTGGATACCTTTGCTGAATATGATTTTTCTGTTCGCTACCTTAATCTCAAATTGAGTTTTAATTTTCAAATTGTTTCTTTCCCAAAGTATATATTATTTTGTCATTCTGTATTTCAATGATTCAATTTCAGAGATTGCATCTTATGCTTTTATGTACCTCAGTACTAGGGACAGTATGGTTCAGTATGTAGGTCACATCATCAGAGAACTAGGAAGTGTATGTTCCTTTCACTTAGCCATGCTGCCACTTACACTGCTATTGTAGTTGCTGTTCTCTGCTTTCCTGGTGATCTGTCAAATGATTTTTTTATAAATAGCATCAATCTACCATTGCCTTTTGCCACTAGGTCACTGAATAGTCTTCCCACCTCTTCCCCCCTGATATTCTAACTTCAAGTGAGTGTTTGTGTCTGAGAATCCTAGTGAGACATATGTCTGTCTGTATATATAACATGCTGTTTTTCTCATATAACTAAAGGTTTATGAGGATTACTTCTGTAGATGCCTAGCTCATGTTTTTTGCACAAAGATTTGAGCAAGCAGTAGACCATGTAGAAACTGGGTACAGTAATGCAGAGAATCTTTGAAGACTTAGTCTTAAGCTTCTTTATTTTCTCAATGCAACTCACTGGTTCCATAGTTGTGTCCAGACTAAGCCAGGGACTAAGTGATTGCGTAAGAAGTACTCCCACTCTTAGTCCTCATATTCAAGCAAAAACTTTGACTCTTGAGTGCAGTGTCAGTGTTTTAAGTACTTAGCAGTATGGGTTTCACTGTCTGTTGGGCTTTCTTCACATTTTCGTCAAGGAAAATATGCAACTGAATGGAATGTGTCAGAGTCTTAAACCTATTAAAGCTTTCAACACATGCTTTCCTTTCTTTTCAAGGTCTCTGTGGTATATTCCATCTCTAGTAACATCCTGGTTAGTTTAAAGAGCGAACTGGGATACAGTCATTACTATATCTGAAAATATAGATGAGCATGTGGAGATGGTCCATAAAATGCTATTTTTGCAAGTAAGAAATTGGTTTTCTTAATTTCCCTAAGCTCCAGCTTTTATGTGTATCACATTTATAATAGGTTAGGGTCTTTTAAATAGATTTCACTTAAGCCAGATGCACACTGACCAAATGAACTGTATAAAATCCCCTATCCAAACTAAGTTTCTGTGTATCTCACCTACTGATAAAAGCATATGAATAATAAGAAGGTGTTTCTCCCTTTTCTTTTCCCTCTCCATTTTATGGCAGAGTTCCTATCCTGAATAGGGTTTTAGACTGAATTTTCACTTACACTTCCTTCTGGTTCTGATACTTGCATGAAACCTCTCTCTAACCAGTCTCACAGCTTAATTACTAAGATGCGCTAACTGATTGCTTTCTGGATTGATACTGCTTGTACCCAGATGGTTTCCACATCATCAGTACAAATGCTAGGACATTTTTCAGCTACAGTGTCAGTGGATATCATAGTCTCAATGCTTATTAGTTTCCTCACTGTGTGGATTTAATGAAAATAATTTCATCAGGTTGTTTTTGGACATAGTTTCTCTTAAGCCCAAGGGTATCTCCCCACTAGGCTGGGTCGTATTTCCGCAGGACACCCCTGCGTTACAACACTGAAGTTATGTTGCTGACCAAAAGCCAGTTCTAAGTAACGGTAGGTATGATTAACATAACAGCATTAACATATGTCTTTGGAGAGGATAGATATTATGCTGAATATGGTATCCCATATGAATACCTCTGAGTTAAGATCAGGGCATTGTTTCTAGCTGACTGTGGGGGCTAAGTGGTAATACCATACATGCTGGGGTTTGCTGGTATTTTTCAGAATGGTTTTTTTTGTGTGTGTGGGTCCAATATGATCTTGCTATGGGGTTGCTTAGGTTTTCTGTTTGCATATCTCTTACCATTGATATAATTCCTAGCCTTGATGTTTTTGTTTCTCTATAGAATTAATTACCTTTTTGCTGGAGGCTTCTACCCAGTTGGTTTCCATGTCATCAATATAATACTGCATTGTACTATCTCAGTGTTGATGGTTGATGTGTTCTCGATATTATTGGGTGGACTGCAATTCACTAATAAAGGAAGAAGGCTAAACCTGGCTCCAAAGACATCTCTTCTAGCTGCTTTGCTGTTTGCTGTACATCCAGTGCACACAGAATGTGTAAGTACTGAATAATTAGCTCCAACAATTTATATCTTAGAAGTTCTTGACCATCTTAATTAATTCTGACATAGCCTTATAGTCTACACACAGCTTTTATATATTCTTAACACTTCTCTTGGCACATGTCTTATGCGAACAATCAAATATTATGGTTAGCACATCCATAAGTTTGTTATTCCACAGGGCTGGACCTTATTAAAGAAGATAAATCAAATCATTTAGGTACAATAACTAAAGAAAGATAGCCCTAAACTACAGAGTTTCCCTAATTATTGGATTAAGAATTCATTACTAGATACATTAGCTCATGAACAGCCAAGGAGAATGGAGGATAAACTGAATGCAAATGCATAACCACATTTCATTTCCAGTTGCTTTGGTAAAAAAACAGGGAGATAGAAAATTGGAGTAGGGATATTATATGAACTCTGTATGTGACTGTATTAGAATATTGCATCCAGTTTTGAATACATGCTGCAAGGAGGACACTGGGTAAAACAGAGAGGGCTCAGAAGAGCCATGAAAATGATTAAAGGACTGGAAATCATCCCGTGTCATGAAAGATCGAACACCATGGGTTTATATTTTTAAGATGGAGAAGATTAAAGGATTTTTTTTTTTATCACAGTCTGTAATTATGTACATGGAGAACACAAATTTGATAGTAGTAGGCCCTTTAAAGTGCAGACAAAAGCATAACAGTGGCTGGAAGCTGAAGCTGTAAAGACGCAGAATAGAAACATGGCACATGCATAGCAACCAATTAAAATACCTGACCAAAGATCAAAGTCCTTGTATGGAAAATCTAGTGAAGAGGAGATGGTTTTCTTAAAAAGCTCTATTGCACTCATCACTAAGAAAATCACTAAGAAATCCCTTATGCCAGTGGGCTTGCAGGATGTAGTCCCTGATTGCTTGATCTTGTAATCATGAATAAATGAAACAATCACAATGCAGGAATCATTTTTTTAGAGTTTGGAAGGACTGGGCTACTGAAAAAGTACTAACTTTAGCTTTGATCTTTGTGCTAGTAATGAACATTGACTCCTCAGTGCACCTTATTCTATATATTTTTCATTTATTTACAATATGCCATGGTTTTGGCTTTTTTCATTTGCTTTGCACGTGATTGATGGGGAAGAGGTTATGGAAAGCTAGGCCTCTCAGCCGACTGGGGACCCTGCATGTATTGGAAACCTAGAGATGGTGCAAAGTTATGTATTAGTAATTTGGCAGCTTTTTTTGGCAGTATGGCTAAAACATCCTCCCCATCATTCTCTGGTGTTTGCTTGCATGCAGAATAACTTCTTTGTGAGAGTGCATTGTGCTGGTGTCAGAAGGGCCCCTTGTATTTGTTCTCCAAAACCAGTTCTAGATGTCAAAGTGAAGTAAAACAAGTCTTCAGTGCTTTTGGTGTTCTGATATGTAAAGAGAAATTT
This sequence comes from Strix aluco, assembly GCF_031877795.1. NCBI lineage: Eukaryota > Metazoa > Chordata > Aves > Strigiformes > Strigidae > Strix > Strix aluco. Next base: position 77,907,679 of record NC_133932.1, read on the forward strand.
TACTTGAGTCTTAACTTTGTAATAAACCTCCTATTGACTCCTTTGTCATTATTTTCTTCTTCATTCCATTTGACTCTAAAAATATATTTAAATCAGCAGGCAAATATTAATAAGATCTTGGTCATGTCAAATAAATTACAAGTGATACTGTCTGCTTGCATATGTGAGGTTTGAAGACTTGCATATGCTTTGGGCAAACATTGGAAGAAGAGGAAAAAAGTAGCATGCTTACATACTGTCTCTCTTCTAAGATCCAGGAGTGAACAAAGGCCTCTCTAATCATTTACACAGTGAATGATAAATCTTGCTGCACTGAAGCAGTCATGATACTGCTATCATTCTAGCATGAGTGTGTGTCAGGCAGCATCTCCTCAAAAAGCACTCATTATTTTAAAGCTGTGAGTTTTAAGTATCATGACATCCTGTTTTGAAATGAGATGACATATTTTGACATAAAATTGTGAAGAATCTGTCTATTTGCTGCTTTGGATTTTGGTCTATACAGCACAAAACAAACTGTCATGTAAAACAGACCTTGAAAAGTTTAATGCTTTTCAGTACCTATGTAAGAAAAACATCTGTCATTATAATTTTTTCTACCTACAAGTAAACACTCTTGTGGTGTAGTTCTGTCTTCTACAACATGCTTATTCTTTGTAATGAATGATGAAATACTAAATGAGACATGGACATAAGAATATACCTGATACTAATTTAAAACCATTTTTTTGTTTACCTTATTAGCAGAAACTATAGGACTGATCCTGCATTTGAGATTGTATCATACTGTTGAAGTCATCTGAGGCTGTATGTGTGTTATTAGCCCCTTAATCTCTTTGTTGTAACAAGTTGACATTTATTTTCAAAATTGTGTCAGTTCACCTTTGCTTTTATCTCTATCTGAGAGCAGCTCCTGAAACAGAATGACACTTCATTATTTTCACCTTTCAAAGCACCCCACAGCTACTGAGTTAATTCTCTTAATTCCTCTATAAGATAGACAAAGAAGCAGGGAAGTTAGATGCATGGCTTTGGATAAATCAAGAAGTTTTTCTGAACTGAATTTAGGAGTCCAACAGTTTCTCCTTTTACAGTGCTAAAGTGAAGCTGAGAGTAAAATGGGAGAGTGGATTCAGTCCTACTCTCAAGACTCTATACTTCTCTTTCCTTTCTGATGTTGTTTAGAAATAGTTGTTCCATCATGTCAGATTGACACAAAAAAAAAAAAACCCTTTTCCTAAGGGAGGCTTAGCAGGTGCCTTTAAACAAAATGAAGATAAAATTTATCTTTTTACTTTGCTCTTTCTGTGCTACTCACAAAATGAGACAACTGGTGCACTATGCAAGAACCAAAGTTTCTGCTTTTGTCCCTGAAACATCATCTCAAAAAGTGGATTAAAAAAAAAAACCCAAAACCTGTAGCTGTTCTGCCCTGCTTCAGAAAGGCCTCTGTGTACATCTTCTGGAAACAGAACTCAGCATTCCAGGAAGTAGAGCTAGACTGAGAAGTAAGGGGTGTTTCCATGATCCTTGCTCTGGGTTTATGTTCTAGTGAGGTCCCAAGATCGGGGCCTATACAGTCCCCTGCCAACCCCCTGTATGATGATTTCCACAAAAAATTCATGGTGTATCCTCACAGTTGTGTAATTGAGGAATGAAGATCCAGAAATACATCATGCTGTGTCTCAGCAAGTTATTGTAAATTCAGTTTAAGGGCTTGAACCAAAGCCTGTTGATGGCCCTGAGAATGCTCTTGATTTAAATAGGTTGGCACAGATCTGGAGTACAGAGGTCCCAGAATTCAATCCTCATTTCTTTTGCGTTAGTACAGCTTCTGTTACAAGGTGCATTTGGAGGTAGCTCTAATGCAATAAATTAAAATAACACAGAAAACTGCTGGAGGGGGGATTTTTTTTTTTTCCCAGCTCTGCAGACTGGAAGTTACTTGTCCACTCTGAGTGTTCAGACTGCAATTTGAAGGCTGGCTTGTCTTCTGAAAGTGGACAGTCTTGATTTGCATTTCAGCAGAGCTGCCGATTTTGTTGGGGTTCAGGATGTTTGCTAAGAGTTCTGCTGAAAGGTGACTTGATCCAAAAAACAGATGGAATCAGGCAAAATCTACGTTTTATTCAGTGAGGTCCTCCTTCATTTCTTAAAACAGCAGTTTTTCATAAATTAAAGCCAAATCATTTACCCAGTTGATACTAAGCAATGCCCAATCAAAATTAGGATGTGGCTTAGAACACTGGGCATTACTAATCCAGTAAACGAGGTTAAAAAAAGGAAAAGTGATACAAAGATATTATTTTATACATTTCACTTTGTATATGTGTGTGTGTACCTTTATCTCAGGTTTTCTAAGAGCAAATTCTGGTAATCTGAAACTTTTTACTTTTTTTTTCTTTTTTCTTTTTTTTTTAAGGTTGCCGGGATTGTTGGCAGAGCAGACCTACTGTGTGCCCTGTTCTTTTTGTTGTCATTCCTTGGCTACTGTAAAGCATTTAGAGAAAGTAAGCATTCTGTTTGCCCCCTTAATTTTATATTGTGTATATTTTCTGCATTCATACGTTTCAGTGAAGTATAGCAAAACTAAAAATGTCATCTTGATGTGGTTTGAATTTATTAATGTTTATACCCTCATAAAATCTTAAAAAAACCCCAACCGCTTTAGCAGGTATTTATTGTTAGAGGAACTGGAAGGGTTGCTGTCCCTGATTCCTGTTAAACACTTAAAATTATTTTAAGAAAAGTCTGTTTTATAATAGGCTTATTTGTTAAATGTTTTATTGTTTAGAAGCATAAAGAAATATTTTAGTAAGTATTTTAGAAAGAAATCAAACCTATAAATGTATATTCTTAAATATTTTAGTACACTTAATGCCATTATGTTGGAATGGCTTAAATGGGAACAAACTTTAGGAACCTTACTGGTATTTTTAATGAATTGTAAAGAATTATTCATATGAGTAAGCCCTCTAAATTCCTGCAATATGCAAGTGCTGGCATATATATCTGACTATAGTGTTACTCATAAAGTTTTTGTAAGACAGCTGTATTTAACATGAACAATTCCTTTGTAGATGTTTTTTCAAGTGAGCTTTAAGATCTGTTGTATTATTTGATCTGAATGCAGGTTGGCAGTTCAAATACAGTTGTGGAGAAATTGTCTTGGGGGTCTGCTAAGTAAACACACAAGAATACATTAATTCATGATTATGAAAAGCTATACAGGACATACAATCTGGTATCTGAATGTGCCCCACCACGGGAAATACGGAAATCCTGTGGTGAACCCATGAGGAGCTGTGTTGTGAAGAGCTTGTATAATACCAGTTGAACAGGCGGGGCCTGTAATGTTTAACCAGAGTTGACAGTGTATTACAGAGGTACCTGAGCTGGCTTCAGGTGATCTAGCTTAACAACATAGTCATGGCATCAAAGAGCTTAGTGCAGGCCGAGCGCGATAAGTTAGTCCACAGTGAGCTCTATGATGCTGCAAATAGCTCTTGCTAATTGAGTTTAGATTGTTTAGAACTATTTTGCGTATTTCCACAGCTGATATCATAAGCTTAACTTCATTTTCACCACTTCAAATGGTACTTATGGTAATTCCTGTTCACTTCTGATATTTTTTTCTCCCCTTTGAGTATGTTTCATTTCTTTCAACTGAACTGATAATTTCTTGATGAAAATTGGCCTTGGGATCTTGCTTTCTCATGTATTCTTTTCTTATCTATTTTACTGGGTATGATTGTGCTTTGATGTTTCTTCCTCTTAGTGCTAGAGTAAATTAGACAAATCAAAATATTGGCTATGTGCTTTCCAGTTTGTTGGTAGAGGTAGACCTATATGGCAGGGGTAATAATCTTTGCTTGAAGAACTCAAGAGCCAAATTCTTAGGATGACCATTGGAGACTTTTATGTAGGAGTCTTTAATTATTTTGTTATGGAGGACATCTCAGGAATGATTAAGAATGTGATGTGTACACTGGTTAGGGATATTCTGAGTGCTTGTACAACTTGCGAAGGACAGTTTGATAGCTTTTAGATGTCAGTATCATTTTAATAGTATTCTTGTACTGAAATTCTTGTCATTGATACAGAAGAAGGAAAATGTTGTGGAGATGATACTAAGCAGCACTTAGTATTTTTTATTGGACATTACATCATAATAGGGTTAGAGCTGTGTCTCTTAAGCAGTTTTGTCAAGGAAGACTACAGTCTGCCAGCATAGTTGTGCCTTTTGTTTTTCAGATCAGTTTTCAATGTTTACTGTCACCTTCACTGCCTGCTTTTTCCTCAGCAACTTCTTAAAGAAATTTAGATTTTTTTCTGTACTCAAGAATTTGTATCCAAGTTACATACTTGAGTCTCTCCCAACAGTTTCCGCATTTTGGGTAGCTTGATGACAATTTCAGGTTCTTGCAGATCCTCTCTGGCACATCCTAAATGAGAGAATGAAAAGTTATTTCCAGCACTGTGGAGAGCACTAATAAGTTCTTTAGCAGATCTTGCATGGAGCCTGAAAGGAGAAGCTCAAGCTTCAGAGTATTTCTTTCCTCTGAACCTTACATGATTTGCTGCAGGCTGATGAGCAATGTGACAAAACCCAGACATTTCAGAGTCAAGTTTTCAGGTCAGAATGATTGTGGTCTGAAAACTGATTTTGAAATGCCTGGGTGAGATTCATTGCTCATCCTGGATGTGCAATCATTAATTTGTAAATAGAAAAGTGGGTGAGATAGAATACAGTAGGCTATTTCGGTTGGAAGGGACCTACAGCGATCATCCAGTCCAACTGTCTGACCACTTCAGGGCTGACCAAAAGTTAAAGCATGTTATTAAGGACATTGTCCAAATGACTTTTAAGCACTGACAGGCTTGTGGCATCAACTACCTCTCTAGGAAACCTGTTCCAGTGTTTGACCACGAGAGGGTAAAGAAATGCTTCTAATGTCCAGTCTGAATCTCCTCTGATGCAGCTCTGAACCATTACTGCATTGGGTACCAGGGAGAAGAGCTCAGCACCTCCCTTTCCACTTCCCCCCCTCAAGAAGCTGTAGAAAGCAATGAGGTCGCCCCTCAGCTTACTTTTCTCCAAACTAGACAAGCCTGTGAGGTCCTTAGCTACTCCTCATAGGACATTCCTTCCGGCCCTTTCACCAGCTTTGTTGCCCTCCTCTGGACACATTCAGGGACCTTCACATCCTTCTTAAATTGTGGGGCCCAGAACTGCACACAGTACTCAAGGTGAGGCCGCACCAATGCTGAATACAGTGGGATAATCACCTCTTCTGACCGGCTGGTTGTGCTGTGTTTGATGCACCCCAGGATGTAGTTTGCCCTCTTGGCTGCTAGGACACACTGCTGGCTCATACTGAGCCTGCTGCTGACCAGCACCTCCAGATCCCTTTCTGCAGAGCTGCTCTCCAGCCACTCCTCTCCCAGTTTATACTTGTGCCCGGCATTACTCTGTCCTAGGTGCAGAACCTGGCATTTCAAGTTGTTAAATTTCATCCCATTAATCACAGCCCAGTGATTCAGTCTATCTAGATCCCTCTGCAAAGCCTGTTGTCCCTCAGGAGGGTCAACAGCACCTCCCAATTTGGTATCATCACCACACTTGTTAATAGTGCATTCAACTCCTGCATCCAGGTTGTTGATAAAGATATTGAGCAGAACTGGCCCTGGAATAGAGCTCTGCGGAACATTGGTGGTGCCGGTCACCAGCCAGATGTAGCCCCATTCACTACAACCCTTTGAACTCTGCCTTTCAACCAGTTCTTCACCCAGCACACCATGAACCCACTCATCCCACGGTTGGACATGTTGTCCAGAAGGATGCTGTGAGGGACAGTATCAAAAGCCTTACTAAAATCCAGAAAAACTACATCCACCTCCTTCCCTTCATCCACTAGGCGGGTGACCTTATCATAGAAAGATATCAAATTAGTTAAACAGGAGTTCCCTTTGTGAACCCATGTTGACTGTGCCTGATGGTTGCATGATTCTTTCAACGCCTTTCAATAGCACTCAGTATAATCTCCATAACTTTTCCAGGAACTGAGATTAGAGCAACAGGTCTGTAGTTCCGTGGGTCTTCCCTCATATCCTTTTTGCAGATTGGAATAACATTGGCTAGCTTCCAGTCAGCAGGAATGTCCCCAGACTCTCAAGACCTTTGTTAGATGATCAAGAGGGGTCCTGCTATAACATCCACTAACTCCCTCAGTACTCCGGGATGAATCCCAGATTGTCTCCACCACCAGTATCCCTACAGACTTGACCTTCAGCCTCATAAGCCAGCTGTGTTTCATCTTGTGTCCATTATGTGTGTGGTATTCTCAGGCTTTTCTGGGTGAACCTTCAGGAGGTTTCCCTGCTTCATCAACTTAAGCATCTAACTTGGGCATGCAACTTAAAAGCCTTTTCTCCCTGTTCCTCCCCAGTGTAGTCACTGGAAAGAGATAGACTCCTTTTGATGGCCAGTCAGAGGAATAGCTTATCTTAGGCACTTGCAGTCATCTTCTAGAGGTACCAAAATCTATCAATTGTGTAGAAGCTTAGGAGGACTAGGCTTGTAACTTAGGGTGCATTTCCATTGTCACTTCAATTGGACAGAAGTGCAGGAGGCTGCTAAAATGGAGCAATCTAGCTTCCTTTTATCATAGATCATAGAGCAAATTAGGTTGGAAGGAAACTATGGAGGTCACCTCTAGTCTAAAAGCTTAAAGCAGAGTTAACTTCATAGATCAGATTGCTCTGGGCAATCTCTGCCAGTGAGTTCCAAAAATCTTTAAGGAGGGCGGGGGGATGACACATGACCAGTTTGCCTAAGCCTCTTTTTCTGTGTTATATTCTTCAGCCTCCTAACCATCTTAGTGGTTCTTTAGTGGGATTCCAGGTTGTTGATGTGTTTCCTGTACTGGACACCACACTGAACACAGTACTCCTGATGTGGCTTCATAAGAGCTAAGTAGGGAGGAACAACCACTTTCCCTGACCTGCTGGGTATGCTGTAGCTAGTACAGCTCAGTGTGCATTTAACCTTCATTGCTGCAAAGGCACACGACTGACTCATTGTGAACTTGTCAATCAGGAACTCCACATCCTTTTCTGCACTCCTCAGCCTGGACTGTTGCATGCGTCCTGTCTTTGATTTTCATCAGGCTTTTCTCAGACCATTCCTCCAGCTTGTCATGGTCCCTCCAAACCGCAGTCCTGTTCTCCACTGTACCCATGTATCCTCTAGCTGAACCCCACCAATCACCACAACCAGTTTTACTTTCTGCCCTTGCTATAATTTTTTTCCTTTGGGAAGGGAGATTGGTCCAACCCATCAGGCAGCTGTTTGAACATTAGTGTCTGTATAGGAAAGGATAGTGTCTGGATTAGAAAGAGCAGCTACAAAGAGAAGGGAGGCTCTCTCTTCACAAGGAGCCACATGGAGAAGACAAGAGGCAATGGGTACAAGTTGCACTGGGAGAGGATTCACCTTGATGTAAGAAAGAAAGTGAGAACAGTCACTGGAACAACCTCTCCAGAGATGTGGCAGAGTCCCCATTACCAGAGGTTTTCACGATGCAACTGGACAAGGTGCTAGGCAAGGTGCTAGTTTGTTGTATTAAAGTAAACATGAAGTTTTACCCTTGGATGCCTCCATTTTGGTGGTATGAATTTCCTTTTGTGAACAGTTCTTCTAGTCATTCACAAATAATAGGATAAATCAGGAGTATAAAGACCTTTTTATCTGAGTTTAGCTGACTTTGATTCTGCATAGATTGAGGGAGTCAAAGACTGCAAAAACTGTCTTAGTTCCATATGTAAGCTGATCTCACTCAGTATAGGTAAAGAACAAGCATTTTAAAAATACGCACATTAAAAAGCAGACTTAAACAATGTCTCCTAAGCAAAGAAAAAACACCCTTTCTCCTCTCAGAATGTTTTCCTTCTGCTGGCAAATCTTTCTCCTCTCAGAATGTTTTCCTTCTGCTGGCAAATCCATGAGATCCAGAAAGTCTCTGATACCATCAGTGCACACTGATAATTCTAGTCCAAGTTAAGAGTTGGTATTGCATCACTTTCTAGGTCAGACCAAGACAGTAATTTATCTTTTGGAATAGTCTTTGTTAGTAAGAAAGAGGGGGAGAAAACAAACAAGAACTCCTCCATGCATTCCATTGCATCAGGGTTATGTTTCTAATCAAATACAGCTGCTTTATGATGATCCTACAGAAAAGTGGAATCTACTAGTTTGTTCTAACATCCTATTTCCTTTTGTCCTGCTAGATTTTTATATATTAAAGGCAAGTGTGACCCTAAACTGTAGGTCAACTGCATGTGTCATTGTTTCTGGATTTGACTGTCACATTTATATAGTACTTAGGTCACCAGCTTTTTACAAGCAGTAAGAGAAGAACTATCAAAGATGGATTTTTAAAATTGTTATTAATAGATGCATGGTAGCATGACTCCTTTGGAGTGCTTAAAAGAGGGTAAAACTCTAAGGCCTTCAGGACTTGTGGACTGCATTTGTATTGTCTTTCAAATACAGTTACCAAGACATGTTTGATGCCAGTTTGCTTTTACTGATGAACTTTGAGTGAGCATGAGAGTAAAACAAACACTGAAAAGCCTGAGTTGATGCTACTGATATGGTTGTGTCCTCAATAACATAGACTGTTTTGTCACCAGCAGCATCCCAATGCTACTATCTGGCAGATAGATTGTCTAAGTCTTTCATAAAGAACCTGATTATTCTTGCAACAAGGCAATGTGAGATTTGTGTAGTCATTCCAGAAATCTGTGTTTCACTAGCATAGGTGTATTGTTGAACTGTCATTCTTGGTCTTCTCTAAAGGAGACAAAAGCCATAGAAGAGAGACTGATTTGGTTAGTGCTTATTTTCACCTGATGTCTGAGTGAATGAATGTAAGAATTTCTTTTTGCTTGGGAGTAAGGACTCATAAAATGTCTGAGGAGGATTTGAGGGTACTGTGGGGAAGATATATATATATATATATTACTGAAAACAATTAGGAGATCAGAAGAATATCAGTGTCAGACTGGAAAACTTTCGAAGGAAAATAATGGGTTTTGTAAAGCTCAGGATATACTGCAGCTTGTTTGCCTGATGTGATTTGTTTGTGGTTTTGGTGGATTTTTGGGTAGACAGTTTCTTTTAGCCAGGATCTTTAGCTTTTTTTTTTAAGTATAAGCATTTAACACACTATGTGGGCTGTAATTATGTCTTACTGAAATTCTACAATTCTGTTACTTTTTTCCAATATACAGTTTTTTGTGTTACCATCTTTGATAGGATATCATTTATATTTGCAAGGAACTAATCTGTTGTTCTCATTCTGTCCTGCTGTTTTAAAACACAACTGTGGGGACAAATCCACTGCATAGGCTTTGGAGACAGCAAGAGCTGACAACTGTTTAGGTATGTTCTGAAGGGAATTGTGGGTTATTAACTTTGTTGAATTTTAATGCAGCTTCTCTGGGAACTCATAAGGTGATTTAAAACTGCTGTAGTATTCATTTTGCCTTCCTTTGTCTTCAACTTTGACAGTGATTTGGTTGCATGTATTTGCCATCTGCACTGGCGATCTCTGAGTGATGTAAAATGATGAGTTCACGATTTGCTTCATGTGAATAACATTAGCCTGGATATTAAATAGGTGATCAACTGTTTGCTCATATGCTATGACTTCTTAAAATTATTTTGTTTGGGTTTTGTGTTTCTGTTTTGTTCTGTTCTGTGTAGTCACCTGTCAATCATCTACTAGTTCACTGCTAATTTAATAAAGCATGCAAAGTAGGCTGTAGTGATGAGTTTTGTGAATATTGGAGGTTTGTATTATGGAGGTTTTCCTATAGATTGGAAATGGTTCAGTCTCCTGTGTGAAAGAGATCATTGTTAAGATATGGGGAATTTGTTAGCTATATTGCAATTGGTCAAGAGGTATTTGCTGTTATTAAACCTGTGGGCCCTGATTTTTCAGTGTGCTCTACTGTTCATATCTGAACACACTGGGAGGGAATAGTTGTATGTGGAAAAACTAACAATTTTATTATTTTAGTGGGCAGAGGAGAAACAATAACCTTTTATTTGTAGAATTAGTGCTAAGTTTTGTTTGTCCAAGATGGTGTAATTCAGGGATAAATGATCCCTTTACTGCAGCCTATATGTAATGAGTTTGAGATGCTTGGATATGTTTAGGCCTGGCATTTGCCATTGTAATTTCATTATGAAGTGAAACACTGAGCTGAGCTGCAGTAGTGTGTACATTTGGAGATACGCAAGGAGATCTCAGGCTTAAGTTAATTCTAGCAGTGGATTCTTCTGCGATCTTTTAAGACTAGGTAATTCTTCCCCCTTTGCTTAGCAATTCACAAGCAAGGAAGTCTTAGAGCTTGGTTAGATGAGTATTTGTAGTAGTTTAGTTGGAAGATACCATCTCTGTAGACAAGGCACTTTAACGGAATATATGAGTGTTTGTGATGTATTTCAGTTAAAAATTAAAACGTTCTGCAGGAGCTTAACATAACTTACTTTGCTTCAACTTTCAAAGGAGTAGGTGCCCTCACAGAATCAATTACTGGGTTCCATCTGAAGATGGAGACTTCTTAAACTACTCCAAGCTGTCAGCTGGCTGAGCCCTAAGTTGCTTAATTAGCTTTGAAAAAGGAGATGCCGAATACCCAAATGTCTGAATTGGTAATAATTCTTTGGGATATTGTTAGTTTGAATTTAAAGTAAGACTAAGCTTGGTACTCTAAATGTAGTATTTTCATCGTATCCTTATTTTCTAAGGAATTTGGTTTCATTAACTTGTGGATTTAGGATACTGCAACAAATGGTCTCTCGAAATAGGATTAGCATTTAGGAAGACAGAGTTGAGGTGTATAATGAATGTGCTGCTTATAAATTTAGGATCTGTCAATTCATAGAATCACAGAATGGTTTGGGTTGGAAGGCACCTTAAAGATCATCTAGTTCCAATCCCCCTGCCATGGGCAGGGACACCTTCCACTAGATCAGGTTGCTCAAAGCCCCGTCCAACCTGGCCTTGAACACTTCCATGGAGGGGACATCCACAACTTCACTGGGCAACCTGTTCCAGTGTCTCACCATCCTCACATTAAAGAATTTCTTCCTTATATCTAATCTAAATCTATGCTCTTTCAGTTTAAAACCATTACCCCTCGTCCTATCACTACACTCCCTGATAAAGAGTCCCTCCCCATCTTTCCTGTAGGCTCCCTTTAAGTATACTGGAAGGCTGCTAGAAGGTCTCCCAGAGCCTTTCCCTTTTCCTGGCTGAACAACCTCAACTCTCTCAGCCTGTCCTCATAAGGGAAATGCTCCAGCCCCCTTATCATCTTCATGTCCCTCCTCTGGACCCGCTCCAACAGGTCCATGTCCTTCTTATGTTGGGGACCCCAGAGCTGGACACAGTACTCCAGATGGGGTTTTCACGAGAGCAGAGTAGAGGAGGAGAATCACCTCCCTCGACATGCTGGCCACACTTCTCTTGATGCAGCCCAGGATATGGTTGACTTTCTGGGCTGCAAGCACACATTGCTGGCTCATATTCAGTTTTCTATCCACCAGTACCCCCAGGATTTTCTCTGCAGGGCTGATCTCAATCCATTCATCCCCCAGACTGTACTGATATTGGGGATTGCCCTGACCCGCGTGCAGGACCTTGCATTTGGCCCTGTTGAACTTCATAAGGTTCACATTTTCCCACCTCTCCAGCCTGTCCAGGTCCCTCGGGATGGCACATCCCTTCCCTCCAGCGTGTCAAGCGCACCACACAGCTTGGTGTCATCGGCAAACTTGCTGAGGGTGCGCTCAATCCCGCTGTCCATGTCGCCAACAAAGATGTTAAACAGCGCCGGTCCCAACACCAAGCCCCGAGGAACACCACTTGTCACTGCTTTCCACTTGGACATCGAGCCATTGACCACAAGTGTTTGAGTGTGACCGTCCAGCCAATTCCTTACCCACTGAGTGATCCATCCATCAAATCCATGTCTCTTCAATTTAGAGACAAGGATGTTGTGAGGGACAGTGTCAGACGCTTTGCACAAGTCCAGTTAGATGATGTCAGTTGCTCTTCCCTTGTTCACCAACAGTGTAACCCCATCGTGGAAGGCCACCAAATTTGTCAGGAGCGATTTGTCCTTAGTGAAGCCTTGTTGGCTGTCACCAATCACCTCTTTATTTTCCGTCTGCCTTAGCATAGTTTCCAGGAGGATCTGCTCCAGGATCTTGCTGGGCACAGAGGTGAGACTGACTGGCCTGTGTTTCCCTAGGTCTTCCTTTTTTCCCTTTTAAAAAATGGGGGCTATATTTGCCCTTTTCCAGTCAGTGGGAACTTCGCTGGACTGCCACGACTTCTCAGATATGATGAACAGTGGCTTAGCCACTTCATCTGCCAGTTCTCTCAGGACCTGCGGATGCATCTCATCAGGTCCCATGGAGTTGTGCACCTTCAGGTTCCTTAGATGGTCTCGAACCTGATCTTCTCCTACAGTGGGCGGTTCTTCATTCTCCCAGTCCCTGCCTTTACCTTCTGCGACTTGGGCAGTGTGACTGGAGCCCTTGTTGGTGAAGACTCAGGCAAAAAAGTCATTGACTACCTCAGCCTTCATCATATCCCAGGTAACCAGGTCTCCTGTTTCCTTCTGGAGAGGGAAATTTTTCCCTAGTCTTCGTTTTATCACCAACATACCTGTAAATGCTTTTCTCGTTGCCCTTGACATCCCTGGCCACATTTAATTCTCTCAGGGCTTTGGCCTTCCTAACCTGATCCCTGGCTGCTCAGACAGTTTCTCTGTATTTCTCCCAGATTATCTGTCCTTGCTTCCACCCTCTGTAGGCTTCCTTTTTGTGTTTGAGGACCTCCTTGTTCATCCATGCAGGCCTCCTGGCAGTCTTACCTGACTTCCTCTTTGTTGGGATGCATCGCTCCTGAGCTTGGAGGAGGTGATCCTTGAATATTAACCAGCTTTCTTGGCCCCTCTTCCCTCCAGGGCTTTATCCCATGCTACTCTGCCCAGCAGATCCCTGAAGATGCCAAAGTCTGCTCTCTTGAAGTCCAGGGTATCGAGCTTTCGGCACGCCTTCCTCACTGTCCGAAGGATCTTGAACTCTACTGTTTCATGGTCACTGCCGCCAAGGCTGCCCTTGAACTTCACGCTTCCCACCAGCCCCCTCTTGTTGGTAAGAACAAGGTCCAGCATAACACTTCTCTTTGTTGGCTCCTCTATCACTTGGAGAAGGAAGTTATCACCAGCACATTTCAGGAACCTCCTGGGTTGCTTGTGTCCTGCTGTGTTGTCCCTCCAACAGATATTGGAGTGTTTGAAGATGAAGACCAGGGCTTGTGAATGTGAAGCTGCTCCCATCTGTCTATAGCAGTCCCCATCCACTCTTCGTGGTCAGGTGACCTGTAGTAGACACCCACTATAATGTCACCTGTCCTTGCCCTCCCTTTAATCCTGACCCCTAAGCTCTCGGTCAGCTCCTCGTCCATCCCCAGTCAGGGCTCCCTGCATTCCAGCTGGTCATTGACATAGAGGGTGACACCCGCTCTCGTCTCCCCTGCCTGTCCTTCCTAAAGCACCTGTATCCTTCCATTCCAACACTCCAGTCATAGGACCCATCCCACCACGCCTCCACGATGCCAGTAAGATCGTAGCCCTTCAGGCGTGCGCACATCTCTAGCTCCTCTTGTCTACTCCCCGTGCTACACGCATCTGTATAGAGGCATTTAAGTTGGGCCCCTGATGAAGCTGACTTCCTGGCTGGAGTGGCTGGAATTCCTTTGTGCTGCTCTTCAGGTGTTCTGCTGACCCCTGATCCCTCTCCGGGCTCTGGGCATCTAGTGCTGGAACTGGCATCAAACTGGCAGGAGTGGGATGGATTGAGGTTCCCCTCACGCATGCTGTGAAACACTGTGTATGCATCCTTGCTGTAGGAATGCTTATACTTCAGTCTAGCACTCTAGTGGAGGAGCCCTTATGGCTTGTTTATGGTTTATGTAGGTATTTCATTGAATCCCCTCAACTTTCAGACTTAACGGACTCCTAAAGAAGGACCATCTGAGCAACGCTTTTTGGTTTTGGATAGAAACACTATACTTTTCAGGCTTAAAAAAAAAAGAAGCAAGTACTCTGTTTCTTTGGCATGCTTACAATTTTGTCCATCTGTTAGAGTGGCACAATGCCCACTCACAATATGGTGTACCAGTTTCAACCAGGCACAGGTGCCAACGAAAGATTGGTTTCATTTTCTGACACAAGATTTTTCTGGTGGGAAGCAGCGCTGTATTAGAGGAATGTGCTTTGTTAGACTGATTACTTCTGTTGGCATGTGTGTATCTCATAATAATAATTAGCACTTATGCAGTGCTTTACATTTTCAAATCACTGTTAAAAAAAAACTAGATTGAAGGCATTGCTGAATGACAGTCTTTTGTATCTTTTTCCAGTCTAGTTTACTGAGATTTCTGCAGTTGAGGGGGGTGGGAGGTGTTGTGTCTGTTGACCCAGGAACAAGCACAAGAGAAAATGTTTCATAATTGAAATTCTTTCTCTTTGATGAATTCACTGATGAATTTTCATAATATTACTATTCTATATATGAATCACAAAACGGTTGAGGTTGGAAGGGACCTCTGGAGGTCACCCGTGCTGACCTGCTCAGTCAGGGTCACTTTGAGCCAGTTGTCCAGGACCATGTCCAGATGACTGTAGAGTATCTCCAAGGATGGAGGTTTCACAACATCTGCGCAACCTGTGCCAATGCTCTGTCACGCTCACAGTAAAAGTGTTTCCTGATGTTCAGACAGCACCTCCTGTGTTTCAGTTCGTGCGTGTTTTCTCTCATCCTGTCACTGGGCACCACTGAAAAGAGCCTGTCTGTGTCCTCTTTGCACCCTTTCTGCAGGTGTTTATGTACATTGATGAGATCCCCCTTGCGCCTTCTCTTTTCCAGGCTGAACAATCCCAGCTCTCTCAGCCCTTCCTCACAGGGGACATGCTCCAGTCCCTTCATCTTATTGGCCCTTCGTTGGGCTCACTCAAGCATGTCTGTGGCTCTTGTGTACTGGGGAGCCCAGAACTGGACACAGTACTCCAGATGTGGCCTCATCAGTGCAGAGTAAAGGAAAGGCATCTTCTACCTTGACCTGCTGGCAATATTTTGTGTATTGCTGCCCAGAATACCATTAGTCCTCTTTCCTGCAAGGGCACATTGCTGGCTTTTGTTCAACTTGGTGTTCTCCAGGACCCTCAGGAGCTTTTCTGCCAATCTGCTTTCCAGGCGGTCAGACCCAGCATGTACTGGTGCCTGAGCTTGTTCCTCTCCAGGTGCAGGATTTTGCACTTCCCCTTGTTGAACTGCATGAGGTTCCTGCCAGCCCCTTTCTCCAGCCTGTCAAGGTCCCCTCTGGATGGCATCATGACTGTCTGGCATATCAGCCACTCCTCCCAGTTTGGTGTCATCTGCAAACTTGCTGAGGGTGCACTCTGCCCCATCATCCAGATCATTAACAGAGACGTTGAGCAGGATTGGACTGGGGTACACTGATAGTTACTGGCCTCCAATTAGACTTTGTGCCACTGATCACCACCCTCTGGATCAAGCCATTCAGCCAGTTTTCAGTCCACCTCACTGTCTGCACATCCAGCCTGTACATGACCAACTTCTCTATGAGAATCTTATGGGAGACTGTGTAAAAGGCTTTACTAAAGACCAGACCTTTGACACCGTCTTCCGTAAGATCCTCATTATGGGTCCCTCATTATTTCTCTTTTGTTGGGTTCTTTTACCATCTTTGAGAGTCCATGCTTAAGCCTGGCTACACTTGACATGCTGAGACATTCCTGGTGTCTGAGACTTGGGATGTTCATAAGAAGACAGATCTGTTTCTGCACAACTTTGAATGTGTGTCTATGGAATGGCATTTGATTTTTTTTTTTATGGTTTTTTTTTTTTTTGCTAGACCATTTCTCCAGTTTGTCAATGGAATTCTAACTTGTTCTTAGTATGCTTCCTGGCCATTGCAGCCTGGCAGCACCTCTCTGGACTTAATCAGCATATTCCTTATTCCTTAAAAATTCCAACTAAATTTTTAAAATTATCAGAGCCAGACAAAGGAAAGACCTAATCCAGAATGTATCTTTACATTTTTCACAATAAGCTCTCTACTACTCCTAGTGTAGTCTTCCAGCTGCTATTTGTACCCATTCTATAACCACTTCATGCAGCCCATATTTTTTCTGACATAGTTCACACTGTCTCCCGTGGTATTCTCATGCCTTTGTGAAGTCAAGGTATAGGATGTGTACAGTTTTACTTTCATTGGGAAGGCCCTTTTTTCTTCTATCCAAGTCAGAAATTATACTTAGTTTGATATAAATGGCTAAAATATGTTTGTGGCAAACAATCACATCCTTTTATATTTCAGAGGGTCACCTAGAAAATACTTTGTCTAAGTGGGTTTTTTTCTGGGTAATTTTGACCAGTCAGCTTAGCTTTGTTTCTTTAGCTTATCGTTTTGTATCCCTCTTCCTCTTTAAAAGTAGGCATGTAGGCATTGTTTTATTTCATTTCAAGCTTCTGGATTCTTATGTTTTTCATGACTTCTCAGAGATAACAGTTGAGATTGCTCTGGGTTGTGTAGGACCTGTTGGAGTGAATTTAACCAACTGTAATTTAAAACAGATTAAGTTCTCTATAAATTCTGTGTCTTGTAGTTCACTATTTTTCCTTTTGTTTTTGCTCCCTTTCTGCTTGTGTTGTGCTTGCCATCTGATTGCAGCTGACCTCTTTGTGCAAAAAATGAAGCAAAAAGGCATAGAATGCTTCTGTTTTCTTGGCATTGTCCATTTTCCTTCCTAATCAGTATTGGAATAAGTACTTCCTTGCTGCTCTTCTTCTTACTAATATATCTATGGAATTGTGGGGTTTATTCTTTACATACATTACCTTTTCTCATTTTGTGATGTGACCTTTCTGAATTTGTTTCTGTATGAGTCTGCTGCTGCTACACATGTCCTTGATAATTTGATCTAGTTCCATTTTTCCTACTACTCTTACGTTTCAAATCATCAAAGCATTTGTGAATTTTCACTTGGTCTCTTACTATATATGCTTCCCACTGTGTTCCATGTTAAAGTAGTTTGTATACTGAATACTGCTTCTCTGGGAAGTACTTAGTTGTTCTGACTTCCTTCTGCCAGAAATTCATTATGGGAAGAAGTCTCTCAGGAGAAGAAAGTATACTTCAGTAAACTTAGTGAAGTTCATTGGCTTTGTTCACTGTTCTCCCTTTTACACTCACTAAGAATGACTGTCATTTTGTGAACACAGTCAATTACTTTGCCTTCCATCTTTGCATTCTCTCAGCGAGTTTATTTCTACATTAAAAAAAAAAAAAACCAAAAAAACCCCAAAAAACCACAATCGAAAAAATTAAAAAATTTCAAGAACTGGCTGAAGAGTCTGTTGTATTGCAGTCTGAAGAGTCCAAGGGATATATTTAGGACATTCCTTTTATTCTTAGCAATACTCTTAGAATGAATTTTGAAGTCACTTCCTCCATGAATTGTAATCATGTTCTTCTGTATAACTGATGTGAACTGGATATTCTTCATTGCATTTTTTTTGTTGTTGCAATGTTTCTTTACTTTAGTCATTCTGTATTTTGTATTTCCATGTTTTGTTTCTGGTATTTTTGTGTATGACTTCTTTCATTCAGAAAGCTTTCTTTTAACTTTATAACATCTGCACCTCTGATGTTAAGTCTCACCTCACCTGTGAGGACATAATTTGGAGCAGAGGGAAAAGGAACAACTGCTTACTAGGTATTGCAGTGATGAATCTCAAACATCTTAGCATTCACTCTGAAGCTTTAAATCTTGGGTAAGAAAGGACTGCTAGAAGCAAACTCAAAACATGTTCTTCCACATATTTTTATGAAGTCTTCTGCTCTATGCCACAATAGAAATGTCATAGAATCATAGAATGGTTTGGGTTGGAAGGGACCTTAAAGATCATCTAGTTCCAACCCCCCTGCCATGGGCAGGGACACCTTCCACTAGACCAGGTTGCTCAAAGCCCCGTCCAACCTGGCCTTGAACACTTCCATGGAGGGGACATCCACAACTTCACTGGGCAACCTGTTCCAGTGTCTCACCACCCTCACATTAAAGAATTTCTTCCTTATATCTAATCTAAATCTATGCTCTTTCAGTTTAAAACCATTACCCCTCGTCCTATCACTACACTCCCTGATAAAGAGTCCCTCCCCATCTTTCCTGTAGGCTCCCTTTAAGTATACTGGAAGGCTGCTAGAAGGTCTCCCAGAGCCTTTCCCTTTTCCTGGCTGAACAACCTCAACTCTCTCAGCCTGTCCTCATAAGGGAAATGCTCCAGCCCCCTTATCATCTTCATGTCCCTCCTCTGGACCCGCTCCAACAGGTCCATGTCCTTCTTATGTTGGGGACCCCAGAGCTGGACACAGTACTCCAGATGGGGTTTTCACGAGAGCAGAGTAGAGGAGGAGAATCACCTCCCTCGACATGCTGGCCACACTTCTCTTGATGCAGCCCAGGATATGGTTGACTTTCTGGGCTGCAAGCACACATTGCTGGCTCATATTCAGTTTTCTATCCACCAGTACCCCCAGGATTTTCTCTGCAGGGCTGATCTCAATCCATTCATCCCCCAGACTGTACTGATATTGGGGATTGCCCTGACCCGCGTGCAGGACCTTGCATTTGGCCCTGTTGAACTTCATAAGGTTCACATTTTCCCACCTCTCCAGCCTGTCCAGGTCCCTCGGGATGGCACATCCCTTCCCTCCAGCGTGTCAAGCGCACCACACAGCTTGGTGTCATCGGCAAACTTGCTGAGGGTGCGCTCAATCCCGCTGTCCATGTCGCCAACAAAGATGTTAAACAGCGCCGGTCCCAACACCAAGCCCCGAGGAACACCACTTGTCACTGCTTTCCACTTGGACATCGAGCCATTGACCACAAGTGTTTGAGTGTGACCGTCCAGCCAATTCCTTACCCACTGAGTGATCCATCCATCAAATCCATGTCTCTCCAATTTAGAGACAAGGATGTTGTGAGGGACAGTGTCAGACGCTTTGCACAAGTCCAGTTAGATGATGTCAGTTGCTCTTCCCTTGTTCACCAACAGTGTAACCCCATCGTGGAAGGCCACCAAATTTGTCAGGAGCGATTTGTCCTTAGTGAAGCCTTGTTGGCTGTCACCAATCACCTCCTTATTTTCCGTCTGCCTTAGCATAGTTTCCAGGAGGATCTGCTCCAGGATCTTGCTGGGCACAGAGGTGAGACTGACTGGCCTGTGTTTCCCTAGGTCTTCCTTTTTTCCCTTTTAAAAAATGGGGGCTATATTTGCCCTTTTCCAGTCAGTGGGAACTTTGCTGGACTGCCACGACTTCTCAGATATGATGAACAGTGGCTTAGCCACTTCATCTGCCAGTTCTCTCAGGACCTGCGGATGCATCTCATCAGGTCCCATGGAGTTGTGCACCTTCAGGTTCCTTAGATGGTCTCGAACCTGATCTTCTCCTACAGTGGGCGGTTCTTCATTCTCCCAGTCCCTGCCTTTACCTTCTGCGACTTGGGCAGTGTGACTGGAGCCCTTGTTGGTGAAGACTCAGGCAAAAAAGTCATTGACTACCTCAGCCTTCATCATATCCCAGGTAACCAGGTCTCCTGTTTCCTTCTGGAGAGGGAAATTTTTCCCTAGTCTTCGTTTTATCACCAACGTACCTGTAAATGCTTTTCTCGTTGCCCTTGACGTCCCTGGCCACATTTAATTCTCTCAGGGCTTTGGCCTTCCTAACCTGATCCCTGGCTGCTCGGACAGTTTCTCTATATTTCTCCCAGATTATCTGTCCTTGCTTCCACCCTCTGTAGGCTTCCTTTTTGTGTTTGAGCTTGTCCAGGACCTCCTTGTTCATCCATGCAGGCCTTCTAACGGTCTTACCTGACTTCCTCTCTTAGTCTGCTTCAAAATGAGAGAGCAGGCCAATGTCAGCAGGTCTTTTTCACACTTGTGGTTATGGTTTGCATTTGACCCAAAAACATCTGAGCTAGTATACTAGTTTCCATTTATAATCAGTGAAAAGAGTGCCACTTCTTTGAACGGTTGACTACATTTAATTAGTTAACTTAATCCCTAAAGGTATCCCCTTCTCTCAACCAGTTAGAAAGGAAGCCTAGTATACTAGTTTAGGTGTCGGTGCCTACTTCTGGTGAAATTCATCTTAATTCTTCCATTTATCCTCTCCATAGACCATTATTGCAGTTCTGTTTAAGTACTGAGGGTCAAACCTGCATTAGCAGTAGGGAAGAACTGCTCTAGAGATCAAGGAAAGTAGGAAAAGGATTCAGTTAATGAATGTGGAGTTTAACTTTGTTTTTTCACGTGCCAAGTTAAAGATTGATTCTTGTGATGCCTGTAGAGCCCATGTTGCTTGAATCAAGAAACTGCCTCTGAATGGGCAGAGTGCTTCCCTCTGTTGCGTGCACCTGTGGAGTAGAGGTTGCGACAGATACGTTTTTATGTGAAGTGCCCATGTACTCTGTGTGTGATAGTACCTTGGCTAAGTAGGGCTTATTGTTATAATAATCTCAGAAATGCCTGCTTGTAGTACCCAAAATCAGCTACATGGTGCAGTCTTTAAAGACTCTTTCTTTGAGTAGAAGCTGTAGTTACTCTTGATCTCTTAACCCCAGAGTTCCTCACCCTGCTGTAAAACTGCTTCCTGAGTGCAAGAACTAACTGCTTCTCTGCTCAGATGCTGAAATTTTTGAGCTCCGTGGCATTCCATTGCAGTGCTAATGAAATGACATGAGGTACTTGCTAAATGCAGTAGCCCTGGAGAAGCAGCTCATTGTGCCTTTGTAGATTAGACTACAGTTAAAACAGTTTGCGTGTGTGATACTTCATGTGTAACCGTTAGAAAGAATTTCTTGTTCTTATGGTAGCTTGGAAGAGAGTGGCCAGTAATGATAGAGCTCTAGCTAAAGATGGTAAATGTGTCTTGGAGATTAACCTTTGCAGATCATGAATTGTGGAAACTGTGTGAAGCTTCTGCTATTCTAATTAATCTGGCTAAAACGTCTAGCAAATAGGAAGATTTCTAATGTCTCTGAGACTAGAAAATGACTTCAATAAAGGGACAAATGCCAGCATATTGCAGGAGGTGTCCTATGCTTTTTAAGTCTGTGTATGCAGATCTTGACTGATAGAAAAGATTGTGAGATTAAATGCTGTATATTTTTAAAATTCTAATTTTAATTTAGATTTCTAACTTTACCTTTAAATGTATAAACCTAATGTGATGGCATGCTTTATCTTGACAGATAAGGAAGGACATAATTTTTCTATATTCTGGGTGCTGGTGAGTGTTATCCTAGGTGCAGTAGCCATGCTGTGCAAAGAACAAGGAATTACAATACTGGTAAGAATCCTCTTATTGACTGAATTTTGACCTCAGCATCTGTCAGGTGCAGTTATAAAGCCTACAGAGATGAATCTTCTCCACAGCTAATTGCATGCACACCTTTTTTTTCTGTTCAGAAAACTAGCTAATGTTGACAAAAAGTAGTATTCTAGTAAATCTGTCTTGATTGTATCCCTGCCAATCTGTTGGAATTCTTCATTTTATCTTTTGTAAGCAGGTTGCATATATCTGTTCATTTTTTGCAAAATTTAAAAGATTTACAGTGTTAGTTTCAATGCATATCACATTCGTTGGCCTTGTTTTTTGAATGTAATTGTTGAGATAGCAGGACTACAAACCTCTTGTTGAAGGCTTATGAACAAAGCTATAACTGGGGGAGAGCATTTTTAGAAGCTCCATCCTCTTGCTTTTGTGAACAGTTAGAAGTAGGGTCATTGTTTATGCATTTCTAATACTGAATCTCTTCCTCCTGTCCTTTATTTAAGGATCTGCCAATGCAAACAGATATGGTTACTGTTCATGTTCACTGTGCTGTTGCTTTTTATTACTTCAGTGAAGGCATTCTGTTTTGGGTGACCAAATCAGCCACCTGAAATGCTACATCTGTGATTCTTACCTTTTATATAGCCATATATCTTTGCAAAGAAATTTGATTTATAACTTTAACTGACACGGATAAAGCAACAGAATCAGAAGAATTCTTTGCAGCAAGGACTCTCTTGTCCTTGCTAGGAAAAAACAGAGAAGAAATTACAGAAAACTTCTTGCTTTAAGACATTATTTTTGGATAGATGTTTGTAGAGTGATGTATTTTTCAAAGGTGTTTGTAAGGAAAACATAAGGAATTCTCTTAAAACATGGTATGATCATTTCCTTCAGTGGTATGAAGTAATTATGTGAGCTTGCAGGTGCAGAATTGTTACTGGATCTGGGTTTTGTATTTGTTTGCTGTTGCATTGCTTGGACGATTATGTTTATTGTTGTGCTGAGGGGCATGGGTCAGAGGGATGAAGGGATAAATCAGACATTTAAAGATTACTTGTAGGCTGAATGTATTTTTTGGCAGGATTCTTGCTTTCCTATTTCCATGCAAGTGAGCCAAAAGACTTTTAACTGCCAGGCGGCCTTTCTACATGGAACCACACCACTCTCTAACCTATCTTCTGTCTTCTCCCTTTGACTGTTAGAAAGAGACTTGTGGCCTCCCAGTGTACTAACTCTTTGCCTCACATGGAACTATTTTTACTGTCTTTTTTCCATTTAGTCTTTAGAACACTGAGGTAATTTCCAAAGTTATTACAATATAGGCTAAATATTCAAGGATTGTCATGGTTGGTGATTGCTGAAACATTGAAGGGAAAATGTTAAAGTTGGATTTTGCTGGTCACCTCAACAGAATTATCTCTGGGTACATTTTGGTTGCTTGCTTGGGGGTAGTATGTGCAAGTGTAGTCCTGCAAAGCACTGAATATGCTTAGTTTTATGTGTAGTGGCTGATGTCACATAGAACTATGCTTTTTTTTTCCAGCAACTTTTACTGTGTATATTGGTGTAATTTCAAGAAAAGCAAGCCTGATACCTCTGTTACATCTTTCTGAGCCTTTGTTTGTTTGTTGTGACAATTTATGTACCCTTTAAAAATAGTATTTCTGAAATGTGACAGTCAAAAGATACCGTGCTGCACAGCAAAAAATAAGTAGAAGGCTTAAAGAAACTTACCTTTTGACCACAGCATTTACACTGTAGAACATTTGGGAAAGAAGACAGAGCGCAGAATACTGTTGCGACCATGCATATGGGGTCTAGCTTGCTGGTACATGATACTCCCCAAAGGGCTATTCCATGTAGCAGGAAAATCCCCATTACAGTGACAGTATATTCTACTCATCTGAGCTCTGGTTCTCATTTTACCATTCTGCCATCATTACTACCAACATATCTCTCTACTTGTTTGGAATCAGAATTAAGATGTGCAATAACTCATGGTAAAAGTGGAATTTAAGATGTATGTAAATAAAAACATATTTGTGGTTAGCTGCTCCATCTTATGCTCTTATTTTTCTCTTGGTTGCTTAGGGTTTGAATGCAGTGTTTGATGCACTGGTGATTAACAAGCTAAATGTTTTGGAGCTTATTCAAAAGTTACTACATAAGGACAAGTCACTGGAGGTGAGTCCTCAGAGGTTTTGTTATTCTGGCCATTCAGTCAGTCATATACTAAAAGACAAAGGTACAACTTGTGACAGTTTTGTTGTTGAGAATTAAAAAAAACCATAGAGGTATTTTCAGTCAGCCTAGTAAATCAATGTGCTATGACATCTTTGCAGCAACATGAGTAGTAATGGGATAGCATTAGAATTGCACTGGGTAGTGAAATCCATTCCACGCTTCTCTCAACAGTATGTTAAAAATATGGTGTGCAAGAGCTGACTGCTTGATGCAACAAGTTCTTCAGGGTCAGTAGATAGACATCTGAAATGGTTGTTTAACACAGTTTGGTCAGAGTAAAGAGAGAGAGATTTATTCAGCTTCTCAAATAAGATAGTTAGACATTTGAAAAAGTACATTAAAAAAAAATTACACCTGCTTTGCTAATCCCACTAAAGTATTACGCTGGTTTTTTCAGAATACAAATTACCAAACAGGAGACAGTTCCTAGTAGCTTGGGAGTTTAAAAGAAAAAATATGTAAGCACTGATAGTCACTAAGGATAGAATTCCTGACTTTTGTTGATATCACTTTACCTAGTATTGGCTCAAGTGGAATCTGGCACCTAGTATTTGCACTGTCATACAAATCACAGAAACAAACAGCCTCAGGTGAATGATTGATAGCAGCCAAATAGACCAACACCCTACTGGAACATCACTACTGTTCAACAATTAAATCATTTGCCTCTCCCATCCAAGGTTCAGCAAGGCAAAGGAATATTCATTGTACTTTGCATCAATCAGTGGTTTCACTGCATAGAAGTCTTGCTCATGTTTCTGAGTAGCACAAGTCCTTGGGGCTTTTAAATTCCTTTGTAAAGAGTGAAGTGAGGAATTGCAGGAGGAAATCAGTGAAAGTGGAATCTCTAGAACTGAAACAGTAGATTTGACCAAGAACAGCTAAGTGAGGGGTGCAGGAGTATTTCAGGCAACAAATAGGAATGCTGGAGAATTTTGCTGTATAATGAGAGTAATGTCAACTCGCATATGACAAGGAAAGAGTCAGGAGCTGAGGGGACTAAAGCAGAGCCAGTTCAGAATTAAAGTGACAGAAATAAAAGGTAATAAGGAGGACCCCGGGAATAAGTGGCCAGTCAGCTGCACATCAGTGCCTGGTAAAATCATGGAACAAATCCTCTTGGAAGTTATGTCAAAATGTATGAAAGACAGGGAGGAGATTAGGGACAGCCAGCATTGCTTCACCAAGGGCAGATCATGCCTTTGATATGATCCCCCACAGCATTTTTGCCACTAAAATGGAGAGATATGGGTTTGACTGATGGACTGTTAGATGGATAATGAATTGGCTGGATGTCTGCATCCAAAGAATTACAGTCAATGGCTCAATGTCCAAGTGGAAACTGTAATGAGTGGTGTCCTCAAGGGTCCATACTCGGACCAATACTATTTAAAGTCTTCATCAGTGACATGGATAGTGGGATTGATTGCACTCTCAGCAAGTTTGCCAACAACACCAAGCTGTGTGGTGCAGTTGAGGGAAGGGATGCCATCCAGAGGGACCCTGACAGGCTTGAGAAGTGGGACAATGTGAACCTTATGAAGTTCAACAAGGCCAAGCGCAAGGTCCTGCACCTGGGTCAGGGCAATCCCCAATATCAGTACAGTCTGGGGGATGAACGGATTGAGATCAGCCCTGCAGAGAACTTAGGGATAGGGGGGGATGAAAAATTGGGTATGAGCCTGC
The DNA here is from genome assembly GCF_031877795.1 of Strix aluco. Taxonomy (NCBI): domain Eukaryota; kingdom Metazoa; phylum Chordata; class Aves; order Strigiformes; family Strigidae; genus Strix; species Strix aluco. The sequence goes on from NC_133932.1 coordinate 77,933,121, forward strand.
AGTGTGAGCTTGCATCCCAGAAAGCCAACCATATCCTGGGCTGCATAAAAAGAAGCATGGCCAGCAGGTTGAAGGAGGTGATTTCTTCCCCTCCACTCTGCTCTTGTGAGACCCCACCTGGAGTACTGTGTTCGGCTCTGGGGTGGATGGAAGACATGGATGGACCTGTTAGAGCGGGTCCAGAGGAGGGCGACAAAAATGGTCAGGGGGCTGGAGCATCTCCCTTGTGAGGACAGGCTGAGAGAGTTGGGATTGTTCAGCCTGGAGAAGAGAAGGCTCCAGGAGACCTTATTGCAGCCTTTCAGTATATAAAAGGGACTTATAAGAAAGATGGAGAGAGACTTTTTACCAGGGCCTGAAGGGATAGGACAAGGGGCAATGGTTTTAAACTGAAAGAGAGTAGATTTAGATTGAATAAAATAGAATACAACCTTTTCAGTTGGAAGGGACCTACAGCAATCATCTAGTCCAACTGCCTGACTACTTCAGGGCTGACTAAAAGTTAAAGCATGTTGTTGAGGGCATTGTCCAAATGCCTCTTAAACATTGACAGGCTTGGGGCATTGACCACCTCTCTAGGAAGCCTGTTCCAGTGTTTGACCAGTAATAAATTCTTTATAATGAGGGTGGTGAGACACTGGAACAAGTTGCCCAGAGAAGCTGTGGCTGCCCCCTCCCTGGCAGTGTTCAAGGCCAGGTTGGACAGGGCTTTGAGCAACCTGGTCTAGTGGAAGGTGTCCCTGCCCATGGCAGGGGGGTTGGAACTAGATGATCTTTAAGGTCCCTTCCAACCCAAACCATTCTGTGATTTTGTGGAATGTGTCAGAGTTAAATCTTTTTGGAGTATTGCTCTTTTAAGCATGAAAAGCTCAAAGCATCATGCTTCCATTTTGTGACTTTTAAACAGCTGTGGTTGTAGAAAACATCAAATGTGCCGCCTTCTTCTTCTTCTTCTTTTAATAGAAGTAATTCATTTTAGCTCCTGCCACCTACATTTCCATGAAAAGAGCAGAACAGGTTTTTGTACCTAAGATTTGTTTTGTTTTGTTGAAAGACAGATCTTAAATTTTCCTACTTGCAGATTTTTTTTCTTCTTGATTGAGACAGGTTTCAATTTCATGCCAGATTTCAGTTAACTCTAAATCAAAGATGATACGATAACACTTATTCCACTTTTAAAATTCTGCCTACTAAGAGATTTTGTGGTGATTTGTGAAATCCAGCCTTTAAGAACCTGCATGTACTGTTAAAAGAAATGAAGCCTGGGATAAGGTTTTGTGTAGTTAATCTGTCATAAGGCAGTTACAAATTGTCATTATATTGTCTTCCTTCATAGCACAATTCTCTTCCAAAAGCAGTTTTTAGGAATGGTTTTCCTATAATCCTAATTGTAGTGACTTTGGTTACCGAGATGTGTAAGTTAGAAGTAACTATTTGAGCACAAAGGCTAACTTATGTAAAATCAACATTACAAACTTCTTTATCCTTAGGCATTCAGTTAAATATTTTATGATGACTCCATTGTCAACTACAAATATTAAAAACCCATCTGAATATTGCTTTTAAACTTGACTCTTTCATCATTTTAGAGAATAAGTATCTTCAGCCAGGGTGCTGTTGGATCTCTGTCTTTGTGCAGTAAGCCTACTTTTTTTTTAAGTCTTCAGAAATAACTAATATTGATCTCCTAAATAATTATGGTGGTGCTTTCTAATCAGGATATTGCAATAATAGGTAATAATAATCAGTGTGCTAGTTCCCACAGAGGACATAGAACTGATCATGTATAACTATCAGTAGGTTTTTAAAGGTAATAGAAGCAGAGCAGACTAAGGGAGGAAGGTGGGAAAAAAGGAAAGCTAATACTGGAGATCACATGACCATATTTTTTAGGATCCAGTCAACTCTTCCATGTAAAAATCCATAGTTACCATTTGATAACTGGATACGGAAGCTTGGATTTACATCTCAAAACTGTGACAGGGATATCATTACAGTTACTGATGATTCTGTTTCCAGTCTCTACTGGTGAAGCTTGAAGAACCTCTACAGTATGCAGTGGTTTTCTTTTCATTTATGAAACTGATGTGTGCTTGGTGAATATGTGTTATCTTCATGGAGGAAAAAATGGAAAAGTCTGTCAAATTTAGCTTCTGTGATGTCACTTCTCTATGCTTTGTGTGAATTGCCTTCTTTAGACCCTAAAGTGTATATTGTAAAGTACGTGATGTAAATCAACTGAGTTAATGTAGATAAAACACAATTTTTTGTATATCTTGGGTAATTTGAGCCTGACCAAAGTCATTTAGTGCCTGTCTGTCATTAGCTTTTTAATCACATTAGCGATTGTGGAAATTTTAATTCAGTTTCTAATTCCTCCCAGTTTCTAACTATGCAGTTTGCTTGTTGTATGCATGTAATTCTACCTCTAGAGAGACCTAAGTGGACAAAAACTTTCCATGATAAGCAGTCAACTGGATATAGCTATTTAAAACAAAGTTCACAAAGTAACCATCCTCCATTTTAAAAAGAAAATATAGATCAATTTAATATGCCATATACTAAAGGCTGTATTCTGCTCAAATTCCCTATCACAGATTGCTGTGTAAAATTACATCAGCTATAGAATTACTGAGGATTTGTAGATGAGAGACTTCTTGAATAAAAAGGTTTTCTGATTGAGAAGGAAATGAAAATGTTTGCAAAAAATATTTTGCAATTAGTCAATGAAACCATAGTAATATTTGAGAGCTTTCTAGTAACTGCAAAAATAATAAAAATGTCAACTCTAATAGCAAAAATGCACAGGAATAGCCTCTTCTTTCTGAGACAGTGGTGAAAAGGATGTGAATGTAGTGGAGAAGAGAACAAAATAATGGTTTTTATATGAGGGGTTTTTTCTTTCTTTCCTGTAGAATGCTGGGCTGTTAAGAAAGGGGCTGCTTTTCAGGATAACTCTTCTGATGTCTGGAGGGGCCAGTATACTTTATATACGCTGGAGGATTATGGGCACAGGGCCACCGGCTTTCACTGAAGTAGACAACCCAGCCTCGTTTGCAGACAGTCTGTTTGTGAGAGTAAGTTATGAAGCTGCTTTTTTCTGGCCAGCTCAGAACATTTGTCTGTGTCAACATATCGGATTTTCTTTTCTGTGCTTCAAAGAAACAATAAAGTGGGCAGTCTTTACATTTCAAGATATGTGATGCTGTGATGATTTTCTGCAATTTTTAAAAATAGTATACCTTGTATATTCTTTGTATTCAATTTAGCATGTACTGCACACATTGAAGAACATTTCCATTTGCTCACTATTTTTCCCATGCGTGCAAGAATTTAGCTTTTGCTGGGTTTTATCCCTTTTCCACATACTGTGCTTGACTTTTCGTCCTTTCTTTCACAATTGAAGAAAATAGCATCAAGTTCTGGTCTGGTGCACTTGGAGTATGTCTTGGCTTTATATCTCTGACTGCATTAAGGCTCTTTCTGGAGATGGAGAATGAAGGGTGATGACAGTGGGTGCTGTCTTGACATTTTCTCCCATTGTAGGACTTTTTTTTTTTCACATGTGGATATTGGTTGGACAGCGCAGAATTATATTTCCCTGCTCTGAATAGGAGAGCCACCTAGCTATGTTTAAAAAAAAAAATTAAAATTATTTTCACAGCTGTAAAATAAATGGATATGTAACTAGTTGTAGTCTTAACAGTATTTCAGGCCTCTTTATTTTATGAGATACATTTTGTGATAAAGGAAATGATAGCAGAGAGAAAAACTAAAGTTGCTCCCCCCCCTTAAGTTTAGTATCAAATAAATGTTTGTTTTCTTTTTGACTGACAGGCTATAAACTATAATTACTACTATTCATTGAACGCATGGCTGCTGTTGTGTCCCTGGTGGCTGTGTTTTGATTGGTCAATGGGCTGCATACCCCTCATTAAATCCGTCAGCGACTGGAGGATAATTGCACTAGCAGCACTTTGGTTCTGCCTAATTGGTCTGATATGCCAAGCTCTGTGCTCAGAAGACAGCCATAAGAGAAGGTAAGAGACAGTGATGAATTTTAAATGCCTGGCCAACTTGAGTACAGTATTATTTGGTTAAATCCACTACTGATAATTTTAACAATTCAGTGCAACCAGTGTCTAGCAAATGCAGTTCAAATAAATATTTATAGCTGTCATTACAGTTTTATCGCAATTTGGGCCCATCACTGTACATTGACTAGTGGGAAACAGAGTTGGAGGAGGAGGTATGGATGGCTGCTTTATTTTTCTCCTGAAATGGCATTTTGAGATCCTTAACGCTGTAGGTGGTAAAAAGTAATTATGTGCTTAGAACAGAGTAGGAAATGATGTATGTTGTTGTCCCTCCTTCTTACAAGTCATCATCTCCTTTAATCTTCTCCTAATAATTAAAGAGAGAGGAGATGTCCCTTAAAAGGAGGTAGAAATGCTGGCTATGGCCATACAATTAAAAAGTAAAATGCTGACCCATAGTATCTACTGAGGGAACAACTTGTACTTTACCCAAAGGAACTAAAAAATTTATTGTAAACTATTCTCTCACTAAGGGCTTCTGTTTAACTTTTCAGGTTCTGTTCCCTTGAATTTTATGTATAATTAATTTTTCAGTTCTTTAAAATTTTTCAACAGCGCAATCAGAGCAAGGTCATTCTTTTGTTCAGAGTGCTGAATATTTTCTGTTTCTTTTCTGTGGTATTCTGTAATTTCATCTCTTCCCCCCCATCCCCTCAAATGTTGACATCCCACCTGCCTTTCTTTCTGCTGTTCCCATACTCATTTGCACAAATAAAATCATTTTGGAGAGTGGTGGAATTCTTGCTACAAGTCACATCATACCTTCTAGTAAAAACACACTCACCAAGCCTATATTGCTGAACAGATTTTTAGTAAAAAGTAAAGACAAAAACTATAGTGAAGGCCTAGGACTCTTGGGAATGATAAAAGAGTAAGAGGACACATCTACGTTACAGTATAGAGATTTATTTGTAATAAATGAGAGTAGAAAACTACCATGCCTGTGGCCTTTATAACAAACACCTGACACAGACTTGGGTTTCTTATTCCCTTATGTCAGCTCTGTAAAAGTAAGGTACCTAAGCTCTGTATAGTCCCTAAAGAGTTACCTGCTGAGGATTACTCATCCTCACATAGGTACCTAAAATAAGGAACACAAACTCTCCTCAAGAAGTGCCTCTCTCTGCTGACTGTAGAAAGAGCATACATTACTAACTTTCAAGTGGTTAACCAGAATGGATTCTACTATTGATGTATTTGTTAGGAAAGGAAACACTCTCACAGTAGGATGTGTACCTAAGTTTCTTCTTGAACAGTGACCTGTATTTTTCCCCTGTTAGTCTTACTAGTTCCAAAAATAGGCAGATAGCTTTTACCATTACTTCTCCTGCCTGTGTATTTTAAATAGGAATTATGTAATTAATGGGTAATAGGGCTATTTTCTGGCCTGGAAGCAGGAACATTGCTCATCTGGAAATTATAGCTAGGATTTTAAAAGTATCTGATGGAACGAAGTGTCAAAACCTCACTGAAATTTAATCTGATTTTGTTAGTAACTCTCAAAGGCTGCTTTTGAATGCCCTGTTCCATACACACATCCTTCTACAATGTTTAAAATTTCTATGTTAAGTAGAAAAGGTACTTCTGTTAAGATTTGTGGTTAATTTGAGAATCTGTTTCTTGTTTGCAGAATTCTTACACTGGGACTTGGATTTCTTATTATCCCTTTTCTTCCTGCAAGTAATCTGTTCTTCAGAGTAGGATTTGTTATTGCAGAGAGAGTCATCTACCTCCCCAGTATTGGATATTGTATTCTGTTTACATATGGATTTAGTCTCTTGAGTAAGCAAGCCAAGAAAAAGGTACCATCGAAACAATCAGTAAAGTTGATGATGAAGTGCTTTAACTGCATGGTTTGTTTCTTAACTTGTCTCTCTTTCCTTAAGAAAATTCTTGCTGTGGCAGTACTTGGAATCTTGTTGATAAATGTTATGCGCTGTGCACTCCGCAGCAGTCAGTGGAGGTCAGAAGAACAGCTTTTTAGGAGTGCACTGTCTGTGTGCCCTCTGAATGCAAAAGTAAGTCACTCATGTAGACTTTTAATTTATTTTTTTAAGTGTTTTGAAATTTGGGATAGAGGAGGTGTTATGCATAGCTAATATATTGTGGTACAGTGTTACTGACAGTCTTGCTTGGTGCAAGAATATGACATTGACACGTCAGACACCTAAATTACAGTGGTAGCACAGTCAAAATACCAGAGTGTGCAAATTATAATATTGTAATTCAGAATTTGTGGATGGGAGTGGGGAGGGGAGGGAGAAGGGGCAATACACTTCAGGAAAGGCATCCAGTCAAACTGGATATATTGCTAATAAAATCTACTAAAACAATTTTGCATATAATTGCAAGTTATTACAACAAAATATTGAAAAGAAATAAATTGTAGCAATGTATTCACCTGAATAACACCTTTGTTATGTTTTTAGAATCCTTTTTGTGTACCTGCCAGTGATCTATATAGCCAACATAGCTAAGGGACAAAGCACCATATGATCAGTGTAATTGCAGGATGTGGGGGTGAAATCTTTGCTCCTACTTCTGCTCTTTTACAGTGGCTGAATGGGCTGGAGTCTTCAGACATGGTCACTGAGGAGAACTGCAATATTCCCTGCAAGGCTTAGTGAGGGAACAAGTAACAGGGTGGGACTGAATAGGATGTTTCACTGAGCTGACACCAGTTTCTGGCATAGTAGACTGAATGTAGCCTGCCAACAGAGGTGACCTCCACAGCAGTCCTTTGATAGCTGAGAGCGTGATCTGTTGGAGCATACCACGGATCCCTGATGTCTGAATTTTAGCAGAGGCTCCCTTTAAAGAGCGTAGGAATAGGAATGCACAGCTTGTCAATAAAAATACATTCATGTTTTAAAAGATTACATTTCTGTAATCTAGAGTGGTATCTAGACAATACAGATCAAGACACAGAGTTTTAAAAGGAACCTGGAAATGCTCAACTTTGCAAAGAGAATTATAAACTTAGCATCTACTGGAATACAAATATGTGGCAGTGAGCTGTAAAAAATATTCATGGCCGATATTTACAACATGGTGGTGTCTTTCAATAATCTCAGATTTCAATACATAGAAAAAGAGCTGTTGTATTTTATTATGTGGCAGTGGTAGGCAACCATCTTCTTTTTAATGATGACCTCAGTATATCTTGTCTTCTGGATGACAAGCACATACTATAAATGGAGCAAATGCAATCTGTTTCTTTGTGTGTAACTCCATCCATCTGCCATGGTAAGAGTGCTTTAGACAGATCCACACTCTTTGCCTGTGCTCCAAGCTCCTTGGACTCAAGCCATGTCTGGCTGGGAGGCTGTGTAGCTGTGTTCACACAGTGCTGTGCTTGAGCCGATAAGCTGTGTGCAAGCTACTGAACTAATGCAGCTGGTTCAAAGCCAATGAGCATACAGGGAAAATGAGCTTGTGTTTGTCAACATTGGGCTGTGTAGACATGCCTGAGCTGTATTGCTGCTAGTGACAGCTTGCGCAAGTGGAAAGCGTGGTGATGTGAACAGGGAGGGTTTTGTAGGTTCACATTCCAATTTTGCTGAAGGAGTAACTTGGAAATCACAGTAGTAGGGAACTTTTCTAGACAACAGCATTAGAGAGTCCATGTGTGAGAGCCAATCTCTTCTTTTCTTTATGGACTCAATTATATTAATTCAATTTTGACAAAAGTAAATATAAAAATTGGAACTAGGTTCTCTTCTGATCTTCAGTTGTTGTCTTGAAATTTCAGACTTCCTTTAAAAATTACTCCACAGGACTTTCTTTCAGTGGCCCACTTATTTCAGTGGGAGGCTGATGCAGACCAAAAGATAGAATGTAGATAATAGCTTTTCCTTGTTGTTCTTGGAACATCTTTAATATGTGTAATGTGGTCATGCTTTACTCCCTGATGTAGCAGGGTCCCAGAATCTCCAGGTGTCTCCCAATTAGCAACAAAAGCTGCAACTCCTTGTTCATGTTCTGTGCTGCAGCTCTTTTCAATTCCAAATTATCTGTATGTGAGCAGTGTAAACTTACCTTAATTCTAAGTAACAAGCAGTTACAGCAGCACCTTCTCTAATTTCAAGACTCATCTTCTTTAAACATCTCTTTAGACAGAGGTGTGGAAACCTCTGTAGTTGCTGAGGAGAGGGGCTCCGAAGAGGAGGATAGCAGCGGGGGACCCTTCTGAAAGCATCAAAAAACCCACAGCAAAACCACAAGCCGAGAAGGCAGAAGCCCAGGGAAGAGGGAGAGCCTCAAGCTGCCTCCCCCTCTGAGTGGGAAGAGTGAGCTGCCAACAAGGGCAGTGGTGACTCAGAGTGAGCAGAGACTGGAGTGATGATGCCCAACGCCCCAAACGTACAAGAGCAGCCCCCAGGGAGCACAAGCGGCCAAGATGGGTAAACAGGGTGTGGCGTGTCAGTTTGCGCGTCAGTTGGCGCATGCAGTTCGCATGGACAGGGCCCAGTCCATTTCCTGGGTCTAGAGCTTATCTGAGCTAGTTTCATCTCATCGTCCTCTACGAGTAGATTGAACCATGGCCTCCACTCGGGTCAAAACCACCACCAGAAAGAACGTGGCGACCCAGATGGAGCTGCCACGCAAACATGCAGCGGTCCAGGTCCTAGGCTGCAGGGAGTGCCTGAGACTGTCAATCCTGTCGGAGGGCAGCAGTGACAACACCTGTGTGCGCTGTGATCAGCTGGATGATCTGCTCAGCCTGGTGGCGGAACTCAAAGAGGTTGAAAGATTAAGAAGTATTAGGGAGTGCAAAAGGGAAATCGATTGGTGAAGTAGCACCTTAACACCCCTGAAGCAAATGGAGGCTTCAAAAGAGTCAGGTGATCCCTCAACCTCTTGCTACCAGGCCGAAGGAGGGGACCTAAGAGATGGGGGAGACTGGAAACAGGTCTCTGCTCAGGGAGGCAGGAAAATCCTCTCCTGACCTCCCTCACCTTCCATGGTGCCACTTCAATACAGATACAGGGTCCTGGAACTTTTGAATGAAGTAGAGAAGGATGAAGAAAATGAGTCAAACAGGGAGGAAGATCAAGGTCCACCAAGGCCAGGTCACTCTAGACCAGGTATTAAAACCAATTCTCAAAAGAACCCCAGAAGGGTCATTGTAGTGGGTGACTCCATTCTGACAGGTGTCAAAGGCCCAATATGTAGACTGGATCCGCTTCATAGGGAAGTCTGCTGCCTTCCTGGGGCCTGCGTCAAGGACCTCAAGGCAAAACTCCCCACTCTAGTGAGATTCAAGGACTACTACTCTCTCTTGGTTTTCCTGGTGGGTAGCGACGACATTACCAAGAGAAGTCCTAAAGCAATGAAGAGAGATTTCAGGGCCTTGGGGAAATTGGTTAAGGGGTTGAGGGCACAAACTGTGTTCTCCTCCATCCCTTCAGTTGCGGGGATGGATGAAGAAGATTACAGGAGAACTCAACAGATGAACTTGTGGCTCCGAGACTGGTGTTACCAGTAGGGCTTTGGATTTTTCAATCACGGGTTAGTATACAGGATGGGATGCACCTGTCCCAGCGGGGGAAGAGGGTCTTGGGGCAGGAGTTAGCTGGGCTCATTGACAGAGCTTTAAACTAGATTTGAAGGGGAAAGGGGACAAAACTGGAACTCCCAGACATAAGCCACAGGGTAGATTACCAGAGTTTGTGGGCTGTTGTGCCAGTGACGACCCTCACCCTGCTATCCCAGTGGAGGCAAGGGATGGAGACATGCAGCACAACAAAGATGCAAGGGATACTGATGGATCAGTAACTGTGGTAACACCTGTGAAAGCTCAGGCTGGACTTAGGACCTCTAAATGCAAAAAGGTGCTGGGGACATCAGCCCATCTGAAGTGCATGTATACCAATGCACACAGCATGGGAAATAAACAAGAGGAGCTTGAAGCCATGATGCCACAAGAAAATTATGATGTAGTGGCTCTCACAGAAACATAGTGGGATGTTTCCCATGACTGGAGTGTGCCAATTGATGGCTACAAGCCTTTAGGAGGGATGGACGAGGAAGGAGAGGTGGTGGGGTGGTGCTGTATGTTAGGGACTGTTATGATTGCTTTGAGTACAAGTGTAGTTAAGACAGGGTGGAGTGTCTTTGTGTTAGAATCAGGGGGAAGGCCAACAGGGCAGATGTTGTAGTGGGAGTCTACTATAGGCCACCCACCCAGGACAGAGAGGTGGATGAAATATTCTATAGGCATTTAGGAGAAATCTCACGATCGCTTGCCCTTGTTCTCGTGGGAGACTTTAACTTCCCAGACATCTGCTGGAAATACAACACAGCAGAGTGGGACCAGTCCCGGAGATTCCTGGAATGTGTGGGAGATAACTTCCTGACACAGCTGGTGAGAGAACCGACCAGAGAAGGTGCCCTGCTGGACCTCCTCTTTGTGAACAGAGAAGGACTGGTGGATGATGTGGCGGTCGGAGGACGACTAGGGCACAGCGATCATGAAATAATAGAGTTCTCTATTCTTAGAGAGGCCCGGAGAGGGCTAAGCAGAACTGACATCCTGGACTTCCAAAGGGCTGACTTTGACTTGTTTAGGCACCTGCTTGACAGAATCCCTTGGGAGATGATCCTGAAGGGTATAGGGGTCCAGGAAGGCTGGACACCCTTTAAGAAGAAAGTCTTAGTGGCACAGGAACAGGCTGTCCCCAGGTGCTGTAAGAGAAGCTGGTGCCAGAGAAGACCCCTGTGGCTGAACAGGGAGCTTTGGCTACAACTCAGGGAGAAAAGGAAAGTTTACAGCCTTTGGAAGAAGGGGCTTGTAACTCCCAGTGATTACAAAGATGCTGTGCGGGTATGCAGGGTGGAAATCAGGAGGTCTAAAGCCCAGCTGGAAATTAATCTGGCTTCAGCAGTCAAGGATAACAAGAAATATTTCTATAAGTATGTGAGCAGCAAAAGAAAGACCAGGGAGAACCTCCATCCCCTGCTGGATGTGGGAGGAAACATGGTAACAAGTGATGAGGAGAAGGCTGAGGTCCTTAATGCCTTCTTTGCCTCGGTCTTTAATAACAAGACTAGTTGTACTGAGGGAATCCAGCCTCCTCAGCCAGAAGACAGAGACTGGGAGAATGACCCCCGCAATCCTGGAGGAGACAGTCAGTGACCTACTGCATCACATAGACATACACAAGTCTATGGGACCAGATGGGATACATCCGAGGGTGCTGAAGGAGCTGGCTGGTGCTCGCCAAGCCGCTTTCCATCATTTACCAGCAGTCCTGGCTGACCGGGGAGATCCCGACAGATTGGAAATTGGCCAATGTGACGCCCATCTAGAAGAAGGGTCAGAAGGATGATCCAGGAAATTACAGGCCTGTCAGCTTGACGTCGGTGCCCGGGAAGCTGATGGAGCAGCTCATCCTGAGTACCATCACACAACACGTGCGGGACAACCAGATGATCAGGCCCAGTCAGCATGGGTTTATGAAAGGCAGGTCGTCCTTGACAAATCTGATCTCCTTCTATGACAGGGCGACCTGCTTATTGGATGAGGGAAAGGCTGTGGATGTTGTCTACTTCGACTTCAGTAAGGCCTTTGACACCATTTCCCACAGCATTCTCCTGGCGAAACTGGCTGCTCTGGCTGGGATGGGCACATGCTTTGCTGGGTAAAAAACTGGCTGGATGGCTGGGCCCAAAGAGTTGTGGTGAATGGAGTTAAATCCAGTTGGCGGCCGGTCACGAGTGGTGTCCCGCAGGGCTTGGTTTTGGGGCCACTACTGTTTAACATCTTTATTGATGATGTGGATGAGGGTGCACCCTCAGTAAGTTTGCAGATGACAGCAAGTTGGGTGGGAGTGTTGATCTGCTTAAGGGTAGGGAGGCTCTGCAGAGAGATCTGGACAGGCTGGAGCGATGGGCTAAGGCCAACTGTATGAGCTTCAATAAGGCCAAATGCCGGGTGCTGCACTTGGGCCACAACAACCCCCAGCAGCGCTACAGGCTTGGGGAGGAGTGGCTGGAGAGCTGCCAGTCAGAGAGGGACCTGGGGGTGTTGATTGACAGCTGGCTGAACATGAGCCAGCAGTGTGCCCAGGTGGCCAAGCAGGCCAATGGTATCCTGGCTTGTATCAGAAATAGTGTGGCCAGCAAGGACAGGGAAGTGATCTTACCCCTGTACTCGGCACTGGTGAGGCTGCACCTCAATTACTGTGTTCAGTTTTGGGCCCCTCACTACAAAAAGGACATTGAATTACTTGAGCGTGTCCAGAGAAGGGCAACGAAGCTGGTGAAGGGTCTGGAGCACAGGTCGTACGAGGAGCGGCTGAGGGAACTGGGGTTGTTTAGTCTGGAGAAGAGGAGGCTGAGGGGAGACCTCATCGCCCTCTACAGCTACCTGAAAGGAGGTTGCAGAGAGCTGGGGATGAGTCTCTTTAACCAAGTAACAAGCGATAGGATGAGAGGGAATGGCCTCAAGTTGCACCAGGGAAGGTTTAGACTAGATATTAGTAAGCATTTCTTTACAGAACGGGTTGTTAGGCGTTGGAATGGGCTGCCCAGGGCAGTGGTGGTGTCCCCGTCACTGGAGGTGTTTAAGAGTCAGGTTGACATAGCGCTGAGGGATATGGTGTAGTTGAGAATGGTCAGTGTTAGGTTAAAGGTTGGACTGGATGATCTTCAAGGTCTTTTCCAACCTACATGATTCTGTGATTCTGTGAAACTGCAGTAAATCAGATTGTGAATCTACCCCCTTGAGTGATGGATGTGTCTGCCTCAAGAGGATGAAATATAGGATCAACTTTGATAAATGTTGCCCCATGATTTTGAAATTTGTTGAAAATAATCAGGTACCATAATGAAATTACAAAGATTTTTACTTTTTAAAAAAAAAAGTTCACCATGCAGATTTTAAAATGTTTTAAATATTTTGAAATATATTTTAAATGGTATTTATTTTAAATATTTAAAGATTTAAAATATATATTATATAGAATTTTACTTTTTTAAAAAGAGAGCAAAAGCAGCATGTTACAGATCTTGGTTAAATATGTCCAGCAGTATGTCACACATTTGAACTTGCATGGTCCTGCACTTAAGTTGGTTTCAAAGGTTGTTAGACTGAAACAGTATATGTTTTTAATGTATTTGGCAGTATTTTCCTTAGCTGAACAGAAGGTGTCTGTATGTTGATTCTGTTTCCTCTTACCACCTTTTTCATACCGTATAGATTGACTTAATTCCTGGAACTCAGTGGTGATACACGCTAGTGTGAGTTAGAATCAGGCCTGTGTTGTTACTGCTAAAGCAAATTTTGTGAACAGGTACAGAGACCGTTTTCTCCTGATATGTTGATTATATGTTACAGGTAGTTTATAAATTTGGAGTATTTCAGTGCTACTGGCCTAAAAGGTTCACTGGATCCAGTTGGGCGTCTTTTCATTTGATGTCATTATATTGCAAGTTTATCCTGGAGTGCTTTGTTGAAGTACTGGAATATCTAATTACAGGCTATGATAAAAGCATAACTACTGTTTCATCATGTCAGACTACTGGCTTGGATTTATGTCCTTAGCTTTAGACATCCACATCTGAGGCTCCCTTTGTAACTGAGTGTCATGGTTTAAGCCCAGGCAGAAACTAAGCACCATGCAGCCACTCACTCACTCCTCCCCTCTCCCAGTGGGATGGGAAGAATTGAATAAAAAGTAAAACTCATGGGTTGAGATAAGACCAGAGTAATAACTAAAATAAAATATAAATATAGAATAACATTTAAAATATAATAATAGTAATAATGATAAAATATAATAATTGTGATGAAAACAAATATAACAAAAAGAGGGAAATAAAACCCAAGAAAAGACAAGTGATGCACAATGCAACTGCTCTTCACGCACTGGCCAATGCCCAAGCAGCGATCTGCGCCTCGCAGCCAACTCCCCCCAGTTTATATACTGAGCATGATGTTCTATGGTATGGAATATCCTTTTGCCACACAGATACCATTTTAGATGTCCATTTTTTTGTATAGAAGCATAGTCATGCAAAAGAAACTTTAGACAACATTAGCTGCACAAACAAAATGTGAAGATCAAAAAGGCTTTGTTTTATTATTATTTAGAAAACAGAATTTCAGTAGTAGAGGAAAGAATGTTTTGATGAAAGAAGCTGGCATTGAACAGAAGCATCTGCATGTTTCTGTAGAAATTTTGACATCTGTGCTTTGCTTCCATCCTTCTCAGCAAATGTTCATGTTTGCTGAAAAGGTGATTATAAGCAGCTAGGAAGAGAGAATAAAATAGTTGATAATAGTAGTGCTCCAACTGAGGGGGTGTACCTCCTAGAAGATGATACTACATTTCAATTTCTTCCTACGCTGCTTTGAGGGGGAAAAAAAAAAATCTGTTTGACAGTAATTTTGTTTTTGTACAGGAAAATACAAATTTCTTCTCTCTTCCTCATTTAAATGTGTGCACATTTAAACACTTAAATAACAGGTCAACCACTATGCATGTCTAACATGGGAGAATATACAGTGCTTTTGCTTTTTTATACTGGCTTCTTAGGCCAATTGAGATATTGTGAACAGACAAACACATAGAGCCAATTATTTGGCTAGGCTACAGTGCCATGGTTATGTTCACTTTCAACAACACATGCCTGTTGAGATCAGCAAGGTTCTACCCTAGGGTATTTTTACCTAATTGCCCTGATTTCGGAGAATACTGTGCTGTTATGCATCCCTGAGAAATGCTCCTTTTAGGGCTATTACTGTAAAGTAATTACCTCTTAAAGATTGATAAAGGAGCATGTGGGCATAATGTAATATGTCATTTCCAGTTAATATCTATCTTTAATCATTTAATAATGAAATGCTATGTCTGCTCTTAAATGTTTAATCAGGAAAGGAAAATCCTCCCTCCCAGGTTGGCATGTACAATATCTGTCAAAGACAAAGAACCACATTGCTGGAGATGAAATTTAAAACATCACACTGGCCCCTCATTTTTAAAGGCCACATTCTTCCTGCCCATTGATGTACAGAAAGTCCTTGGGTCCCCATGTCGTGCAGGTAGGGGTCACAGGAGAAGTCAAGGAGAGTTACAGCCTTGTGCTTAGCAGAGGGCAGAGTTATTGTGAGCCTGGTTTGGGGGAGTAGAGCTAAGGGCTGATCTTGACATGTCTCTGTCATGGTCAGTGAAGGGAGAGACGTGGCTGTATGGCAGAAGTCACCTGCACCTCTCAAATGGCAGTCTGTGCCTGGAACGCCTTTGCTGACTGTTTTAAGAGCGGGATGTTACTGCGTATTACACTCCATTGTAGAGTGGTTTTCGTCACTGGGTATTTATGGTAGGCTGAGGAGTTCTTTTGGTATGTTTTAGTTTTTCTTCTCTTCCCTTTTTTGTTACCACCATATTAAGAGGAACTAAAGCTACAATTTCTCTTGAAGGGAAATTAGGAAACCTACATATAAGGAGGAACTCTTCATTTTTAGGGGTGTTGTATCTCAGGACAGAAAGAAATAAACCACTGAAAATGCTAATAGTTTATTTAAATAGTTTTGCTATCAGTTTTAATAGACAATAGTACATCTTTTTAGTTCAGTTCACGAAATGTACACAAATGTGTGTTTGTGTTTGTTATTTTTTGTTTGGTTTTGAAATATAGAGCTTAGTTTTTCTGTTAAGGTTGAGTTTCTTCTAGTTTATGCTATAGTGAAAGCAAAGTTTAATGAACACACTGCTGTAGTGTTTCTTCTGCTGTTGTGGATTTGATTTGAGTCAGACTTCCTCTTACTTAACTGACAAATAAATGAAATGAAGAGCAGGAGGTCTCCATATAAAGAGTCTTGTGAAAGGTATGGTGACCTTAATAAAATCAAAGTGAATAATCTTTCTTAAATAGCTGGAACAGGCAAGCTGATTTATTAATTTATTCCTCAGATTTTGTCTTACTGTCTCCATTTAATATATTGTCCAATCTAAAGTACCCACTACAACAAAAACCAGCAGTGGATGACGCAAGTGCTGACTGTTTCTATTTGGAGTAAGAATTTTTAGCAACTTAGCTCCACAAAATATGTGACTGTGTAGCATCTGGTAGAATGTTCATCTGTGTTTTCAGGTGCACTACAATGTTGGCAAAAACCTGGCTGACAAAGGAAATCAAAGTGCTGCAATCAAGTACTACAGAGAAGCTGTAAGGTATCAGGAATTTTACTGCTTTAATGAACTATCCTAAAATTGCTTTTGTGTTTAACATGAAGAAAATGCTTAGGTATTCATTTTCATGATCTGCAGCATTGCAGAGCTAGCAATTTGCATATAGTAATACATGTCCCATACATAATAATCATCTCTTAAATTTTAAATTTTAGGTTGAATCCTAAATACGTACATGCCATGAACAACCTTGGAAATATTCTGAAAGAAAGAAATGAGCTCCAAGAAGCAGAGGAGTTGCTGTCCTTAGCTGTACAAATACAGTATGTTTAGAACAATGCTAAGCAGTGTTATGCACCAACTGAGCAGAAATGATACAATAGAATTCTTGTATTCCAAATGCTCAATTGTGTTCTCTCTTGGTTTTTTCCCCAATTTGCCCAGACCTGATTTTGCTGCTGCATGGATGAATCTAGGAATAGTACAGAACAGTTTAAGAAGGTTTGAAGAGGCAGAGCAAAGCTACTGGACTGCAATTAAACACAGGAAAAAATATCCAGATTGTTACTACAATTTAGGGCGGTTGGTAAGTGCTTTTGAATAAATGATAGCTATGACAGGAATCTGTGTGTGTTTATATATATATAATTCTGCTGTAGTGTTAAATGCTGATAGTTATTCCAGTTCACTTGATCTGTAGTTCAGAGTAATTTCACATTTTTGATAGCTTTTCCTGTTGCTTTCCCATATACTTCCTTCCATACCACCTTTAGGTCCTACTTTTTCATATAAAGAGGTATAAACAAAAATATCGATCATGGTCTTTTGTTGAAAAGATATTAATCATTTCCCAATATTAGACTCTTTTTGCAGTCATTAATATATTGTTAGGTAGTAGAACTATGCCCCAAAAATTCCATTTATTAATTAAATTTATTAAATTTATTAAAATTCCATATATTGAATATTTACTTATGTAGATTTCTAAATTGTATGCTGGTTTTCCTCCCTATCCTATTGGTACATGTATATTTGAAAACAAGCCAGGCTTCCAGAGAAAAGCAGGGTAAAATTATAGTATATAGCACTCTATCTTCCATACTACCATAGTATTCTTTTTACATTTCTTATTTTTGTCTATAAAAACAAGTTCTACTAGAATGGAATGAGACATTAGGAGCTCTTCAGTGTCTTTAGTGCATGATAGGAAAGTAAAAGAAGTCAGAGTGAAATTACTGGGGTTTTCTTTCTTTTTAGTATGCAGATTTGAATCGCCATATAGATGCATTGAATGCGTGGAGGAATGCTACAGTTCTGAAACCAGAGCATAGTTTGGCTTGGAACAATATGATTATATTGCTTGATAACACAGGTATAAGCCTATTTGAATGTTTTAATGAATAATTCAGTGTCTAGCAAAACTTAAAGCTTTATTTGTATTTATCTAAAAGGAGTTCTGCCTCTTCTTTGACTACCCAGACACTCTATAAATATAACTTGTGACTCAATGGTTTTAAAGCATCACTTGAAATCCAGCCCATAAACTGAATTTCTGATCCTTATTGGAAAGGCCATCATAGTGCAAGCATGTTTGTATTATAGACGAAACTTCAGAACTTTTGAAACTGTGCTTTGTTGTTCTTCTGAAGATGTTATCTGTTGAAAACAAAATGGAAGCTTTCTATTGTCTTATTCTGCAGGATTTTACACTTGTGTGTGATACCTGGTTTTCTTTAAAAATGCATGTAATCAGTTATTTGTACAATATGCGTGCTCACAGCATGAAAAGTAACTAATAAGGCTGTGTTAAAAGATGCCTTCTCTTTTTCCACTGTGTGGGCTCCCAGGCAATCTAGCTCAAGCAGAAGCAGTTGGAAGAGAGGCCCTGGAATTAATACCTAATGATCATTCCCTTATGTTTTCGTTGGCAAATGTACTGGGGAAATCACAAAAATACAAGGTAGGTAACCAGAGCTTTCTGAGTGTTGGGTTTTGGGTTTGGTTTGGGTTTTTTCTGTTTAAACTCAGGGTAAGTTTTTTGTAGAAACTGTTTGCGGAGGCCATTGTGGACTATGACTTAGATAATCAGGTTTCAATGCACATTTCTGTCTTGGTATTGCTGTGTGATTCTGGCCTAAGTTCATCCCACCTTATTTTAGATGTCCGAGTTAACAAATGTTTCTGCCCTAAACTATGTCAGTGGTCAGCGGAGAGATATAGGCTCTTAAGCACACTAGAGGGCAGTTAGGGTCTTGTATTCCTTTATTGCCGATAGAGCCTACTCTGATTTAGAGGCCTTGGTTCAGGAACTAGCCTTGTGGTTTTGGTATGTAAAGGAAGCAAGGTTTACCATTACTTGCTGAGAAGAGGGGCTCCAAGGAGGAGGATAGCGGCGGGGGACCCTTCTGAAAGCATCAAAAACCCACGGCAAAACCACAAGCAGTGAAGGCAGAAGCCCAGGGAAGAGGGAGAGCCTCAAGTCGCCTCCCCCCTGAGCGGGAAGAGTGAGCTGCTGCTAAACAAGGGCGGCAGTGAGTCAGAGTGGGCAGAGACTGGAGTGACACCCCACGCCCCTCACATACAAGAGCAGCCCCCAGGGAGCTCGAGCAACCAGGAGCGCGGCAAACAGGGCGGGCAAACAGGGCGTGGTGCGTCAGAAGGGCGTGGTGCGTCAGAAGGGCGTGGCGCGGCAGAAGGGCGTGGCGCGGCAGAAGGGCGTGGCGCGGCAGAAGGGCGTGGCACGGCAGAAGGGCGAGGCGCAGCAGTTTGCGCGGCAGTTCGCGCAGGCAGGGCGAGCGGACAGGGCGCAGTCTATCTCCGGGCTCTAGAGCCTATCTGAGCTAGTTTCTCTTATCGTCCTCCACGAGTAGACTGAACCATGGTCTCCACTCCGGTCAAAACCACCACCAGAAAGAATGTGGCGACCCAGATGGAGCTGCCACGCAAACATGCAGCAGTCCAGGTTCAGGGCTTCAGGGAGTGTCTGAGACTGTCAGTCCTGTCGGAGGGCAGCAGTGACAACACCTGTGTGCACTGTGATCAGCTGGATGACCTGCTCAGCCTGGTGGCGGAACTCAAAGAAGAGGTCGAGAGATTAAGAAGTATTAGGGAGTGCAAAAGGGAAATTGATTGGTGGAGTAACAGCCTAGCACCCCTAAAGCAACAGGAGCAAATGGAGGCTCCAAACGAGGCAGGCAATCCCTCAACCTCTTGCTACCAGGCAAAAGGAGGGGACCTAAGAGATGGGGGAGGCTGGAAACAGGTCCCTGCTCAGCGAGGCAGGAAAATCCTCTCCTGACCTCCCTCACCCTCAATGGTGTCCCTTCACAATAGATTCAGGACCCTGGAACTTTTGAGTGAGGAAGAGAAGGAAGAAGGAAATGAGACAAACAAGGAGGAAGACCAAGGTCCACCAAGGCCGGGTCATTCTAGACCAGGTATTAAAACCAATTCTCAAAAGAACCCCAGAAGGGTCATTGTAGTGGGTGACTCCATTCTGACAGGTGTCAAAGGCCCAATATGTAGACTGGACCCGCTTCATAGGGAAGTCTGCTGCCTCCCTGGGGCCCACGTCAAGGACCACAAGGCAAAACTCCCCGCTCTAGTGAGACCCAACAACAACTACCCTATCCTGGTTTTTCAGGTAGCTAGTGATGACATTACCAAGAGAAGTCCTAAAGCAATGAAGAGAGATTTCAGGGCCTTGGGGAAATTGGTTAAGGGGTTGAGGGCACAAACTGTGTTCTCCTCCATCCCTTCAGTTGGGGGGATGGATGAAAAAGAATACAGGAGAACTCAACAGATGAACTTGTGGCTCCGAGACTGGTGTTACCAGTAGGGCTTTGGATTTTTCAATCATGGGTTGGTATACAGGGCACCAGACCTTTTGGCATTAGACAGAATGCAGCTGTCCCAGAGGGGGAAGAGGGTCTTGGGGCAGGAGTTAGCTGGACTCATAGACAGAGCTTTAAACTAGATTTGAAGGGGGAAGGGGGCAAAACACCAGCCCATCTGAAGTGCATGTATACCAATGCACACAGCATGGGTAACAAACAGGAGGAGCTTGAAACCATGATGAAACAGGAAAATTATGATGTAGTGGCTCTCACAGAAACATAGTGGGATGTCTCCCATGACTGGAGTGCGCCTGTTGAGGGCTACAAGCACTCTAGAAGGGACAGACAAGGAAGGAGAGGTGGTGGGGTGGCGCTGTATGTTAGGGACTGTTATGATTGCCTTGAGCACAAGTATAGTGAAGACAGGGTGGAGTGTCTTTGCGTTAGAATCGGGGAAGGCCAACAGGGCAGATGTTGTAGTGGGAGTCTACTATAGGCCACCCACCCAGGACAGAGAGGTGGATGAAATATTCTATAGGCATTTAGGAGAAATCTCACGATCGCTTGCCCTTGTTCTCGTGGGAGACTTTAACTTCCCAGACATCTGCTGGAAATACAACACAGCAGAGTGGGACCAGTCCCGGAGATTCCTGGAATGTGTGGGAGATAACTTCCTGACGCAACTGGTGAGAGAACCGACCAGAGAAGGTGCCCTGCTGGACCTCCTCTTTGTGAACAGAGAAGGACTGGTGGATGATGTGGCGGTCGGAGGACGACTAGGGCACAGTGATCATGAAATAATAGAGTTCTCTATTCTTAGAGAGGCCAGGAGAGGGCTAAGCAGAACTGACATCCTGGACTTCCAAAGGGCTGACTTTGACTTGTTTAGGCACCTGCTTGACAGAATCCCTTGGGAGATGATCCTGAAGGGTATAGGGGTCCAGGAAGGCTGGACACCCTTTAAGAAGAAAGTGTTAATGGCTCAGGAACAGGCAGTCCCCGGGTGCTGTAAGAGAAGCCGGCGACAAAGAAGACCCCTGTGGCTGGACAGGGAGCTTTGGTTGCAACTCAGGGAGAAAAGGAAAGTTTACAGCCTTTGGAAGAAGGGGCTAGCCACTCCCAGTGATTACAAAGATGCTGTGCGGGTATGCAGGGTGGAAATCAGGAGGTCTAAAGCCCAGCTGGAAATTACCCTGGCTTCAGCAACCAAGGATAACAAGAAATATTTCTATAAGTATGTGAGCAGCAAAAGAAAGACCAGGGAGAACCTCCATCCCCTGCTGGATGTGGGAGGAAACATGGTAACAAGTGATGAGGAGAAGGCTGAGGTCCTTAATGCCTTCTTTGCCTCGGTCTTTAATAACAAGACTAGTTGTACTGAGGGAATCCAGCCTCCTCAGCCAGAAGACAGAGACTGGGAGAATGATCCCCCTGCAATCCAGGAGACAGTGACCTACTGCATCACGTAGACACACACAAGTCTATGGGACCAGATGGGATACATCCAAGGGTGCTGAAGGAGCTGGCTGGGGTGCTCGCCAAGCCGCTTTCCATCATTTACCAGCAGTCCTGGCTGACCGGGGAGGTCCCGACAGATTGGAAATTGACCAATGTGACGCCCATCTAGAAGAAGGGTCAGAAGGATGATCCAGGAAATTACAGGCCTGTCAGCTTGACTTCAGTGCCCGGGAAGCTGATGGAGCAGCTCATCCTGAGTACCATCACACAACACGTGCGGGACAACCAGATGATCAGGCCCAGTCAGCATGGGTTTATGAAAGGCAGGTCCTGCTTGACAAACCTGATCTCCTTCTATGACAGGGCGACCTGCTTCTTGGATGAAGGAAGGGCTGTGGATGTTGTCTACTTTGACTTCAGTAAGGCCTTTGACACCGTTTCCCACAGCATTCTCCTGGCAATACTGGCTGCTCGAGGCTTGGATGATCACACGCTTTGCTGGGTAAAAAACTGGCTGGATGGCCGGACCCAAAGAGTTGTGGTGAACGGAGTTAAATCCGGTTGGTGCCCGGTCACGAGTGGTGTCCCGCAGGGCTCGGTTTTGGGGCCACTCCTGTTTAACATCTTTATTGATGATGTGGACGAGGGGATCGAGTGCACCCTCAGTAAGTTTGCAGATGACACCAAGTTGGGTGGGAGTGTTGATCTGCTCAAGGGTAGGGAGGCTCTGCAGAGAGACCTGGACAGGCTGGAGCGATGGGCTAAGGCCAACTGTATGAGCTTCAATAAGGCCAAATGCCGGGTGCTGCACTTGGGCCACAACAACCCCCAGCAGCGCTACAGGCTTGGGGAGGAGTGGCTGGAGAGCTGCCAGTCAGAGAGGGACCTGGGGGTGTTGATTGACAGCTGGCTGAACATGAGCCAGCAGTGTGCCCAGGTGGTCAAGCAGGCCAATGGTATCCTGGCTTGTATCAGAAATAGTGTGGCCAGCAGGGACAGGGAAGTGATCTTACCCCTGTACTCGGCACTGGTGAGGCCGCACCTCGATTACTGTGTTCAGTTTTGGGCCCCTCACTACAAAAAGGACATTGAATTACTCGAGCGTGTCCAGAGAAGGGCAACGAAGCTGGTGAAGGGTCTGGAGCACATGTCGTACGAGGAGCGGCTGAGGGAACTGGGGTGGTTTAGTCTGGAGAAGAGGAGGCTGAGGGGAGACCTCATCGCCCTCTACAGCTACCTGAAAGGAGGTTGCAGAGAGCTGGGGATGAGTCTCTTTAACCAAGTAACAAGTGATAGGACGAGAGGGAATGGCCTCCAGTTGCACCAGGGAAGGTTTAGACTAGATATTAGTAAGCATTTCTTTACAGAACAGGTTGTTAGGCGTTGGAATGGGCTGCCCAGGGCAGTGGTGGAGTCCCCATCCCTGGAGGTGTTTAAGAGTCGGGTCGACATAGCGCTGAGGGATATGGTGTAGTTGGAAACTGTCAATGCTAGGTTAAAGGTTGGACTAGATGATCTTCAAGGTCCTTTCCAACCTACATGATTCTGTGATTACCCAATATGAATTCTAGCCTCTTTGCCTCAGACACTATCTAAAATAGAGATACAAAGATTTGCTAATCCCAGATTGAGGATGAGATACATGGGTAATCCCATGGAGAAACAGTCCATACATTGAACTTTCTCTTGGATACGGTGGACCAGCCTGCAAGTGGTACCTCAGCATTAGCTACTTATATATTTACAAGTAGTAAATAAATGTAATGGAAATCATGAGAATGAGTTGTTTTCCAAAACAAATTGTATGAGCTGACAGAGAATAAATCATACACAGTTAATATATTTAGTTGTTTTAATTGACTCCATAGTCACTGATTTATGTATATGATAGGGACAAATTAACAATCAAAGAAGTTTTTGGTATTCCTCAGAAAAACACCATTTACTGAACTATGGCTTGGGGGGGGTTGATGGCTTTTTGATAGTGATAATGTTAGCAGCACTGAAGGAACACAATCAGTATATGCAAAGAAAGCAAATTTTATGATGTGAAACTTCTCCGAATAGATACATTTTTCCACCAATTACTTGTGTCCACTTAAATTTCTACAGTCCTCATCAGCTGTGGAGTCATGACCTGTCTGCATGTGAAGCCAGGGCCTGTGACAACCCAGCACTTGCTTTTGTTTGTCTTAGTGACGCTGTTAGACACCCTGTTACTGTTTCTGTAGACTGGCTGGGTTTTCTTCTGTACACTCTTTTCTCTCTCCACCTGAGACTGTTGTAAAATATGTATTTTAGGTTACTTTAACAAAGTTCCAGAAGGATACAAATTAATATCCAGAATGTATAAGGGATGAGATTATGGAGGAGGTAATTGCTAGAACTATTTTGGTGAGTCATGACTGTGAAAGAATAGAGGATTGTAGAGTTATTCATCAAGAAGAGTATGCAACATGAGAGAACAAAGAGCATTTATAATGAAATAAGTAGAAAAAATAAGTTGAAAACAAGCTAGAAAACTTCTCCAGGTATAGAAGAAACAATTCAGTCTTAGTGTATTTAAAAAATTAAAAAGGAGGTAGTGGTTTTGATTGCTAGCTCTGAAAGGTCGTTATGCTACAGGGGAATGTGTTGGAGACAAAGTAGAAATGATAGTAGGGGAAAATTAAGCTTTCAAGTCAGCATCCTGAATAAAGCAAAAGAAGCAGTGGAGCCCAGGAAAGAAAGCAGGGAGCCAGTGAGTGTTTTAATAGTTCAGTATGGAGTAATAGGTTTGCATAGAACAAAAAACTAGTCACTTGAAACTGATGGCTTTTAACAGAGAATGCAAATTAAGGGGATTGGAAAGTGGACTCACCTACAAAAGGGTATGATCTCAGCAGCTGTATTTCGCATCACCTGGAAAGAGGAGATACAGGGTTTTTTAAGAGGGAGAATGCTAAATGACAATAAAAAGCATGGAAAATTCAGATTTCTTGTCCACCCCCTCACCATGTGAAAACAGAGAAGTGGGAGCCCATGTAGTGGATGGAGATTGTCAAGGTGATGGAGGTAATTTTCAGAGGGTTGCCTGGCTGTGTCTGATGTGTTGTATAACCTCAGGCATTTCATTTATTAGGTTACTTGTTACGTGTCTGTATAAAAATTGTTACTGTATTGGCTCTGTTGCCATAAAGTAAGATTTGTTCTGGGTTTTTTTGTTATCTCTTATTTTAAAAGACACTGAGTCAAAAAGGTTTTACTATGTTATGAGAGATTTCCTTCCAATAAGCACACAATATTCTCCTTCAGTTTCAAATCCACTTTGATTTTCAGCAGACGATGGTTTTCCTAAGTGACCAAAAAAACCCAACCCTTTATGATTTCTGTTTGTATCTACTCATGAATGATTTATTGTTCCAGAAACAAAAGCACATGAAGGATGAGCTGTTCTGGTGGTTTTGTTTTGGTTTTTAATTAACATCTGTTATACCAAGTTAGAGTTGTCCTTTAAATGCTTGTTCTTGTCACAATGGATAAAGAACCAAGCTATCTTTAGTTCTTTGAAAATACGTATGCTGCATTTTTGTTATATATACATCTATGCTTTTTCTGTGAAAAGTACAATAAATTGAAACCATTCAGCATTTTTTGTATTTGAAATAAAGCCAGGCTACAATTTTGTGCTGTGGCCTTGGCAGCAAATGGAATGCAGTGTGCTTACCCAAAGTCTTTGATATATGCAGTGTGCAAGTTTCTTGGCAACACTTAAAGATTTGGTGAGATACAGCAATCTGAAGTATCACCGATGTACTGGAATGTATATTTACTCTATATATCTACAGTAATATGAATATGATGCACCTTAAGTAGCCTTTAATCAGACCGTATGCTTCTACTAGCTGCTGAGCAAAGCAGCAGTGATAAAAATGATTTCAGCATGTAGCTGAAGATGTATGGTAATGGCAGCCAGCTCTGAGAATCAATTTCATTAAATTTTCTGGGAATGCATTGCACATGTTGTCCCTTCGTGCTTCAGCAGTGAAAGGATGAGTCAATGCATTAGGTGCTTCTCCTTTATGTAGGTGGCAACTTTTAGGCATAAGACTGAACTAACTGGACAGCACATCTTTCACTTTGGTTGCTGTTAACCTATCTAGTGAGGAAGATTTACCTACTAGACAAAAATACTAAAATTTACAGTGGGGGACTTCTGATTACTACATGCTTTCAAGTGTCAATCCACAGGCTTGGACGGTTGTATGAAAAGAGGAGGTTATCTTGCAACACCACTAGACTTGACAAATGTTTGAGTCTCAGTATGTTTCTCAGGTGACTGAGTTAAAATCATAGAATAATTTTGACTGGAAAGGGCATCCAGAGGCCATCTAGTCTAATCCCTGACCCAAACCAGGTCCATCTCCAGTTAGATCTTGAACACCTCTATGGATGGAGATGCTAAAACCTCTCTGGACTGCATCTTCCAGTGCTTGACCACCCTTACAGTAAAAAAAAATTAAAATTGTTTCCTTTTATCTAATTGGAATTTCCCATATGCCAGTTTGTATCCTCTGTGTCACATCCCATCTCACAGACTTGTGAGAAGAGTCTGTCTCCACCTTCTCTGTATCATCTGATCAGATAGTTGTAGATATCAATAAGGTCTCCCCTTCATCTTCTCTTCTGAAGGCTCAAGAGATCCAGTTCTTTCAGCTGCTCCTTGTATGTCTTGTGCTCCAGCCCCTAACCATCTTGGTGGCTCTCTGCTGGACTCACTAATGTCCATGTCTTTCTTGTAATGGAGAGCCCCAACCTGAACACATATTCCTGATGTGGTCTTGCAAGTGCCAACAAAGGAGAAGGTTTACTTCCCTGGACCTGCTGGCTGTTGCTTCTGCTTAATACAACCCAGGGTGTGGTTGGTCATCTTTGCTGAGAGGGTATGCTGATGGCTTTTATTCAATTTTCTGTCTACCAGGCCCACCAGATCCATTTCTGTAGAGCTGTTTCCTAGACAGTTGCCTCCCAGCCTGTACCTTTGCATGGGGTTATCCCATCCCAGATGCAGGACTTTGCATATGCTTTTGTTGAACTTCATGAGATTCCTGCAGTCCAATCCTGTTCAACATCTCCGTTAATGATCTGGATGATGGGGCAGAGTGCACCCTCAGCAAGTTTGCAGATGACACCAAACTGGGAGGAGTGGCTGATATGCCAGACAGTCATGATGCCATCCAGAGGGGACCTCGACAGGCTGGAGAAATGGGCTGGCAGGAACCTCATGCAGTTCAACAAGGGGAAGTGCAAAGCCTTGCAGCTGGAGAGGAACAAACCCAGGCCAGGCACAGTACATGCTGGGGGCCACCCAGCTGGAAAGCAGCTTGGCAGAAAAGCACCTGAGTGCCTTGGTAGACACCTGACTGATTGAACATGAGCCAGCCATGTGCCCTTGTGGCAAAGACAAATAATGATATCCTGGTTTGTGTTAGGAGTGTTGCCAGCACGTTGAAGGAGGCGATCCTTCCTCTCTACTGGTAAGGCCACACCTGGAGTCCTGTGTCCAGTTCCCAGAGAGCCATGGACATACTGGAGAGAGTCCAGTGAAGGGCCACAAATGTGACACAGGGACTGGAGCATCTCTCCTATGAGGAAAGGTTGAGCCTGGAGAAGTCTCAGGGGGAGGACCTCAATGTATATAAATACCTGAAGGAAGGGTGCAAAGAGGATGGAGCCAGGCTCTTTTCAGTGGTGCTGAGTGACAGGACAAGAAGCAATGGGCCAAAACCAAAACAAGGGATGTTCCCTCTGAACATCAGGAAATGCTTTTTTACTGTGACTGTAACCAAACACCGGCACAGGTTGCTCAGAGAGGCTATGGAATTTCCATCCTTTGAGATGCTGCCTGGACATAGTCCTGGACAGCTGGCCCTCTTTGAGCAGGGAGGCTGGACCAGATGACCTCCAGGGGTCCATTCCAACCTCAGCCATTCTGTGATTCCTGCTAGTTCATTTCTCTGTCCTGTCCAGGTCCCTCTGAATAGCAGCTCTCCCTTCCAGTGTATTGACCACTCCCTCCTCTTAGCTGCTGTCTGGAAAGTTTCTGAAAGTGCATTCAGTCCCACCATCCAAAATATTAATGAAGACACTAAATAGTATGAGTTTCAGAGAGACCAGTGCATCCAGGAACTTTAATAGTCTGGGTATGAGAATGCTGGAGCTGCTGGTTATGCCAAGGAAAAGCAATGCTAAAACTTGCACTATGCAGTCATATACTCCTTAAATTTCCAGACATCTGGTTCCCTTGTTCACTCCTATCCAAGCACTCCTTCTCCTGAAACAGGATGTCCTGCAAAAGGATTTGTCAAGAATCCTAGAGTTTGTAATTTCCTTGGCCTGAGAAGATGAAGGCACTTTCTGCATCAGTCTCTCTTGGCTTGAGAGTGGCAGCCTCAGCTGTGCTCAGCAATGCTTTGAAAGGAGCATGTAGTTTGGCTTTGAATTTGGACATACTGGGAAGTTCTTAAGTCACTCAAAAGTTGAGTGACTCAATCTTGACATCAGAAATTTCCTGTCCCCTGAGGAACCCTTACAGAGACTTATTTCATGCTTCACATGAGAAGATGATGGAATCAAAAATCTGGCTGACAGGTTTTATTTTGCAGTAGAGCCTGTGTTGTGTTTTGTGGATATAAGTAATAAAAGCTTAGCACAAAGGAAAGGCCTTTTCCCCAGGTTGTTGTTCTCACATACCTCAGACAGCAAGTATGTGCATTCAGACAGAAGTCTACAACACTGAGGTAATTTTATCTTCAGGTCATTTGCATTGAAACTGAATGGGCAACTTTCCCTAAAACACATCACAGCATATAGGTCTATGTAAAAATCACTCTCTAAAATATCTAAACTTGCATGCAAGTGAGTAAATATGCTCCATTTGGATTGGCGGGGTGTATCTTTTTAAACTTCTGCAGGAAATATGCTCTGGAACAAAAGTATCTATATTAGCAGCTAGTTTGGAAAAAATAAAAATGTTTGAATTAGAGAATAAATTTAGCGGTAAATTGTTCCCTGAATATTTGGTGAGGAAGCTCAGGTTTTCTAAGAAGTACTCAGATTATCAACAGTCTTAGGACTGTTTCCACACTGCAAGTGGGAATATGGAAAAGATAACTTGTGAGGAATATTTCAGTTGGCTTTATTTTTTAAATAACAGGCACTCAGCTACTCTTCACCGAGAACCATGCTGAAACATCTGTTTGAAAGGGCCTTACTGGAATGCCCCAATTTTAAATGCTAAAAACTGTTTTAAAGGGAAAGGTGTCTAAAAGCAGTTTGCTCACATACTGAATCATATTATCCTTAACTTGATTGAATAAATAGGGAAAATGTCAGTAGGTGATGTTTGAAAGTATTGTAACTCTGCAAAAAAAGAAACAGTTTAAGTTAACTGCTTTGCAAACTTCAGGAGGGCTTAATCACTCTGCTAAAGTAACAGCAGTCTGTGAAAGCATGGCACTTATTTGTAGCATTATTACTGTTTTCTGGAGGCTGTAGTCACCTGAGCTACAGGATCACGCAGGCTTAAAATATATATATGGTGATATAGATATGGCATAGTTTGGGATGGTTTTTAATTACAATTGTGGGTAAATTTAGCATTATGTTATATACTGCAACAGTAGACTGTCCTGTTGACATGTTCTTCTAAATTATTCAGGAATCTGAAGCTTTGTTCCTCAAGGCAATTAAAGCAAATCCAAATGCTGCCAGTTATCATGGTAATTTGGGTAAGAGCCTTTCTAACTCTTATCAGCTGTATTGTTTGTTTGCTTCATATTCATTGTGTTTAAAAAGAAAAAGCAATCTTTTGAGCCTTCTTCCTGCTGGGCAGATTTCTATTTTACTTCCTAGAAAAACTGCCAGCCAGAAGAACAGGGCACTAAACCAGAAAAGCTGTCACACGATATGACAGATCAAGAGGGCTGCACAATCCAGCCCAGAGGTAGCTGCACTTCAGTGTCTGCAAATTGGTTCATTTATGCTATGCTTGTAACCCGCAATGAGCTCACCAGATAAGAGGGCCCATTTGTGGCTGCAATGTAATTCATTCCTTCATCATTCCCATGCCAGTTCTGCTCCCAGGCTTTGCTCCTGCATTTGGCAACAGAACAAGCAGCTACTGTGCCACCAGCCAGCGAGAGACCCTCACTGGAAACAAATGCTTTAATGTTGTTTTCCAAGTGATTGGCAAGATTGCCTGTTATTCAACAATATTGCTAATGAAATTCCTTATTGATGTTCCAGCTGTGCTTTATCATCGCTGGGGAAATCTTGACTTAGCAAAGAAGCACTATGAAGTCTCTCTGAAGCTTGATCCTACAGCACCCGGGACCAAGGAAAACTACAACCTCTTAAGAAGAAAACTGGAGCAATTGCAAAAGAAAGGCGGTGCCTGATGTTTCTTTTCAGGTTGTCTGTGCATGCTGTTTATGATTAATGTTACATGGGTACTTTTGACCATGTAAAGGATTCAGTTATTATTTCTCAAAAATAATACCACCACCAGCACCACACACCTGAATGTCCAGTTATGCCCTCCTACAGATCCTAACACTTCAGCTTGAGGGATCATTTTATTTTTACTCTTGAACTGCTTTTAAAGTCCCTTAGAACATTTTTATAGGTATATGAAAGCAACACAGATGGAATTTCACAGCTTTCACTTGTAATTTGATATCTTCATCTGACTTTTTAGTAGCAGGATGAATATCAGAAGGCAGTTTTATTTCTGAAAGTGATTCTTAAAAGAAGGGCAATTTCCTGTTTAAATCCTGATCTTTTCAAGTGTGAGGAATATCTATCCACTTCAGTTTTATTACTGCCGCCTTCTGCCAGTCCTGCAGAGCCAGCGGAAGAATGGATTCTCTCTAGCAATTCAGTCTGGTTGTGTAATTTGAGTTATGCCCTTGTTCTTGTTTCTGGCTCCACCCTGTGAAATGTCGGATTTGTACAGG
The DNA here is from genome assembly GCF_031877795.1 of Strix aluco. Lineage (NCBI taxonomy): Eukaryota > Metazoa > Chordata > Aves > Strigiformes > Strigidae > Strix > Strix aluco. The sequence continues at coordinate 77,963,645 of NC_133932.1, forward strand.
AGTAAATGAGGACAAGGATTTGACCATAAATGTTTGTCAGCCAGTGCACTGCTCAGGTATGCTTGGTGGAGAAAATACACTTTGATTAAGACAGAGATTTTAGCAAGCAGCAAAGGAAAAAGAAGTGTGAGGCGACAGAGGAATCAGCTAGAGTTTCTGTTCTCGCAGGCAGCCTCATCTAGCATCGACAGCTTGGGCAACAAGTCAGAACTGCTTTAGCTCCTGTGGCAGGTCAGTGGTCTAAATACAGTATAGCATCTACAGGAGCTAATTCCTGTGTTGTCAGGCATTTGAGTCCTTTCTGGTTAACGAGATTACACCTTTCAGCTCCTATATTGTTGGTGAATAAGGAGAGAATGTCTGTGAAAAGGTAACTGGGCAGAGGACCTGACCTTGGCTGTTGATGTATTAACTGGAAGGAACTCAGCTTCACCTTTGTCTTCTGTGGCACATGTGTTTGCTGAAGTGGCAGTTAAATAAGCATAGCTGTTAATGCATAAACTGATAACATTTATGTGGGATGATTCAGAGATGGTATATATTGATACGATCTCACTTTTCAAAACATGCTATGCTTTAATACACGTTTAAACTCTGGCTGTCCAGAGTTGTTTGTCTTCTGCTAATATTTACATTCCTGCTTCAGGAAGTCGACACATGTCTATTTATTTGTTGGGGTTTTGTTGGTTTTTTTAAGGTTGGAAGATTGCTATTGGATGTGAAAACTGATGAACTTTACCTCTCTTTTCATATTCCTTTATTCTTTCCGATCATACTGCCCAGAAGAAACTGATCAGTGCAGTATTTGCAGCTTTCCTAATTTGTCCAATGATTATCGTATAGGAGATTGTGTAATGTTCTCCATACACAAGTCATCTATGAGAGGAACCATTTAAAGTGTCAGGAATGCCTGCCATAGGACAGGATATCACGTGACCTTGCCATCTGTCCACCACGTAACCATTCTACAATATGCTACTTTTACATTATAAATTTGCTCAGAAATGACAGTTGTTTCAAGAACCAAGTGCGTCTACAGAGCTCACTGCAATACTGCAGAGCTATCAAAGCATCCTCTGACAATGCTAGTTTGGGTACTACAAGTAGTACAGCTACTTTAATGTAATATTCTTGCCAGACTAACTGTAAATCAGGCCAGTAGGGCTGTGGCAGTGTGGTGCTGTCCACAGATTTGGCTTTGAATGAATGAATGCGCCTACATTATATAGTGTATTGCCATACTGATTTTAGTTGAAGTACCAGAGGCATGTATTGTGCTAGTGCAGTGCTCCTCTCCTGCAAATACAGCCTGTTTCTCAGCAGGACTAATTAGTTCATATAGGGTACTAAGTTGATGTAATTGTTTCCATTTCTTCTGGTTTCAGGACAGAATTGTCAGAGCCTAGTTTCTGAATGTATTTGCAGGATATAAACATGCTCTTTGGTAAGTATCTGTACTGATCCAGCAGAATGCTGCACCAGTATAGCTAGTCATCTTCTGATAACCAGCATAGTTTAGTCAGTACCAACTTTTGTATCTGAAACATGCTGAAATGGATACACCCTTCAGTACAAACAGCAGGCTTTTAAGGCTTTCCATACGTAGCCTGTTACGCCTCAGATATAGAGAACACTTAGCTACTTCAGTCATGAGGTATTAAAGAGTTGGAATCTGGCTGGATGAGCTAGTTTATAGCAAAAGACAAAAGTGTGTAATATAATCAGGTCTTTTCTGTATATTTGGAATATGACATACTGAGTTTAAATTATTATTCTCATCGTGAAGTTCACATGTATAGTTTTCCCTGTTGCCTGCCATATCAGCTTTACAGAAATCCACTTGATCAATATTATGTATGGGGTATGAATTCCCTCTATGTCATTATAAACCAAAGTTGTTTTAGGAATTCCATTGTGGAAGTCAGTTTGTCCTTCTACTTGAGTCTTAGATGGAAGTGACATGCCAACAAATTGGACGTTTTGTTGGAATTTGAAAATGGTGTTTACAACACAGACATCATCATTTCTTCTTGATTAATTTTCTGGCTACCTGTGTATATTTTTGTGAGGCTTTATTTGTTTTATATAATTTTCAGTGCTACAGAAATTCAATTGTATGATGGTAGTAAGAAGGATACACTCATGTCTGAACGCAATGTTGAGGCAGAATTGGGTTCAAAGGAAGCGACAAACAAAACTGCTTTTTTAATAAAAATTTCCTTAAGACTTTCAAGAATCCTAAATATTTTTTTACTTTATTTTCAGACATATCTTGAGAGTGCAAATAATACAGTGAATTTTATTAATATGGTTATAGTGTTAATCTTTTGCTTGTTTTTTCATACCTCATAACTGACTCCTGGAATAGTACAGAACACACAATGTGGAAGAGAGAAGGGTGAAGAAAAAATGGTTTTGTACGTAACTGTTGTTACAGACATTGTTGGTCTTTCCAGCGTGCTGGACTTTTTCCTCGTGTTATCTTTCCACCATTGCTAATTACAGAAGTAAGTTTGCTGCTTATTAGCTGGCCTGCTTGATTCCGTAGTGAAATTAAGGAACCTGGATACATTTTTTTTTTTTCAAAGATTGCTTGTTCAAATACAGTTCTGAGGAGAGAAATACAGAATGATTCAATGCACAGAATGGAGTCAGAAAAATATTCACAATGACTGCTATGAATGACAGTCTCTTTTCACCAAAAACTTTCAAGGGAGATCCCTAATTGTATGTTTCTCTCATGTTTAGACCAATGCCATGGACATGAATTTTCCTGTTATTTAATTTCATACTTAGGGTTTAAACTTGAGAGATGTGGGTTGTGTGTGTGTTTATAAGCACTCGGAAATAAAAATCTCAATACTTTTGAGTGGTTTCTTAAAAATATTGGGCCTATTCACTGGGAACTTGTTTCCTTCATATTTGAGATACCTGCATCTGAGCTATTTATCCTGGTTTCTCTGTATAGTCACTGGGGAAAAAAAACCCAGGTAATCTGAAACATGATTCATCTCCTAAAGAAAGCATCTTTGGGATGTGAGGCATCATGTACTTGAAGCAGGTATTCCTCTTCACTAACTTCAAAGGGTAACTAAGGTGATCATCTTATATATATGAAGAAAAACTCACTGCTGCTTTCATTTGAAGTAATGTGGTCCCATACACCTCTAGCGTTCTCGTACATTATCTGCACCAAGAATATTAAAAGACCGGCATTGAAGAAAATTGGCAGGTGCTTGCCTTGAGAGCCAGAGAGTCAGAGTAGCTGGATGAGGGAATGAGATTAGACAGATTAAGGGAGTTTTGGTTTCTGCAGACAGGTAAATTTGTATGGCTGATAAAGTATCTGGATGTCAAATCTCCCCCTACGGAAACAACATTCAGGTCCAGTTCGATCCATTGTTAGCCTGTCTATGATCAGAATAAATGGTAATAACTTCTTATTAAATTGACTTGTGGTGTCCTTCACTTTGTTTTAAAAGCGCTCTAAAGCAACTGTAAATTTGCAAAGGTGAGATTTTTTTCTTAAACGGAAGCTGCTATTTCAAGCTGTAGTGTTAGAATGTTAAATGTGATAGTATAGCCCATTTCTGTATGGTGGGGTTTTTTTACTTTAAATATCTTTATTTGCTGGTTCCTGTTTGTGTTCCACATTTCATGTGAGCACAGGTACATATTTACATACCTATCATTACATGTAGATTCCCATGTGATTCTTGATTTGCCCTTTCACTGGATAGTGCTTCCCTCCACAGCTCTTGATCTGTCTCTATCAAATATGTGTTTATGAGGGCATGTTTAACTGGGAAAGACTAAAATTTGCTAGAAGCAAAAGTGAGATCCCAGGGTTGAATTCCTGTGACGTAAACACCGAGGGAGCCATATGTCTGTCATATACCACCATAAGCAGCAGGTACCACTAGTAGTGGCCACTTCAGGCTGTGTGCTGGGCTCCATGATAATGTGAAGCAGTTGTACATAGCCATCATGTTATAAACACAGCATCTTGGAGCCTGTGCTTTAAGGAAAAAGGACTGTATAGCCACTCTGAAGAGAATGAGTATAGCTGCGTGTGCTGTTGAGCGCTGGAGGACTGATTACCTTCGTATTAGAAAGCTGCACTTGCAGTGTTGTGGCATGGCTGTTCAGTGTGTCAGTGACGATATCTGTCAAGTGGTTCGGGGCTTTTTAAAATAAGTATTTTTGTTAGAAAAAAATCCCTACAGATACTGAGATTGGTAGCTTGTGATTGCCGAGTTGAACTGTTTTTTTAACGTAGTGTTAATCATTTAGATTGCCAATGGTATGTCTGATTTATTTTCAGCTGAGCAAGTAAATACATTTGTAATGGAGCCATGTAATAAATCTGCATTTTGCTATCTTTTTGCATAGATTTTGATTGTGACGGTGGTGTTTATTTTTGTAGTAAGTTTTCATTCGAGGTTCTGCTATAAGCTAGGAAGAAAACCTAATGGGCATGGTAGACTGCTACTCTGATATACAAGAAGACATTCTTCCCTTCAGAGTAACATGATTTTGCACAAGAGTGTTGATGTTGA